>NW_024062618.1:2997500-3429202 GCF_006381635.1 Hibiscus syriacus | reverse complement strand
GAGGCACTGGATGGTTAGCATTGTGGTGAAGTAGTGCTCCACATAACAAGCTGGCTGGCAAAACTCCTTGAACTTTGGATAGTATTTGGTGTCCTCAATTATGTTAATGCAAGCCTCCTGTCAACTTCAACCATTGAGATCCTTTGCGCCATTGGCTCAGTTTGACCTCGGTTCCATGTGGGAATCGTAGCGGCCTCTCCCGTAAGCTCCGGGATCATCATACGATTCCATGAAGCTGTGTTTCGAACTCGATATGTAGTGATAGGTTTACGCTGAAATTATATAGAGGATGCAAGACTCTGACAAGAGAATGACCATTCGTTGGAAAATATCGAGCAACGCGTTCGCAAGGATCGTCTCTCGGCCCACACATACTCATCTTTCCCCACTCCACAATCTGCATATTCAGACAACTTGCCATATCAGCCAAATACCCATCAAAGAAAAAGAAGTTAATATAACTTGATTTGCTAGTACCTCCTTGGGATTTGTCTCCCACGGAAAGCAGAAGATGATGGATAGCCAGCAACGTAAGATGGCAATGCATGGACATATATAGAGTAATGCCTTTCATTCCCCTTGAAAAACTTGTCCCAAAGAGGAGCCAATGGCAATGGTCCCTTAGTCAAGAACATGAAGGCAATCTTGGGGACTCTCATAAAAGGATATTCCTCAATTTGAGGAACAAATGAAGCTCTCCAAAGTAGTCATGTCACTGAGTGAATGCCACAGGTTTGATGGAGGCCTAATCCATCGTTCTATGGTATCGGTCTCGTCGAACCATGGGTGTAAACTCGATGGTGCTACGGTGCCTGTTTGCTGGAAAACAAAGAATCGAACGGAATACATACAGATGATCGACAACCCAATCACCATTACCGCAAACAGCAAACAAATAGTAGGAGTCTCAAAGGCAATGTCCTCGGATGTTTGTTCTTATTACTGAAGCCTGATCTTTACCTTCCTCCATTCCCAACAATCTCGATTGCATCTTCTGGCTCTGTTTTTCCTCTATAAACCAAGCCAAGAACACCCTTTTTAAGACGAAAACATCTGCAAACGCATCATATACAGAAACGGAGATCAAGCAAAGTCTGCAATTTGGATATTTAAAAAGAAATAAAAGGAAGGCAATGAAAAATGAAACCTTTGGATTTGGGAGAACAAGTAGAATTCTTGTGTGTTTAGAATGTAGATTGTTTGTTTTGTTTGAAGCTTATGCTGCAATGTCCATTATTCCTCGGGAGAGTGTTCTGAGAAGATGAAATCAAAAACATATGGTTAAGTCTCAATCTCTGAACCTATTCTCTCGTGAATCTCAACTGATTTCACAGACAATTTTTGGGAATTTTATATAAATGGATCACATTTCAAAAATAAATTATTTGCTTGTCACAGACGGACAATATTTGTTTTAAGTATTAACATTCAGGGTGCTTTGTTTGGACCAACAAAATGCTTGTCAAATCCCAATCTTTATTATTAAAATGTAATAAGAACAAACCTTACAGATACTATGAGTATGTGGCAATCTCAAATGGGAATTCGTATACGTGGATTCCGCTCTCCCAACTTACAACTATTGTGGGACTGAAAAGTTGTATTAAAGATCCACAATATTACTATCCTTCATATAACATAGTATTTGATAATAAAAAATTACAGCGTAGTAAAATGTATCTAATCATACCATTTTGCTTATTTAATCAAATATTTTCATTATAAATTGAAATATGTTATACCTCTTCCGGATCTCTTACACAAATAATTCCAGAATAAGAGAAACCTCTGGAGGATATCTTCTATCAATCACAAACTTTGAAGTCCCATGCTTTATGATCAGTCAACCCTTGACAAGACAAGTGCACGTGGTCTGCCTAGCCAAATCTATTGTTAGATGATTACATCCATTCGACTTGTTAGTCTACAAGTAGTCATCATTATCCTAAGCCTAAAACAAACAACAAGAGTTACTATACAATCCCTCAGTCAAGATTGAGGAAGATTGGGGGAGGGGATATATCATCTTCCACCTCATTCTTCTATTCAACATTTTTAAAGACCAAAACAATGTTGATCGTCTCTAATATCACCATGAAACCATCGGTTACAGTTCTCCGTTGAAATCAAAAGAGGTGAACTGCTTATAGTCGCCATAATCCAAATGTTATCATCAACAATTGGTGTGGTGAACATGGATCAGCTCCTGATAGAAATGAATCAGTCGAGATGCAATTCCAATAGCAAAATAATCAACATCACCTCCCATTTACGTCCTAAAAATCTCCCTCGGCATATTTGGTTGTTTCTGGCCAATGGCTGTAAATTGAGTTGCAAAACTTGTATGCACGAACGTAAACCTCTCGAGTTGCCTAATGCAGCTGCAGCAATAAAACCGACGAGCTCCCATCACACGGGAGCACGTGATGAGGAGAAGAAGAAAGGGAGGACAACATAGGCAATGCAACACACTCTGCTCATTCGGATCACCCTTACGAGTGTTAGAAATGATAGACAATGTCGTTTAGGGCATTACTTTTACAAAGCATGCCCCTCGACTTGCCCTAGTTCGAACTTGACGCAAATCTCTTCAATTTAACAGTCTGAACATATGGACAGAAAAGATGGCATGTGCCGAGCAAGCACTAGCAACTATAATGACTCAAAATTTTTAGTCAACATTAAAGCGTTAATCCGAAGTTTAATCAAATGAAATAATTATAGTATGAAGGTCTCATGGGTCAAATTTGAATTCAATCAAGTGAGAAATTGACTTAATTCAGGGATAAGAAAGGATTTTTTATCTTAAAGAAAAGGAACTAGATTATAAATTTACCTATAAGCAAAACTATGATTAATTTTAAGGGATTTTCAGCTGGATTTACCTGATTTTTTTTAATTTTTGATCTTACCATAGTTTTATCTATTTTTCTTCTTCTTCTTCTTCCTCACCTAAACAAACATTGAGAAAAAGGCTTTACAGTTCTCCTCTTCTAAGTATCAATCCAAATCTAAGGTAAGAATCATAATCTATGGATCATGACTTCAAAATATGCTCTCCATCTTTTTTAATGGTGCTCTTAAGCTCTTTTAGGATTTTACGAGGGTTTAAGCTCCAAAGCTTCCTCCAATATTTCATTTGAATTAGTGGGAGAGTTGTGGGAGCTCTCTAAGAGGAAAGACAAAGAAGATTAGTTCTAGGGTGAATTAGAGGGGTTAAGTGGCTTGGGTGTTGACGTAACACACTCTAATTCTCATACTACTCTAGATCATGTACATTAAGTTTGCTTGCTTGTATTATGTTTGGAAGCATGTTGTGTGGCTCTAGAGCTTATGGATCAACGTAGAAAATCTAGACATTAGATTTGTGTAAAATGACCTTTAATATTTCATAAACTGTAATAATCATCACATGACTTAAAATAATGTTTAGTATGAGTTTGGAGTATTTTTTTGTAATGTAACATGAGTATCGATACCATATGAATTGATATTGATATTGTTTTCCATAAGATAAAATATGGGTTCTTATAAGGGGAAGTATCAGTTTCTAGATTCGCAACGCGAATTTCGACTATCGCAACGCGAACTTCGACTATCGCATTGCGATTTTCCAAATTCTGTTGCGATTTACATATTCGCATTGCGATAGTCCAAGTTCGCATTGCGATAGTCGGAGTTCGTTGCGATTTTCCAAATTCGTTGCGATAGTTTGAAGTTCGTGTTGCGATTTACATATTCGCATTGCGATAGTCGAAGTTCGCGTTGCCCAAAATCGCAACGACTGGGTGGTATTGCATTTGTTTCTTAAAATTTTCTCTAAAAAGTAGTATTCGCGCGGACGTGTCGAAGACACGTATTACCACGACCACGAGACGACGGCGCGAGAGTCCCCCTTGTTCTCTATCACTCAACAAGGAAATGGGAAAGTCAAGTCTTAAATACCATTCCCAATAGTGTTTCCAATACTATGTGGGATTGAGCATTACCAATACTTGTTTCTAATACTATGTGATTATTCAAGAAACAATTAACAATCATCACATTAAAATAACTGAATCAGCAACCAATTGCATTAGTATTATACGATTAAATATGTCATAATTAAAAGTCAATCTACAATCACATAATTTGATATCTAATGTAATTAAAATCTCTTATAATTGTAATTATGGGCACAAAAAAAACATGAAAACTAAAAGTCATGTTCTGATTATCGCAATTTTAAGTAAAAAATTCAAAAAAATTGCATCACTCGCGAGAATAGAAAAAATTGTTATCGTGCAATTACAATCAATTGAAAATAAATTAGAATTGCATGAAAACTAAATGAACCACAAATACTTTTCATACAAATACTAAAGTCATTAACTATAATTCACAAATAATATCACTATTTAAGGCTCAATCCCACGTAGTATTTGGGAACAAGTGTTGGTAAAGCTCAATCACACACATAGTATTGGAAACACTATTGGGAATGGTATTAAGGCTTGGCTTTCCCACTTCCTTGTTGAGTGATAGAGAACAAGGGGGACTCTCGTGCGCCGCCGCCGCCGCCGTCTCGTCTCGGGTCGTGTCGTTGCGATTTTGGGTAACGCGAACTTCGACTATCGCAATGCGAATATGTAAATCGCAAAGCGAACTTCGATTATCGCAATGCGAATATGTAAATCGCAACGCGAATTTGGAAAATCGCAATGCGATAGTCGAAGTTCGCGTTGCGAATCTGGAAACTGATTTGCGATACTGAAGATCGCATTGCGATTTTGTTGGTCATTTTGGCAAATCCAAAAAAAGTTGGTCAAAATCGTATATTACAAGGCATTTTCGATCACTGAGATTATTTCTCTTATTATTATTAGTCTCGGTATTACTATTACTATTATAACTGTGTTATTACTATTAATATTATTATTAGTTTTAGAAATAATAAACCCTATTAAATCAGAGTAGCCATTATTAAGGTAGCATATTTGGTATGGCATGAGGCATACAAAGCTAGTCATGAATGAGTTTGACTAGCTCTTGAATTGTTTGAGATGGATTCGATCCGAACTCGGTTAACGTTTGAATTGGGTTGACTCTACTCAATACATTAATGAGTTGCGTTGAACAAGATCCAATTTGGCTAAATAAGTTCGTGAGCAATTCATTAATTTTTTTATAATTTTTAATAGTTACCTTTAAAATTATTCTATTAAAAAAAGTCTAATTAATAATTATTTTTCCTAATTTATTAATTTTTATTAATTTATTAATAAATTATTGATTAATAATTATCACTAATTTATTAATTTTTTAATATACAATAAATATTAAATTATTAATTCACTAGATATACATAGTTAAAAATAAGATAAAAATGGTGAGTTTAACTAGCAATTTGATTTTTTAATGAACACAGTCAGGAAAAATTTTATTGAACTTAACGAGCAATGAATTGAGTCTAGCAACAAATTTTTTAACGAGCATGAGTTGAGCACTACTCATGATGAAGGCTTATGGTGATAATTAATACATGATCATATAATCTAGAGGCAGTAAAATAGTTTACTCACAAAATTTACAAATTTATTGTGCTTGCATGTTGAAAAAAGAAGATGAGGAGTGGAAAAGGGTCAGACATGGTAGCCTGTAATGGCGAAGCCTCTTCCAATGATTTCTCCCCAAAGAACCATGTGTAGCACTCAACTCCAATCAAAGCAGCCATGCTTGCATTCTCGATGTTCCATGCTTCCCTTGTTTTTAGAAACTCTTTCAGACAATGAAGCTCTTTCCAGAATGCCTCGTGCCTTCTCGGAATACTGCGTTTTCAGATGCAAACAGGCAATAGCAGGGAAGGATTAAACACAAAAGAGATTTGTGTTCGATTCATTGAAAGTACCTGGCAAGTCGAGTATAAAACAATTGTTTTGCCAACAATTGGCATGTTTCTATGTTGGAAGGTTCCTTGATGTAGCTCTTGTTTTTTTCCATCAGCTCCTTGTAATAACAACTTCCATTCTTGGTCACCAACTCTGAAATCTGAGCAGCCTTTGTCTGAAACTGTTGAAGCCTTGATGCCATGGAAATTACCTTGAATCAGCAAAAAACATCATGCCTTTGGGATGTCAGCAAATCTGCAACTCTAAATACTCCAAAGTTTAATATAACAGACAACAATTAATCGAAACGAAACCTAAATAGATAATGATGAAAATGTTTCAAATTCTTCATAGAACAATACTTCTAAGTTTTTTTTTTCTTCCAAATGACGAACAAAATGTAAGCATTGATAAACAAGTAGCCATTTCTGGAGAATTTGGAATAAGTAACAATGTAACCAATATTACCCTTTTCGATTAAATGATTTCCTTTTGTCTTGTTTTAGTTTTTCGGCCAAAATGTGAGGCCTCAACTGTTGATATTGGAAGGGCCGAGTCCACTGATATGAAGCCATGAAAATAGGGGAAGCTTAGTTGTTTGCCATCAAATAGGGGAAGTTTAGTTCTCTACTTTGGACTAGTTTTTGAAGTATTCAAATGGTAATCACGTCATTTTGCAAATAAAATATGTAAGATCAAATTATTTTATTAGTCCGTGTACTATGAGAATGTTATGAATTCAGTCATTATACTCTAATTTATTTATTTTTAATACATGTAATTTTTAAACTTTTTATTTTGAATCCTAAACAAACAATTAAACATGTCAAATTCAATTCTACTAATAATACCCTAGGCTCTAGCATACATAAGTTGTGAATACTTTTTTTACTAACTGATTTATATTGAGATATTGCAGACACTAATTTAATCACTTTAAGTTTTATAATTTAATTATTTTATATTTGTATTGTATTAGTTAGGATTAAAATTTCAAATTCTATAAAATATAAATTCTAAAATTAAACAAGTTAGTGTGTATAGACATAATACAAGGACTCACAACAAGATTTGACCTACATGTAATGCTTGGGGGTACTTGCACATTCGATTTTGATGAATTTTACCCATAATGGAAATAGAACTCAATCCTCAATTTTGATGATATTTAGAATAGGTTCATATATTATACTTGAATTTCAAGGAATACAAAATTGAGACTTTCTTCAACTCTGTGGTTGATTGCAGATGAAACCCATTTCACCATATCTTTCAAGTGTGGTTTACGGTATTCAAGGCAATGTATCTGTAGTCTCGATATTATCATTGTTGCTGTAATCGTATTCATACGCATATCATATACACATTAGTATCAATAAACCCCATACAGGAACAAAAACATACATCCATCAATAGGTATTACCTCCTTGGATTGAGAAGAAAAGATACAATTATCTAAAACTAAAGATGAAGTTCCAAACATGACAAAAGAATCAATAAAAAAATTGCAGTGATGGTTTTGACAGCTCCTTCCCACCAACATTTACCTTAAACCTAAGTGGCAAATATAGAACATCCTTTAGTTTTTTGTAGGAGAGCTACAATCGCATTTGCTGCTAACTTCAACCCAACACATATCTAAAGCATCACTACATCTATTTTAAAGGATCTCGGGGGGGGGGGTAGACGAAGTAAAAAAAGAGGAGAGGAAAATGAAACGAACAGGCTGAAGGAATTTTCAGGGATCGAGAGAAGGAGGACAAGACACAAGATAACGAGAATTAAGCTGTGCACACCTGTGAACAGTTATAGGTTTGCATCCTCATGGATATGTGACAGCCATTTCTTGATCTTGAGACTACCATATGTTACGGATTCTGGGTGACACTGGAGTGCGGGATCATTTTAGGCTTTAATTCGCTGCTTGGAAGGAACGGGAAAGGAGCTTTCACCATCAGACAACTGGAAAAAAAAAGTTAAACCAAGCAAGTACATTTCTTGGATGATCTTTATGCATAGTACATGTATAAGCTGTTAGCAGCAGCACAGGCAATCAAGTTTTCAGTTGGGTGCCATGCTAGGTGCAGCAGCTTTGTCGTGAAATCAAAAGAATTTCCATTCGCATCAACTCCAGGAGTCTCTGATCCTGATGTGACAAATTCACCACCATAATAGCTTCAGAGCACAAATCAAGAAATAAAATAAAAAAAGTTCATTAAGCTGTACCCTGCACCAGAAGGTGTCCAAGGAAGAAAATAATCAAAAGGAAAAAAGTACAACAAATCATAACCTCTTCTGACAACACGTGTTATACTGCTTAGGGGTCTGGAAGGCCTTGTGGGAGCCAGAACTTGTCTCCTGGAAAGACAAATGGATGTATATAACTACTTAGATGTACTTTTATTTAATTGTACTTATTTTTGAAAGGTTGCCCTGGAGTGAAATTTTACCTCATTGGATTTTTGCTGGCTTCCAAAGTTGTCGACTCGGTGCTTCCAGGGCACAACCAATACACGGAATAGATTGCTGAGAGTACAGGGAAATATATATAATGTTACATGGAAGAACAAAACAACAACAAAAGGTTAGGAGACAGTTTTGGATGAAAACAAACCTATAGGAACCTGTTGCCACTCGCAATCCATCACCACTTAGGCAACATTCAAATTTGTCAAAGATTGAATCATTTCATACAAATCACACAGCTGAAACAATTAAGAATGCAATAAAAAGGTCTGTCAAAGCATAACACAGATATGGTTAATTTCATCATCTGTTTCAGAGCATAGAAATGTACCTTAGGTCGTAAATATTCATGAACCTGGAATGTTGCAACTGGACCTGAATCCATATTGATGTCCCACAACTGACAACCAAGTGACATGTAATCAAGTCAAATGACAAGTCCTAAAATTCCCATTAAGGACATATCAAGTGCATATGATTCCGAGGACACAATAAGTTTAAAACCAACTTCGGAAGTCTTACAGCTTAAAAGTGGGCATACTGGTAAAAAATTTAACAAAATGTAGATACTGATCTGTACTAACCATATTATGAGGGATTCAAATTTAAGTATGTTCAGAGATTAAAAACATGAAAGAAACGACACGTGATTGATTCAACAGTGAATGGGGAGGAATGCTCAACAGCAACTTTAAAATGATTGGATATATTTATGCTCAATGAAGAGAAGCTATAACATTTAATCCTAACCCCAACTGTTTCATGCATTCATGATAAGCTCTCTAAAGAATAAATTAAATTGTTTGACTATCTGAGTCCAAGCCGAAATGCCAACAAGCCGATCGTTGTTTCCATTTTAATCACTTTGTTAAATATAAAACTTAGAAGGTTTTATCAGACAGATATTTGCAGAAAAAGACCATGGCAGTTTCATGCTTTCTGCATAAGACATTGCATCAATGCAGTCAAATCCTTTAATTGTCTTAATAAGGTGATAGATAATTAAGTCAGGGTCACATAAAGTCATTGTGGTATGCTTAGGAAGAATTGCATCCATAATGTGAAGCTCATGCAATGCAAAGTAATTATATGTCAATACCGAAACAGAAGACAAAGCAACACCTTAAGAGTCATGTAATCACGGCTAAGAATATATCTTCCGTCCTTTGAAAATTTAATATCTGAGATTGAGGCAATTATCTCCGTAAAAAATGATCTAGATCCAGGTGCCTCCGGTTCTTCAAACCTGTTGTCATAGAATATTAATTATATTTTAGAAAGAATACTGAAAGGACATGGTAAATATAATATCCTCACATATCAGGATTTATCAAAAGAAGCGATCAATGGTATAACACTTACAGTTTGGCGTGAGAATCACACAAAGCTGATTGGCGCAAATCAATGAGACGAATTGAACCCTTTGAACTACTATAAGCTAGCATGTTACAGTGGGTAGGGTGAAACTCAGCTGATGTTATAACCTCTGCAAAGATAGATATGAAAATAGTTCAAATCTTGCTTTCGGAAATTTATTAAACAGCACTGAAGTTGCATACACTTTCAGAAATGAAAGGAGCAACCAAAAGTACCAACATGTAGGAGACTACTTACCAGTTAGATCCTCCATGTTTGCAGGCTTTACATCAACGATATTGAAACTTTGACTGCTAATTTCCAAGTTCCAAAGATTTATACGCAGATCATCAGCTGATATAAAAGTTTCCCCGTCACTAGGAAATATAAGAGAGGCAGAGAGAGTAACAGACTATCAGTATCTCTTGAAAATCAAACTAATATGAAAGCAAAACACTGAAACTGGATGTGTTTTGAAACATAACAAACAAGCTTGTCATACAACAGCTTACTATTTCCCGATAAAATACAAAGTGCATACAATCCTAAAGCTTAAATATTGCCATAAGGATTTCCAAAGACATTACATGAATAGGAATAACAGCAATTCAGAAACATCGTGTACAGACAATTCAACTTCAAGACAAGTACTAGATAATTCTATGATAAAAGATTATACTTCAAGATTCAAATATTTCAACTAAATAATTTAATACCTCAAGGGTTGCATGGGACAAAACATGTTCAATAGATAGAGCCTATTAACCAAGTTCTCATGAAAAAGTGATGTCTCCAAGGGTAAAACAGAGAGGAATAACTTCTGAGGAAAACTCCATCCATATCATTTACATTCTATGGTTAGAAGTTCTCCAGTTTTCTCAATGTCACAAACCAGTCTTTCATTTCTAAAGCATGAACAGTGTCCCCAAAGACCATTTCAGAATGACAGCTTCTTGCTTGGACACGATAACATTAGTTCAGAACATAATGTTATCAGGAGGGAATCGAGATTCATTATCTCTTTACTTGAAAAATCAATCATCCTTTATCATTATTAATAGATATTCATATGCCTTCAACAAAACATAAAATTAGGGTGGAAAATGAAAAAGAAATAGAAGCACAATCAGTGCCAGTTTTAATCTCTAATCCAATTAAACCTTAAAGAAATAGAGTCACATTCTCAGGAGATACCTCAGAATGATACTGCAAAGTAGTAAAAAGAATATATAAACAAAAACACGACAGAGGTTAAGCAATTATCAGACTAAAACTCTTTATAAGTGCATTGAAGTGTGGGCTGATGAATACTTTTCATCCATCAGAGAAGAAAAAGGTAAGATTCTTGATCCTACTACATATTATCTAGGAAAAGAAATCATACTTCCTCTTCAACTGATTTCCAAATAATCCAAATATAGGAAGCCAGAACACCATAAAATTGAAATAAAGCAAAAGTAAATAGCTACCTGTTATTTGAAATAGAATTAATGTGATAATCATGAGCATGACATATACCCTTCGACATCTAGCCACTAGGTTGGTCTCCTGACTTGTTACCTAGATACAGTGAAGATTAAAGGTTGAGCAGCCAAGAATTTTAGACAAAAAAATGATGTTCCTGACTATTTGACAACAAAATCCTAATCCCCTAGCCAAAAAAAATGAAAAAAAAGAAAAGAAAGCACAACAAGGTGATCTTCAAAGGAAGGCTCCATCATACAAAAAATATTCAGCGCAGAAAGTGGTAGATTCCTCGATATTAAAAATAATAACAGAATCTAAAATCTAACAGCATATTACATAAAAACCTTGAAGTCCATATTTATAGGAAATGCAAAAAATTAAGTAAAAAGCTGAATACCGAATATCATCTGTCTTCATCACCAAAAGACGGGGCAAAGAATCATGGGCTTTGCCCCTAATTCAGTTTAGCAACAGACAGTATGTCCTATACCTAGTTGAAGTGCTGCTCTTGGAAATAATGGGTCCTACAAAAGAGTTCATCACCCTACTTTGCACTTGTATCACAATTTGAAAATAAATAAATTTCAACCCCCGCTCCCCCCCCCCCCAAACCTTGAGATTGATTAAAACTCATATGGTTCAAATTGTATACAAATATTAGCCTAAAACTTTATCACAGCGAATAAAACAAAGACTGTTTAAGTACAACTACCACAGGTAAACGCAACGATGGAAGGCCTTCTGGTGGGAAAAAGTCATTGCTCAAATTGTTGTAAGATCCATCGAAGGAGCTTCCATTTGCAAGACAAGGTTTAGGGCTATTTGAACTAGCAACGCTGCCATTTCCTACAGCTTTTGATGGATCCAAATTCATGTCAGAAATTTTCTTGACTTTCTTTTCTTGTACCTGATGAAGCCTCATACAGACGGCAGATAATCAAGTGAGTTAGAAGGCAAGGGCAGAGGTATCCAAAGATCATAATATCAATCATCAGTATGCTTAACACCCATGCTCAGAAGATTAGCTAGGATAAAATGAGAAATATCATCAAGTTTACTTTTCTAAGCATTTCCTAGGAATCAGTCTATCCATGCACCACTAACTTTGCAGTCGTTTAGCGGAATTTATTCAATTATAAAGGAATGAGCATCCTAAAGTACTAGCCGCTATTTATTGCAGACAGAGTGTTAATATGGACAATCTACAGTCAACCTAAAACAAGACAGAGTTAAGATGGTAGTTACAGCATAGATTTCCTTCCTACCTTCCAAAACTTGATGGTTTTATCATTAGTGGAAAGGAGAAAAAGGGCACTATTGGCTCTTTGACACCACCTCATTTTATTGATTTTTTCCTCTATTTCCAAGCTCTTGAGATAGTCAAACTGCATTATCAAACGGAAAATGAGAGTTAAATTGAAGAGAGAAGGGGAAACTATTCAGACGAAGATGGAGCAAAAGTTATGTGTGTGCATGCATCATTGTATCATAAAGTAATAAGAGAGCACCTCAGGCTCATGGCTTTGGAACTCCGTCATGTAACGAAATTCAGGGTGCCGACTAATAGGATAATCCATTGTCTCCAGATCCCTTCTTGATACACCATGCTACAATTGTAGTAAAATAAGTTAAAGTTGCAACCCAGGAAAAACATTAAGTTAATATATTAACATCAAAAGGTACCAGAACCCACATCCTTTGTGTCTGTCCTCTCGAAGAGAACAACACGGCCCCCACGGTCTCCAGTGGCAAGATGATCCCGTTTTTATCAAATTCAATGGCAGAAATAATATCAACTGCAGGAAAAAAATACTTTCTTAATAATAATATATTTCCGGTAAGAGCAATGCTAAATATAAACGATCTTTCTTTCTATTAATGAATCACAACTCTCAGTCTCTACTCTCTTGACATAATTTTTATTTTCTATACATCTTTCTCTCATAGAGGGAAAAGGGGGATTAATATGTGATAAATATAAAATTTCTGTCATGCCTAACATGAAGAATCCACAACATTGTAATGCATAGTCTCTTTGCCATTGCATCACACTATTATTCTGCCAAGCTTAAGAAAAATGCATATTGTGGCAATAACAAGCATAATTTAAGAATGAAAATTGAACTACACATATGACATAACTAGTAAGAAGCACTAAGATTATATGAAAGTACAAGATAATTCCTTTCAAAAAAAATCCTAGCCAGAGACTATGATTCATTATTTTTCAAAAACTCAAAATAGAATTCTGCAATATTTAGCTACACTTTAGTTATTGTCGATTGATCAATCAATAGATGATACATAATTGTCCATTCAACCAGAATCAACAGAAAAGTTTCTGAAAGCTATCAATATCTCACTGAATCCACCATTAACTATTTCCATGCACACTTCAATATTTCTGAAAGCCTAAGGTTTCTGTCATCTGTTTCAGTAGCATACTTCAACATTTGCCCACGTTATACTTACAGAGATTGAACTCAAATTGTTAATCCAAGTTTCAGATAGACAGATAGACAAATGGATAATTGTCCATTCAACCAGAATCAACAGAAGTGCTTCTGAAAACTATTAATATCTCACTGAATCCAACTTTAACTATTGCCGTGCACACTTCATATTTCTGAAAGCCTACATCTGTTTCAGTAACATACTTCAACATTTGCCACGTTATACTTACAGAGATTGAACTCAAATTTTAATCCAAGTTTCAGTATTGTGTTACTGAACTAGATGGTATGAATTTAAACTAGAATCTAGAAGATCAAATATCTACCAATCACTGAATTGTCTTTCTTACAAGCATCATACAATATCAAATTATTCAATTCATAATTTTAATAGCTTTCTGTGTGTCCCATTTACTAGGAAGTTTACCATAATATAAACAATTTATATTAAAATAAACCACCAAGTAAACCTAGGAATCTGTAAATTGGACCTATCTTTAACCTCTCTATCATACAAATAGTAAACCTAAGCCACACCAATGTTGTCATCCATCCATGAGTTAAGACTTAAAGTGACATAAACTCGTGAAACATAGTCTATCTCCATCCTAACAGAGTGACAATTCCCAGATTCTCATTTCAATTCAAATCTCAATACTGCAAATGGATTGCCATGCACTAACCCTGAAAATAGGTACAGAAATCACTCAAATTCCACGACTGCCATTAACACAACAAATGGCACAACCCTTTGTGCATGCATCATCCCTAACTTCATCAAGTTCACTTTCTCAATACCTTCTTTATAACAAAGTACCCAGAAATGATTCAAAGCATTACATGGTACCAAAGCGAAGCTACAACCTAGAGCAAACAAAAAGTTTCAACTTTTTTTTCCAATCCATTAACCGAAACAATAATTAATCAATAACCCATCATCCCAAATAGATCCAAAACACCAAAATAAACCCTAGTTCCAATAAAAACCAACAAATTACAAATTGGATCCAAAAACAATAATAGTTTACCTTCTTGAACTTCTTCTCCAGCGGTTCTTTCACCAAATACCTGAGAAAATTTCCAATCCAACGGTTGTGGCGGTCCTGGAGGAGCTGCGACCACCTCATCGCCTCCGTGCATTTCTCTGTGTTTCTTTTTTTGGGGTTTGTCTCTGGCTGTAATTCTCACTATCTAATAATGAATAACGAAAATGGAAAAGCTAACGGTCTAGATTCAACCACACCCCCAAAATCAAATCAAAGATCGCATATTGAGTTAGCTTTTCTTCGTTGCTAATTCGGAAGTGGATTAAAATGAAAGAAAAACAAAGAGACCCAAACGTTGGCCCTCTTCCTGAAAATAAAGTGAATAAATTATTTATTTCCTCTGTGTGCTAAGGAGAAATTTGGTTTTTCAGAAATGGAATCTCAATCTCCTTCTGGCACTGTGAGTTTTCCCATTTTGACTGAGCGCTTGAGTGAAGCGGCGCCGTTTGATTGAGGCGAAAGTAGAACTCTTATGCTCAAGTTTGAGACCGTCCGATTGTGTAGAGGTTGACAAGTCAGGCGATCAATTAAAATAATTCTTTCCACATTGGGAACATGATTTTGATTGGATACCCAAACATAAAAAACCATTAATTTCTTAAATTAAATTTATTATTAATAATAATTTTATACTTTTTTTTATAAATTATGTTGACGTCCTCACTTCTCTACGCGGAAGATATCAAAATCGTCAAAATTTTTCTTACGATATCTTTAAATTCGTTTGAAAATAATTTATCATTTTCCCCACTTAACTATAATTTCTTCACATAATTATTAAATTTATCATGTGATGGTTAGATCTATCTATTCATCAATAATCATCTATTATAGTGTCGATATCAATCGTGTTATTATCGGGTGTTATGAACATATATATATGAATAAGTAAAACAAAAAAGGAGATATAAAATATCATATTTATTATTGATATTTTTTTCTTCAATCTTTTTTTCTCCTATTTTGAATAATTAATTATAATTTTTTATTTAATTCGGAAAGGATGAACCGTTTAAAATCATCAATTTTTTATTTATATCATTAATATCATGAGTAATATATCAAATTATATAATGTTGATATATCAAATTCTTATTCCTAATTATATTAGCACATCTTTATATTATTAAAGTTAATTAATACTAAGACGATAATTTCTTACCATAAATATGAAGAGAGAAAAAAATATAATTTGCATTTCACGTATGTTTAACAAAAATTTATTACAAAAAAAACGTAGATATATCTAAAAGAACATATATTTTTACAAAGGTAATCGGATTGCAGATAGTTTGACCAAATTTACTCGGAAAGAATATTAGGGTGAGCATTCAATCAAGTTTAGTTGAGTCGAATTGAGTTAAAAAATTTAAATTATTAAATTGATAAATCATATTTTATAATTTAAACTTGAAATAAAATTTTTCGAATCGAGTCGAGTTTTCGAGTTTCTGTTTAAATTTAATTGTAAATATTTATAATATTATGATATTATTTGTTTCTAATTTAAATGATTTTTATAATTATATACAATACATATATATTTTTTCATATTTTTTACGTGTGATATACATATATCTTACAGAGTCGAGGTACTTGATTTAAACTTGAAAATCAATCTACTAATTACTAAAAATTTATAGTTATCCAAGTTGCTATTTGAGTTATTCGAGTTGTATTTTATAACTCAAATTGAACTTAATTTTTTTTTCAAGTCGAATTTAATTTATGAAATTACAACTCTAAATTTATTCAAGTCGATTAAAAAAAAATCAATTTTTTCAAGTTGAGTTAAATTTTACTCCTCCAAGATAAAGAAAATAATTAGAGTTACTAATTAGGTTTTAAATTATCCTTGTTCATACAAATAAAATAAAATATTCCATAATTATAGCCATCCTTTACTAAATTATGAATCTCTGTGGAGGAAAAAGACAACAACCAATCATAACAGATGTACTGCATAAGCAAAACCTTCGATATTAAGCTTTTCCTTTAAGAAAATAATTTGTGGATCTACACCACAAATAGTATTAGAAGGGATGAGTGTTTTATCCGTTAACGTTGATAAGTATTATTTTATAACTTAAATTTGATTTAAAATTTTTATGAGTTGAATTGGTTGAGTTTCTATTTAAATTTAATTATAAATATTTATAATATTATGATATTATTTGATTTTAATTTAAATGATTTATTATAACCATGTAAATATATGATATAGAGTCTGATGAACTCAACTCAAACTTGAAAACTAGTCCATTGATTACTAAAATTTTGAGTTATTCGAATTATATTTTATAAATCGACTCGAATTTAAAAAAAATTCAAGTCAAGTTGAGTTTATGAAATTATAACTTAAAATCAATTCAAGTCTCAAGTTTTTTAAGTCGAGTTAAACAGATCGATTATTTGAGTCGAGTTGAGTTTTACTCAACCCTAAGTGTTTGTAACCGTAATTTCAACTTTAAACATACATAAAATATAGAATTAGATAGATTATATCCGTAAGTATTATAAAAATTTAATCTTATTATTATTATTTAATTTTGTCAATTAGATCATTAAATTATTTAAATATTATTAATCAAGTCACACATCGTTAATATTTTACAGAAGAATTGATGTGGTAGTTAATAAAATTAGTATAATTATACGTTCAATTATTTCATTCAAGCATTTTATCAATTTCGTCATAATTTTAATTTAATTTAATAAAATTGAAATATTAAATTTATCGAATTAAACTAAAATTAAGAGTAAATTGATAGAATGTGTAAATAATAAGAATTGAATGTGTAAATATCAATTCTATTAACTATCATATTATTATTTTTATTATTAATTATTAGTAAGTACAAGGTATATATATGTCCAAAAATCTCAATCATTTGACATTAAACGCTCACAAAACATAACATTCAAAAAAAAATATGAAAGCAGTAGCATTTTAAAGATATTTACGGGCATTACACCCAATTCCTGTAAGGCCTTGTCAGGCCCAAAAGAAATTCTGAACAACATTTTTCTTTTGATTTTATACGTTAATAGGAGGGATCAATCAAAGCTGACGAGTCGGCGTTCAAATGGTTCTTAATATAATCGAATAGATATTAATTAAATTAATTATATTGTCAAAATAATTAAATCATTAATCAATTGAATTATTTAAGAAAATAGTTAATAGAGTCAAAATAATTTTAATTAATTTTTAATATCCTTTTAGTTTTAATTCAAAAGAATAATTCAATTAGTAATAAATCGAAAATGAGTTTTTTTTAGTCTGATAATCTTTATTTCTTGAGTTGGGTTTAATATTAAGATTAAAATATAAATTTTAAATATCAGGATTCTCGATAAGATTTGAGCTAAAAATTTAAAATATATATATACATTAAAATTTTGATAAATTTAATTAATTAATTGATTTTGGTTTGAAGAATTCTTCAACTATTTTTAGACAGAATAAATTTCATTCGTCAATTGTTTAATCAGACTATTCCAGTTCATTCTATGGTCAACTTTTATTGACAAATCATGTTTAGGCAATTTTGAGTGAGTTTAATTCATTTTTTAAGTTGGATAAAATATAGCAATAGTCTTTAAAATAATTTTTTATCTTTTTAGTTATCATGCTTTTAAAAGTTATATAAGAATATTAAAGTTATCAAAAAAAATTACATTTTGATCATTATGTCATTATATAGTATTAAAGGATTGACTTGACATGTTAATTTAATGTTTAATATATCATTTCACTCCTTAATTCTTATTGAATGATTTTTTCTAAATCAACGACGATTACAGAGTTGATTGAGAGAATAGATCTTAGATATGTGATTAAGGAATATGTGATTAAGAGATAGAAATAATCTGACATGTAGACTTCGAGTTTCAAACGATCATCAGTGACGACGATCGACACACGATCAATAACTGATTAGTAAGGCAAACAATAACTAAGTTATGGAGAATGGAGAGAAAAAGGAAAGGGGAAAAAGAGAGTAAATGAGAGAGAAAAAGGAAATCAGAGTTTAAATATCATCCTAAAACTATGTGGTTTTACTGGTTGGATTTTTTTTTTTTTTTGATTAATTAGTGGTTGGAATAAAGACTTCAAAACAGTGTTGTTTTGGCACTAAACTCGTGACCCGATCTACCGGGCATAAAATTAACATGTTTTTGCTAAAAAAGGACTTCACATTTCTAGTCATTCTTAGTTTGATAAGTATTCAATTCCTAAAGTCATAACTTAGATATTCGTTTAAACCCAATAACTTTCGATTTGATCAATTAGATATCTTAAATTATAAGATAGTAATTAGCGAGTTATTTTGATATATGGAGTAATTAATTTGGGGGTGATGTTCGTGATTAGGACTACCCATCTTCGTGAAAAAGTTTAGCATATCAGATTTAAGGTGAACACACCATAAAATTTGAAGCGTTTCATAAATTTCATAAGTATGATGCTTTGTCTATTATGTTTGAACACTCGTTATGATATTTAAGTATGAGTAGGGAAAATTGTCAAATTATCCATTATCGTAATTAATGGTTATTAAGCTTAGAACTTGATGAAAATGTTATAAGACTATAGTACGTACAAGTTAAGCCTCTTAGTTCTAAATCAATGAATGTTCTCAAGTAGATAAAATGACCAAATTGCCCTTGACTCTAATTATTGGTGAGTAAAAGTCTAAAGATTGATAGGAATATTTTAAGCGATCTAGCCATAATATTCAAATTTTATGATATGCTCTGGAGTTGAAAATTACTAAAACACTCTTTTCGGACGTTGTAATTAACATGATGTGTTGAAAATAATATATTGCTGTAAGTGAGAAAATAACTAAGATACTCCTCCGAGTAGAAAAAGACAAAAAAAAACCTTAGAAATGAAAATTATTAAAATAGCCTTAAATGAGGAGAAGTACAAAAATACCCATATGATTATGGGTTTAAAGGCATCGTATTATTTGGGTTTAAAGAACTTTCGTGTTCTTAAAACGTTTAAAAGAACTACATGTATCATATGTATACACATTTATAAAATGTTCATGTGAAAATAGAAATACAGAGATATTCATATGAAATACAGAGATATTTTAATTGTCCTAGTAAATTAGATAGAAGTCATATGATACAATGATCAAATAGTTGCATATTTGGACTTTCGGGTTCATTCATCACACGTGATTGTCTTATTGACTGTGAGTGTGAGTTTAGTATTTTGCTGTGTTAAAACTTTTGAGGCTGTCCATCTTACGTGAATTATTTTATCTGATATTGAATTAGCATTACGGTACATTTGGACCTACAAGCTCTTCTACCCTTTCGTGATAGGTTTCACAGTAATATTGTGACATGTGTCACCTAGACAGACCATTATATAGTTTATTTTGAACATCTCTAATGGTTATTTATAATGATCGACTAAAAATAAGTATGGCATTATGACATTGATGTACATGTGCACCATATACATACATGTGTTGATGGACTTGAGCATTTTAACTCATAATGAAATTGTAGAGTAGCTTGTTTATCATTCATCATGATTGAATTCACTCTTATGAATAATTATTATATTCTAAATCGATTGAACTACATTACCTATTGTATAGTGATTTTTAGGAATACCCCATTTATCATAATATAACGGATAAGATGTATGATGACTTGATATAGGTTATTCTCTAGACATTGCGTAAGTACGTTAAATTCTGATAATTAATTATATGTTACAGGAGTAAATGCTTAATGTATACATATTCCTATATATTATTTGCATGCTATATATATATATATGAATTTCGTGAAATATAGTAAAATAGATGTGTATCATTGAGCTTTGTAAGTTGAATATCCAAATTATATTTTATGCGTAGGTTACATATTTTGTGAAATCGTGGTAAGATAACAATATCATCAGAAGAGTCTTAGGATGTTACCCAAGTACAATAATGATTACTTAAACGAACATATAAAGGTTAAAATTTTATTTGAGTCAAGTTTCTAAACATTTATTTCTATACATTTTTAATAAAAAGCTTTGGTTTTTGTATAACTTTAAAATTTGAGAAAATCAAAATTTGACATATTTACACTGTATAATGAATCATAATGCCCACTATAAGAGTTATTTTTTTTTTATGAAAACTATAAGAGTTATTTTAAGAGAAAATCGCCTCAGTGACCAAAAAAAGTTATAATATCGATTTTAACCAACTTTTTTTGGATTTGCCAAAATGACCAACAAAATCGCAACGCGAAATAAAAATCGCAACGCGATCCCCAGAATCGCAAATCAGTTTCCAGAATCGCAAATCAGTTTCCAAAATCGCAACGCGATTCTTGAAAATCGCGATGCGATAGTACAAATTCGCATTGCGATTTTCCATAATCGCAACGCGAATATGAAAATCGCAACGCGAACACATAAATCGCAACGCGTATCCGTAAATCGCAACGTGTATCCGTAAATCGCAACGCGTATGGGTAAATCGCAATGCGTATCCGTATATCGCAACGCGTATCCGTAAATCGCAACGATAATACATAAAATCGCAACGCGTATCCGTAAATCGCAACGCGATATTTAAAGCGCCATTATAATCGCTACGCGTATTTATTTTCAAATTACAAAAAGAATATTAAGACAAATCCCGTAATCGCAACTCATAACCTAAAACCTAAAATCACAACTCAGTCCCATCTCCATCTCTCACTCTCTACGGCGAAGAAATCCGTCCCCATCTCCGAAGATTTCCGTCCCCATCTCCGGCGAAATCCCTCACAACCATTCACGGTCAGAAATCCCTCACAATATTCAGAAATGGAAAATCAACCTCCGAGGGTTAGTTTTTTTAATTATTTTTATTTTGAAATGTTTGCATTATTGTAGGTTTTCATATTGAAACTGATGATAAGTTTACTGGTCATTTCAATAATAGATTAACCATTTCACTTAGATTTCATTTCGCGTTACGATTCTGTCGTTGCGATTTTCATTTCGCGTTGCTATTCTCTCGTTGCGATTTTCAAGTTAGTATTTGTCTTTGTCTTTGTTCTGTCTTTTGGTTGAAGTAATGCAATCCATTCAAGTTTCAATTTGCAGAAGAGTCGCAACGAGATAAATGAAAATCGCAACGAGAGAATGACTGTCGCAACGAGAGAATCGCAACGCGAAATGGAAATCGCAACGAGAGAATCGCAACGCGAAACCAAAATCGCATTGCGATTTTCATTTCGCGTTGCGATTCTCTCGTTGCGATTTTCATTTCGCGTTGCGATTCTCTCGTTGCGATTGTCATCTCGCGTTGCGATTCTCTCGTTGCGATTTTCATTTCAACCAAAAGACAAAACAGTGTTGCAAATTTTAGTTTAAAGAATAAACTACTACTTTTTATGTTTATTGTTTTTGGTATATCTTCACAGTGTAGTTTTTGGTATATCTAACTTGGTATGTTTATTGTTTTTGTAGAAATTTTTTTCGGCTCAATTGACCTTGAGAAATAAAGTCAGCCTGGCCACTACAATTGCAAAGAAGCTTTCACCTGCTCAAAGACAATTGTTTGAGGAAACCTGCTTCGGGCCATGGCTGAGAGTACAGCATCCGGGTGGAGATGCTAATTTGACCCATTTGTGGCTTCAGACCATGACATCAATCTACCCGACAGTATACAACGTGGTGAGGAAGAGATATGGTTTCATTTTCCACCAGCGTATACTTGCTTTGGGCGGAAGGAGTTCTGCTTAATCACTGGTCTACGATTCGGACACGATGATGTAGGCCGGTACACTCGTCATATCGCCCGCCCATCATGGTTATCCCGGGTTTTTCCGGATGAGTCAATGGAGAAGCCGAACCTACATGTCGACGACCTGAAGAAATTATTTAATAAAAGCTGGTTTCACTCGGATGGAAGACGTCGATGTTGTCCGAGTATGCCTTCTACTACTTGTGTATGCCGCTTTTTAGGCAGAGAGGCCAGACAACCTATTCATCGGGAGCTAATATATTGGTAGAGGACCTGAATGCATGGAATCTGTTTCCGTGGGGTTCGTATATATGGAAAGCTACCTGGACTAAGTTGTCGTCTGCCTTTGATGACCGCAAAAGTTTGCGGGGCGATGGGTCCAAATACACTTTGTCAGGCTTTGTTTGGGCCTTTAAGGTAAGAATTTCTATATAATGTTTCTAAAATTATAATTAATTATTAACAATTACTAATTTTGTTATTATATTGTTTGTAGATTTGGATATTCGAGGCTTTCCCCAGCATGCGTACATATGCAATAAAAACGTCAAATGATATTCCCAGGGCTATTTCCTGGAAGAGGAAAACTCTGTTGGATGGGAAGACTTAATACCATATGCCACAATAAATAATGTAAGTTAACACAAATACTTTCATATAATATATAAACAAGTTATTAATAGTAGACGTTTAACTTTGTTTGAGTTTTTATATTTTAGGAGGCCAACATTCCATTACAAAGACTGACACCCACGGAGGAAGAGCTTGCCACTGATTGGTGGCAAGCTAGTCAGAATTTTTTTGATGGCACGGATGATGAGCAGCATCCACTTCCTCCAATTCGAGAGCCATCACCTCACCTAGAGCCATCACCCGATCGACCCGACTATACATCTCTAGAACGAGAGCCATCACCTATCCCGTCACATCATCGAGCCTCTTCTCCACCATCACCTCATGATAGGCGACCGGCAAAGATGCCACGACTCCTATCTCCATGTTCTCCACCTCCACCTCAACGGGATGAGTCAAGGGAGTTACGTGATGAGGTCAATGCCTTGCGTGAGGAGATCGGTACTCTACGCGATAACGATGGTGCATGGCGTGTGGAGGTGTCAACTTTACGTGGTGAGGTTGCCGCTCTACGTGAGATGATAGTATCGTTGCAGAATGAGGTTCATACTCTACGCAACGAGGTAAGTTTAAGATTTTCCATATTTAACTTAATGATAAATTTACTCGTAATTTCACTTAGATTAGCCATTTCACTTAGATTGCTTAGTAAATTTGTTCGGTTGCTGCCAATTCTGCTAAACTGTGTATTCTTTAACACTGTGAAATAGTATTTGTCTTTGTTTTGTCTTTGGTTGAAAGTAAATTTGTTCGGTTGCTGCCAATTCTGCTAAACTGTGTATTCTTTAACACTGTGAAATATATTTGTCTTTGTTTTGTCTTTTGGTTGAAAGTAAATTTGTTCGGTTGCTGCCAATTCTGCTAAACTGTGTATTCTTTAACACTGTGAAATAGTATTTGTCTTTGTTTTGTCTTTTGGTTGAAAGTAAATTTGTTCGGTTGCTGCCAATTCTGCTAAACTGTGTATTCTTTAACACTGTGAAATAGTATTTGTCTTTGTTTTGTCTTTTGGTTGAAAGTAAATTTATCCATTCAAGTTTCAATTTGCAGAAGAAGAAATAGTTTACTTTCGCAACACGAAACTTAAAATCGCAACGCGAAACCAAAATCGCAACGCGAAATGAAAATCGCAACGACAGAATCGCAACGCGAAACCAAAATCGCAACGACAAGATCGCAACGCGAAACCAAAATCGCATTGCGATTTTCATTTCGCGTTGCGATTCTTTCGTTGCGATTTTCATTTCGCATTGCGATTCTGTCGTTGCGATTTTCATTTCGCGTTGCGATTTTGGTTTCGCGTTGCGATTTTAAGTTTCGTGTTGCGAAAGTAAACTATTTCTTCTTCTGCAAATTGAAACTTGAATGGATTGCATTACTTCAACCAATAGACAAAACAAAGACAAATACTAACTTCAGGGTATTAGTTTGAACATATTTTTCTTTGTTATCTGATGCATTTTGTGAACTATGATAGAATAATGACTTGGGTGAATACAATGCAAGTTTGAAACATATTTGTCTTTGTTTTCACTGTTTAAATATCATGTCTGTTTATTTACTGATTTTTGTATTTAATTATTTAGCGGCCCGATAGAGTGGATGCTTTACGTCGGGTTATGCTTGCACGACGGAGTTCACGCATCAGACAGCGTGCACGTGCTATTAAGTCTCCGTACACCCCAATAGTGCGAAGACACCGCAAGAAGAAGCCCGACTCGCCTGTCATCCCTCAAGAGTCCACTCCTATCGTTGAAGAGGCCCCCCATATCATTCCTCGAGAGTCCCCTCCCACCGTTCAAGAGGCAACTGTCATCGTTGAAGAGGTCCCTCCCACCATTCCAGAGCCCGATTCACATGGGGTAATATATCGAAGTATTGAGAAACCCCCACCGGTTCCGGACATGATGGATGAGAGTTGGCTCTCGTATGAGTTACCGGCCAGTACCATACCGGTATCTGAAGAGGAGAGGGAACAACTACCGGACACAATTTTGGATAACACCCTTTGGGCTAAGACCGCAGTTGATTTTTATCTACATGAGCGGAGCAAGGGGTGTTTCACTGACATATGCAAGCTCACCGATGATATCTTTTTGTTGCTTGAATGGCCTTGGTGGGGCGTATTATTAGGGGTCGAAGACAATGGCTATTTCGATGGGGGGGTAAGTCTTATATTTTTCTTATATTTCAATTTGATTAATTTTTTTTTTAAATTTATGTAAGTCACTAATATATGTCTTTTTTTGTAAAACAGCATATCGATGCGTGGGTGACACGTCTTCTAATAATAAGAAAACTTAAGAAAAATAAAAATATACGATATACAATAATGTCGACGTCTTTTCACGCCGTTCACTTGAAGAATGCACGAGATGAATCATTTGATTTGGGCAATGGACAAGCTAAACTTTATCCTGCATGGTGGGAGGTCGATAAGGTTAGTATTTATTTTAGATTGAGTTTAAAGGTTTTATGAAATAAGTGCGCAAATGAATGAATTATTACTTATGATTGCAGGTGTTTATCCCTGTTTTGGAACGTAAACATTGGATTCTCGTCGAGCTTCAGCTCCCATCCCTTAAGACAATAGTGTATGACAGCATGATAAATTACATATCATTGGCTGATTTAAGAGATGTTATTAAGGGATGGAGCTCTCATTTGGCTAAATTCTTGGATGCGATCAATTATTGGACTCGTTCTGGAAACAAGAAGCCAAAGAAGCTCAATATTACAGTTATTAGAGACGAGACCGCGCCACAACAAACGAGCGGAGCCAGAGGAGATTGTGGTCCTCTCGTATGCTTGGCGTTGGAGCGTTTGACGACGGGAAGCATCAAGTATCTACCTCCCACCGATAGAGATAAAGCTGCAGTAGGCTTGTGTTTCGGCATTATATGGCTAAATCGATATATACGAGACGCGCCTACCTGCATCCGCGTTATAAAAATGTCCATAAACAATTGGTAAGTTTATATACTTATAAATGAAAATGTTTGGTTAAGTAATTAGAATTCAATAATTTGCGTAGAAAGTGTTGTTTGAACAAATGTTTGGTTTCTGCAGGTTAATCTCAGAAGTGAACTGCGTGAAAATGATGTCGAGCTGCAAAGTTGATTCAATAGTTTAATTGATTGTTTTTTGATTGTTTAATTGATTTGTAAAAGTTGATTCAATTTTGATTGTTTAATTGATTTGTAAAAGATGATTTGTAAAAGTTGATTTGTGTAATTGATGCGAACATAATTCTTATTTGTGCTTGTTTAATTGATTGAAATGTAATGGTTGATTTTGTTGATTTCAATCTGCATTATGTTGAAGGCAAAAATGACTATCGCAATGCGAAATGAAAATCGCAATGCGAAATGAAAATCGCAACGAGAGAATCGCAATGCGAAATGAAAATCGCAATGCGGAAATGAAAATCGCAATGCGTTTATAATTTCGCATTGCGATTATCTCGTTGCGATTTTCATTTCGCATTGCGATTTTCATTTCCGCATTGCGATTCTTTCGTTGCGATTTTCATTTCGCATTGCGATTTTCATTTCGCATTGCGATTTTCATTTCGTATTGCGATTTTAATTTCGCATTGCGATTATGTCGGTTCGATTTCATTTCGCATTGCGATTTTCATTTCGCATTGCGATTCTCTCGTTGCGATTTTCATTTCGCATTGCGATTCTCTCGTTGCGATTTTCATTTCCGCATTGCGATTTTCATGTTGGGATTTTCATTTCGCGTTGCGATTGTATTTTCCGTGTTGCGATAGTCAAATGCATGCCTAATAGTGATAACAACTGAATAACAAGAGTTGGTTAAGTCAAAATGGTTGGCCTGAGTCATTAATTCAACTGAAAATGTTAAAAGTTCACACATAAAATCCACATAATACAACGTTTGCATATGAGCTTTTGATGGCAACGTTTACATAATACACATAAAATGTTAAATGTTAAAACGTTTACATAATACAACTGAATAACAACGTTTACATAATACAAAGTTCACACCATATGAGCTTTGGATTTTGATGAGGATCCATATTTTGGTAGAGGAAAAGATGATTTTGATGGCACTGGTGATCCACATGTCAACCTTGTATGACCACTTTCCTTGCACCGACTACATGTCGATCTCTTCTTCTCTTCACCCTTAGACGGTATACGATCGTGACTTTTGGTCGGCCAGGTAGCCTTCTGTCCATGGCTGGTGGCAAAACTGTTTGTAAGTCATCTGGTATGTCCCACTCAGAAGGATGTGGAATAGGGTAGACAATCTCGGCATAAGTCTGTCGATAACTTCTGTAGTGTAGCAATCCATAGCGTATGCGCTTGAATCATCTTGGTTTAAATGAAGAGCAACTTTTATAACATGGCCACACGGATAACCAGATGTTTGCCATTTCATACAACTACACGTCTTTGCATTTAGATCGACTAGCCCATTTAAGTTATTATCCAGTACTTGAAACAAAGTGTTTGAACATGGTTCAACTCTCCATGACGTTGACTTCACAACACGTTTCGTTATCTTTTTTCAGTCCATGGTGTAACACGATGTTCCAATGTTCCTGTAAATTTAAATAAACAATACTTAGTAAAATATATAAATATGATAAGTTACGAATTCAAAGAAATAATACCTGCATGGTTTCTTTTCTTGTAGTACCACTGTTGAATAGAGGCTCGAAAAAACTCCATTAACATAGTAATGGGTAATTTCCGGGAATGACGACTTAGAGCGTTGATTGATTTTGCACTATTAGACGTCATGAAACCATATCTTGCTCCAAGTTGATGTACTCTTGACCATCTTTCAAACCCGACATCTTCTAGTGTTTGAGCACACTGAGGCAAAACACGTCTTAAACAATTTATATGCTTATTGAAATCCACTTCCCGATAAGCTTTTACAGCCTTCCAGTATGTCCATTTGTGCTTTTTTATACCAGCAGACCTTGATTTTAGATTTCTATACAAATGAACACCACAAAGTCCATGAAAAGCATCTGGGAAACACCTTCTAACAGCGTTGTCAATTGAGTTTGCCCTATCGGATATGATTGTCAGATTGCTAATAGGACCTATGCAATCCCTAAGATGCCCCATAAACCATGTCCATGAATCAGAGGTTTCAGATTTGCCAACCCCGTAAGCTATTGGCAATATCCCATTGTTAGCATCCATGGCTACTGCTAATAAGTTTACTCCAAGGTATCGACCTTTCAAATGTGCTCCGTCAACTATAATAACTGGGCGCATGCAAGTAATAAACGAACGAATCTACAAAATAATATACACAAGAAATATAATCATTTAAATGTGAAATGCATGTAACTAACAAAAATGAGTCAACAAAATTATATTGATTTACTAACCGTAGCACCAATGGCGATAAACAGCAACTCAAAGCGTCCATCTCTATCTGTTTTGATATGAGTTACCGACCCAGGATTTTTCAGCTTTAAATTGTGACAATAAGCCGGCAGTTGGGCAAACGATGCTTCTGGCGACCCCCTCAACAATTCCAAGGCATAACATTTGGCTCTCCAAGCTTGAGAATATGATATACTAATCTTGAACCGAGCATTCATGTCAGTCATAATTTCATGTCCCCGATATACCCTGCCATTCAAAAACATTAACTCAGCCAGAAAACCACCCAACACCTTTTTGTTTGCCTGTCTATGGTGAGGAAAAACTTGGGTTCTTGAACATGTATGTTTATCAATAAAAGTCCTAACTTGAAACATTTTGCAATCTTTTATTCTCTTTGCAATCATACGCCACGTACAGTTTTTGTCAATCATACACCTTGTTTCGAAACGATCTTTGCTTGATTTGTTAACTTTTAGTTGATAGCCATCTTCCACACATTTCGTATATAAAGCTATCTTCAAGTCTTCCTTTGTATCAAAACAATCATCTTTCTTGATACGAATAACTTTTGTGTAACAATCAACTGCTTTCTTTATCAACTCTTCTTCCGGTATCTGAAGTAATTCTGGCATATTCCAGTTATACGCCCGTGGCATTTTCTTTTCTTCGGGGACTTTTTCTTCTTCTTTTTTCTTCTTCAGGATTATATGAATTACAGAATGGATGTTCAACATGTTCATTCATAGTCGTAACTTCCTCCTCATTATCATCAACATTACATTCTTCGGCAACGGCTGTTTCATCATCAAAATTCGGGTATTGACCAATATCAATATCATTACACGCATGGTCTGTTTCTTCTTCTGAAACATCATCAAAATCCGTGTATTGACCAATATCAAAGTCCGGATATTGACCAAGACCAAATTTCGAATACTGACTAGTACTCACAATTTTTTCTGTTGGCTCATCATCGTCTAACTGGTCAATACGAAAACCGGAATTTGGTGCTGAAAGTTGATTGGGATTTGGATTAGAGAAAGGTTGTGGGTTTTGAGAAAAACTTAGTTGATTACTACCCGCTACTGACCCAACAATACTACTTCTAGGTTCAACAACATACAATGTAACATCATCTTGTGAAACACTAATGTAAGCAATGAATCGTTCAACATCTTCATTGTCGGTTAACAAATAAACTTTACCATTTCTCTGATAAGATAGCCTAAATCCACTTAGGGGCTCTAAATTCAATTTATTTGAAACACGTAGCATTAGAGTTTCATAAGTTAACTTTTGTAAAGACAATTTTAGTTGAAGATTTATGGGTAAAGGCATATTGTAAAACACCATTAACATTATCCCATGACCCTCCAAAACACAAATCTATCCAAACATGATCAACATTAGATGATTTCATGGTTGTAACTAAACAAACGAGATGCGAAACTAAGACCTGTTGCCGGATGGGGAAGGATGTCGTTGGATATAGGAACGGATGTCGCCGGAGAGAGTGATAGATGGAGATGGAATGAGTTGCGATTTAGGGATTTAGTTTATGATTTCAGTGTTATATACCCAAAATTTCAGTGTTGTGATTTACAGATTCTCGTTGCGATTTACGGATTATCGTTGCGATTTACAGATTCTCGTTGCGATTTACGGATTATCGTTGCGATTTACGGATACGCGTTGCGATTTACGGATTATCGTTGCGATTTACGGATACGCGTTGCGATTTACGGATACGCATTGCGATTTACGGATACGCGTTGCGATTTACGGATACACGTTGCGGTTTACGGATACGCGTTGCGATTTACGGATACGCGTTGCGATATACGGATACGCATTGCGATTTACCCATACGCGTTGCGATTTACGGATACACGTTGCGATTTACGGATACGCGTTGCGATTTATGTGTTCGCGTTGCGATTTTCATATTCGCGTTGCGATTATGGAAAATCGCAATGCGAATTTGTACTATCGCATCGCGATTTTCAAGAATCGCGTTGCGATTCTGGAAACTGATTTGCGATTCTGGGGATCGCGTTGCGATTTTTATTTCGCGTTGCGATTTTGTTGGTCATTTTGGCAAATCCAAAAAAAGTTGATTAAAATCGTATATTATAACTTTTTTTTGGTCACTGAGGCGATTTTCTCTTATTTTAAACCATTACTCAATCACTATCCAATCACTGTCACTATAAAAGTCATTTTAGACCGTTATTCAATCAATTTTTTTGTGGAACATTAGAATCTGATTTATTTTTGTATGCGAATGAATAAGATTAAAATTTTAGGAAAAAATAAAAATGGTTGAAAATGTAACATTTTAATGTTGACGTCAGACATTTAACGGGTAAGTAACCAAAATAAAAAAATAAAAAAATTATTGATAAAACTAAAAATTTAAAAGTTTGTGAACAAAACAAAAACACTAAAAAGGTTTAATTAAAAAAATGCTTTACCGTTTCTTTCTTTCCTTTTGAAATCCAGCCCAATAAATCCAATGTCCACCGCGGAAGATTGGTGGGGCTCTCGCTCACATGAGTTCCACATGGACGTCATGATTCCCCTTACCGCTAAGAAACACCGATTATATCTCAATAGATAAAGAATAGAATATGTTTAACATAACCAATTCTACCTCAGAAAATTTAACTCAAATTGAATTTATCAAGTAGTTTCATTAATAAAAAATATATTATTATTTTTAAAAGTTTTAATTTAATAAAATAAATATTATTAACTCTAAATTTTTTGAATTTGAACAGCTATATTTATAAGATGTATATACATTACGAATGGATTAAAAAAATTTTAAACAAATATTTTCATATAATCATATTATACTATTAAAAAATTAACTGTTACGTAAGTTTGGTCCATCATGCTGCCCACCTTGATGTTAGACATGATTCTAAATTCCCCCCCCCCTCAATTTGTGGATCTAACTTTGTTTTTCCCTTATGTTTAGGGGGCGTTTAATAAAGCAAATTTGGGTGTTTTCAAATCTGAAATCACATTTACCCATTACGTAAGTTTAGCAAATGAAATTGGCAAAAAGCCTTGAATCTTTTGCATTACCGTTGATGTCGCTTCCCTGTTGATTAGTGACCACTGCACCATATCCATGTGCATTCACCTTTTGGCATTGTCAATATGAGGACCCATTCTCATCAGCTTTTAAATTTGTTTAACATTCGCCTCACTTTCTGTCCCTTCAATTATTTAATATTCGATCTTCATTTGCTAAAAAGCACTCCTTCAAATCTACCCCAACCTTTAACGATAGATTCCCGATGATTATAGGTCAAGTTGAGTTAGATTTATAATTTATTCAAATTTGATTTAAATTTAAACAGTTTCATCTCTATCTCTGCATGCACTTAATCCGGGTTTAGAAAAAAAAATTATTTAATTCAAAAATCTAACACGATCGAATTAGGTTGAAACTCATCGGGATGAAATGCCCATCACTCCTCATCCACCATTCAAAGTCAAAATTACTTGCCAATTGCAAGCCTTCCGGTCAATTACGATTCAAGCATTTAACAATGTTAAACAAGAAATAAATCCCATTCAATCAAACAACACAATCAAACAAACGAAATTATACTTTTACCAATAAGAACTTAACTAAAACCAAACAAAGAATAGCATTGAAAAGAAAAGAAGTAAACCCAGGAATCATGGAGAAGATATCAAGCCAGTAGATTCCTCATCATACAAATCATCGGTCCTCCTGAAGGAAGCGTGGACCAAGACGACAACCGCGCCAATCAAAAGCGACCACAAAATATTCGGCGTCGCATCCGTCAACAGCAAGAAGACGATGGTCAAAACCCCCAGGACGATCAGCACCACACGGTCGTCGACGGTACGGCGGAAAACAACTAAAGGCTCGTCCCGTAGGAAGTACAAGAACAACCAGGCGGCCATCATGGCTGCGAAGACTATAAGGGAGACGGGGTGCCATAAAAGGCTGAGGAAAAGGATGAAAAGCACGATCATGGCGTAGTTCATGGTGAAGTAAGCAACGTTACTTCTAACCCTGGAAATAGCATCGGATATGTTCCCGGGGAAGTTGAAGGAGCGTATGTTGAACATAAGTTTCCATGGACGACGATCTGCGAGCCCTTCTTTGATACGTTCCTTCGCTCGAGATAGGTATTCGATGTTCGCCGACGGTCCCGCCGACGAAGATGTCGGGATTGTGCCGTAGTTTGTCATGGTTATTTCTTTTTTTATTGGATTGAAGTCCAAAGGTTTGACTTTTTGAAAGGTTTTGCTCCGGGAAAGGAGAAAGAAGAAGAAAACTCGAGAATATCGTGAAGGAAAATACGAAGATGGTGGGTAAGTAAATGTTAGAAGAAACAAAGAATTACAGGTGACGGTGGGGAATGGTGGGTTTATGATAGGATTGTGAGGTCTAATGCTTCTGATACCTCTCGTCTTAATTAACTGGTATAATTGCAAGGATGCTCCCTGTACTTTATCAAAATATTCTAATGTGAAGCCTCTATCTTTTTTAAACGGAATAAGATGATTAGAAGGTAGTATTTGTTCATAATCATTTTAATCATTGACAACACTTACATACCATAAATACAACTGTTTGAACTCATAATAAAATAATATTTTATATTGCTATTAAGATCGTTTGGGTTAGATGCCTCTACTTTTTAAATGTTCAATATACCCATGAACTATAGGTTTTGTGTTCTACTATAGCCATTGAGACTAACATCGTTAAATGATGATGAATGATGTGCCCAGGACATGTGAACTGGTCTTATGTTATCGCGTGGCATTTCAACTAGAATAAATCAGAATATTTTAAAATAGTTAAGTGGAGAGTTTATCAACTTGTTAGCAGTAAGTTTATTTTATTTTTTCAAGTTACATGTTCTATTTCTTTAAAGTATGAGAGAAATTCAGGCAAGCATGGGATACTTGTGATGCTTTGATGAACCATGTGTATTCATTTCAATGTTTCAGTCGATCGCAATCATTTGATACCAAGGTAATCCATCAAAAGAAGTTGATTTAAGATAAAATTTTGTTGCTTGTTTTTTCTTTCATTTTTTTATTTACTAATTATTTGTCTGTTGAGATTATACAGATTCACAAAATTGACACTCTTGCTCCATAAAAAAATGGTGAATGGGGTTATATAGAAGTTGATTTAAGCTATTTTTTAATTTTTAATTCTTTTTTTCATTTTATTCTTGACTAATTATTTGTCTGTTGGGGCTATATGGATACACAAGGTTGGCATTCTTGTTTCCTACAAAAATGATGAAGTGTATTCAATTATATATCATTTATTAAATTTATTTTAATGGTTTAAGTGTTTCTATATTTTCATTTTTTAATTTTTTATCATTAACTACAATATATATATATATATATATATATATAATGTTTCGATTCATTACTAAATATGGGATTTGGTAGGATGGTAAAATCTTACCCAATTCCCTGGAGATATATAGGATTTTATGTTAAAGTACACGAATTTATAAAATTTTATAGGACAAAACATATTTTTAATCTAAAATATAAAAAAATAAAAACATATGAATTTGAAAATTGAATTTCGAGTGCAGAATGAATATAGCCACCAGATGTGCATAACAAAAGTTGGTCCGACGGCCTAGATTTTGCGAGGTTGATGGGAGATGATGGAGTTGAATTGCACGTTACATATATGAAATTTGAATATTGAAGGTTGTAGATTATCTTGGCAGTATTAATCCATTTTTACGATAATAAAATACTAATAAACAATCCAACGAATCCTTGCAAGAAAGGATAAGTTGTCGTCTCTTGTGGATAAGACCACACTAAAAACGCTGTAGGGACGGCTGATAAAGCGACGGCAACTACCCAACTCGTCCGCCTGCCATATGGAAATGAATCAAGTCGGATTAGATTTTTAACCTACCTGAATCTGATTCAAGAATTGAAGTCCTCTATCAGCATCTAATTCGACTTGAATTTAGAATTTAAAACCCGATAATTTAGGTTAAAACCAATATATGATCTAATCTTATCTAAATATATATAAATAAAAAATCATTTTTACTAGATAAAATAAAATAGAAAAATATATTAATGTAATTATTTTTAAATATATAAATGATAATTATAATATTATATCTGATCAAATCAAGTTTTTTTACCCTAAACTCAAACCCGAACATGATCACACACTAAAATTCAACTCAACTTGACTTGAATTTAAATTTTTACAAATAAAATATCAACTCAATTGAATTAAGTAATTAAATCAAAACTCGTTAAATCTGAATAAAATAACCATCCCTAGACATCTTGTTACCTTTGTTCTACCTATTTATGATTTATTATTTAAGATATTAATTTTTTAAATAATCTAAAATAATTATAAGATAGTATGTGTTTAATATTTTCTTAATAAATTAATATCATATTAGAATCATTTCCACTAATTTCTCAACTTGCATTCGTTGCCCAAAACAACTACTGTGTAACTTGATAAAATGAAAAGACTTGTAAATTAAAATTGTAGACTCTATACTAAAATGGTCAAATCACCCATAATATGCTGGTCTACATTATCTTGCATAACACGTGGTGTCTGAAAAGATGTTAAAATAAAATGATGTTTCTTTTTCTCACATTTTTTCTTTTTTGCAAGACATTCAAGGAAAATGGTTTTGGGGTCTGCTAAAAATAAAATGTTGGCAAATGGCCAAATATCAATATCCCATACATTTTATTTTATGAAAAATAAACTAATCGGAAACTTTGTTTACCTTAATTATTTATGTTGTGAAGTATCTGAAAATGAATTCATTTACATTTAATTACCTCGATTTTAATTTCATTAGGACACACCTTTTCTTTCCTTTCCTTGGGTTTTTTTTTAAATGGAGTTTTTGTATGTTATTAAGCAATCAACACATACAAAACAACAATGGAAACGGGCTCGTTAAAAAACATCTCTAAACCTAAAACACAGCCGGACGGTCTAACTCAACATTCTCAATGCCCGCTCGTCAGCCTCCACTGCTCTCCTACACTCAATACAGTAAGGTTTCTACCCCACCCCGCAACATCCAAACAAACAACCAATCAAAACCAAACAACACGCCTAACTAGAGGAAGGACAAACCTCTAGTAAAATCAGATATGGAGGGGATCAAGGCAGGCCACTTACATTTGCACCGATGACCAATCCGAAGGACAATTAATTTATATAATTGAGCCTCACAACATTTCTTGTTAAATGCTCTAAATTATCCTAAAGGGAGCTAACCTCCATACTAATTTTAATTGAGATTTTATTGGTTGTTCCTCCCACATAAGCAGCACACTTTTTACATTAGCAGGGCAAACAAAGTTAACCTTCCACTGGGCGCACCATTTCTGCCATAGTCTCCACGACACCTTGCAGTGGCGGAATAGGTGTTCATCCGACTCTTGATCTTCATTGCATAATACACAAATACAACGATCTAGGTTGAGGACTCCCCTTTTAGCTAAATTAAGAAAAGTGGGAACTCTCAAAAGGATTGTTTTTTACACAAACGCCTCAACATTTGGAGGCGCTAAATTGACCCAAACCAGCTTCCATACATCATCCTTTTCCTTCCCTGCACAAACAACTCTTTCGCAGAATTTTTTGGTTCATATAGCCCACAAGGGGAGCCCTTCCAAAGCAGATGATCAGTAGAATTGACCCCACTCACTACTCTATTGATTATATCCAAAAACTCGTCCCAGATGCATAACTCTCAATCAAACAGTACCCGCCTAATTGCTATTTTCCAGTGTCAAACACCATCGATTTTGCTTCCAAATTCGCAAACCTTACCAGACTTCTTAATCACTACAGAAAAAAAAGCGAGAAAAAGTTACTCTCAAGGAAGGGACTTCCGACCAATAGTCCTCCCAAAAATCCACAAATTTGCCATCACCAACAACACATCTCAAATCTTTCGACAAACTATCCCCATCAGAAACTAAGGGACGAGTAATATTTATCCAGACCCAGGAACCTTTCCTCCACGAACCAGATTTCAGCAAAAGGGACGAGGAGTCATAGCCGTATTTTGCATCAATGAATTTCCTCCATATGCACTCTGATTCTGATCCATATCTCCAAATCCACTTGTTTAATAAGGACCGATTTTTTATTCTCAGATCGAAGAAGCCAAGCCCACCATACAGCCTTGGGGAACAAACAAGCTCCCACCGCATCCAGTGAATCGCTCTCCCTAGTTCAGCACCCCATAAAAAATTTGCTATCATCCTGTTTAGATCCGCAGCCACCGATGCCGGGAGCTGGAATAAGGAAAGGAAGTAAACCGGTAAATTTGCTAATACAGATTTGATGAGTGTGATACGAACACCCAGCGAAAGTAGCTTCCCCTTCCACCCATCCCGCCTTGATCGAAATTTATCTACGATGGGCTTCCACATCTTCTTGGAATTCCTTCTATGGCCGAGCGGTAACCCCATGTAGGTAGTCGAGAAATGATCACAATCACAGTTAACATGTTCAACCCACTCAACTAGGCAACTCTCCTCCACACATATCCCATATAACTTCGACTTCGACAAGTTGAGTCTTAAGCCTGACGCCACTTCAAATATTCTAAGGAGTCTTTTGATGTTTTTTACCATTCCCAAATTAGCTTTCGCAAAAACTATCAGATCATCGACGAATTGTAAATGAGATATCCGTAGATCGAATGAACCCACGGGGACTCCTCTAATTATACCCAATTCCGAAGCTTTATTGAAAAGATGGCTGAGCGCTTCACCCACCAAGTTGAATAGGAAAGGGGACAAAGGACAAACTTGTTTTTACCAAAATCCATTAGCTTCATGATTAAGGGTTGTTTGTTTGCCTCTTAATGGAATCATTTAGCGCTGAATGTTGAACCGTTCAGTCTTCAGCGCATTTGTTTCGCACCTCTGAATGATTCAGTGCTGACTGATTCAGCAAAACAATGTTGAATGATTCAGCACAGAAGTATATTCTGAATTATTCAGAGCCATTATCAAACAACATGTCACATTCAGAGCTAATTTATACATAGCCTCTGAATCATTCAGCATTTGAATCATTCAGCGCTTAATCATTCTGAAATAAACAAACAGCCCCTAAATCTAAAAATCCTCAATACATCGAGTCATATGCCTTACTAAAATCAACTTTAAAAATAATCGCTTCATACTTCTGAAGCGAAAGGTCCTCGATCAATTCATTTGCAATCAAAGAGCAGTCGGCAATTTGTTTCCCAGCTGTGAACGCAAATTGGTTTTCACCAACGACCTCATTAATGCAACTAGTCAACCTTTTAGCAAGCACATGCGCCACCAGTTTATACAAGCTACTCACAAGTGAAATGGGCCTAAAGTCTTCAATCTTCTCCATATTTGGCTTCTTTGGAATAAGTGCAATGAACGACTTATTAAAAGACTTGTCTCTCGTCTTTACATCAAAAAACCCATTGAAAAAGGCCACAACTTCCCCTTTAAAAAGCTGCCAATACTTCTTGTAAAAGTCAAAATTGAACCCATCCGGTCCCGGCGCTTGTGTCCCATCGGCAGAACTTAAAGTGTACCATATTTCCTCCTCCGAGAATCGAACTTCAATAGCTCGTCTAGAAGTTGTTCCCAATTTTCTTAAATTCACACCAAACTCCTTTACTGGTATAGTCCTGCTATAATTGAATTGGTGCCTAAAATGATTCATAAATGCATCCAAAATCTGTTTCGGTTTAGATATCTCCAGATCACTTACCCGTATCGACGAGATATGGTTTTTACTTCCTCTTATCGCAGCAGTAAGATGGAAGAATTTTGAGTTTTTATCTCCTTCTTTGAACCATTTGAGCCTTGATTTGTGAAGCCATTCTCGCTCCTCGCATCTGTATCTTGCCCAAAGATCCGCTTTCAAACCAGAAATCTCATTCAACACCTCATTATCTCCACTTCCAGCCACGTCAACCTGTTCTAAACTCTCTATTTTCTCTTCAATTTGTTCAATGGAATTTGAATTCTCCAAGTTTACTTTCTTTGCCCAAAACTTTGTCGCTTTCTTCACTTCAACTAGAAATTTATCGAATCCATTCTTAAAAGACTTTTGAGCCACTTTAAATATATCTGAATACCCTTTGTCATCTGCCCGGTGAGAAAACCATTTAAAAGGCCTTAAACCCCCATTCTCAGTCATTGATTTAAGAACCACCGAATTATGGTCCGAGAGGTTTCTCGAAAGGATTGATTGACATAATCTGGGAAATCTCAATAACACCTCAGGTGACAGTAAAATCCTATCAAGTCTGCTAGCCGAAGCCGACAGCCCCCTCGCCACCTCGTAAATTTACTCCCACGTAGAGGCAAATCCACCAAATTTCTGTTTTGAATAAAATCATTGAAGTTATCAAACGATGACTCAATTACAGTCACCCCATTTTTCTCCTTTGCGTTTCTGACCGTGTTGAAGTTGCCTCCTATGATCACAGGACATGACATATCACCGAATCCAAGTAGACACCAAGCTGCTCAAAGAAATCTTTTCTTTCTCTAACTCCATTAGGATTATGGACATTTACTAAAACCGTGTTCATCATGCTCATAATGAACTTTCCTTCCAGAGCCAAAAATCTGGAATTACACACATTGTTTTCCACATTGAAGTAGAATGAATCCCATAGGACTAATAATCCACTCGATGCCCCTTCCGCTGGTACAACCACACAATCATCAAGATTCTTCCCTAGGATGCGCTTACGAGTCCGGATTTAATACTGCCAGTTTAGTTTCTTGGATGAAAAGGATTCTAGCCTTACTCGATAAGATAGTCTTTAAAATTGCCCTGCTTTTGTCTTTTTTCCTATTCCTCTAACATTCCATGTTAGCAGACTAAAATTTATTTAGGGCGTATTTGGTTGGGGGAATGTGAGATTCCTATGGGAATGAAATCCACATTCCTTCGTTTGGTTGGCCAGGAATGTCATTCCAGGTAATATTACATTACCAATAGTGAATTTTTTGGGGTATATTACCGGGAATGTCATTATCTCCCTTTCCTTAGGTATTGTTGGATTACCAACGTTTTGGATTAAAATACCCTTAATTTCCCCCCCCCAAAATATCTTTATTCTGTTATTGAATAATAAAAATTCTACGAAGGTTAAATTACAAATTTATCCTTAAACTATTTTAAATTTACAAAAAATCTATAATTAAAATTTTATATGAAGTGTAGAAGTTAAAATAAAAGTGTACCCTTTATTAAACTTTTTTATATTTTCAATCTTGTAAAAAAATTATGTAAATTTTATGAATTTAATTTTTTTAAAGAAAATATATAAATATTTTACAACTTATTAAAAAAATAAATATATAGTAAAGACAATTTGGTCAAATATACATTCTAATAATCTTTTATTTCTTTAACCAAATACGATAATCTTAAATTCCTGTTAAATTAATCAAACAAAAAATAAACATTCCCAGTAATCTTATTCCCTAATAATTTTTATTCCCACCGGTAATTACATTCCGTGAACATGAGGCAAACACAAACAAACAAACCGTACCTGGACTGTTCAAAATCTGGGTTCATCTTCCAATTCCTCTATTCTTTTCACGACCTCCGAATATGTTGCAATGAAAACGACACCCAAAGCTTTCCCAAACGCCACAGTAGCCAAAGATTTCTCTTTCTCGGGTTGGAAGTTTAGATTAGAACCTCCTGCTTCTTCATTAAGTTCTTTTGGGATCGAGCCAATGTTGCTTTTCCTATTTTTAATTCCTTTGCTATTGCTCCTCTGATTTTTCAATTTCCCCGTCGACCAACTACCTTTCCTTTGCTTTACCGCTTTGCCCTTCGTCTAATTATTACACGTGGTGAATGTTAAATCTTCATCACAGAGACCCCTATTAACCCCACCATGAAAAGGGACAGTGGTGGGCCCAACAAATAATGCATCCACATTTTCGATAATTTTAATAGGTAATGCTTGTATTTTAGTTCCAATTGGGACCCAGATTACATCTTCTGTTATCCACAGAAGGAGAAGTCACACTAAACATGTAAATGAGACGAAACAGATCATGATTTATTTAGTATCGACTCGATCAAAGTTCAATAAATACTCAGATCGAATGGATTCGACTCGAACTCGAGTTCGAATCAAACTCGAGCTCGACTTGAGTTCTTAACGAGTCGAAATGAGTTACTTGATATTCGACTCGAAAAACTCGTGAGCAGCTCGAAAATATAAAATATTAAGATTTTAATTTTTTAAAAATAAATTATTAATAATATTAACATTTATGTATTGATTTTTTTTAAATATAATAAGATTTTCATATATTCAAGGTTCAAGTTCGAGTTTAAGTTTGAAGCTTAAATCGAATTAAGTTTAAGATTTTTTTTTTTCATTTCGAGCCTCTTCGAACTGCTCACGAGCTTCAGTTTAGGATTTCGAGTTCGAGTCGAGCTTGAAAATTTTAAGCTGGCGAGTTTTCGAGTCGAGTCGAACTTCATTTCAAAGTTTTCGAGTTAAGTCGAGCTCAATAATACTCGAGCTCAATTCGGCTCGTTTATACCCCTACCTCACACACAATCCAATCCAATTCATTTTACGGCCCACTAGCCGATCTTATTGGCACTTCGTGCAATCCGATATCACTTGAGGATATTTCAGGCACGTGATTAGCATTATCATTTCTCTCGGCCCTATTCCTCGAAATATTACCTAGCACCCGACAAACCCTATTTCATTTGATACATGGCATCATCCCTAGCCTGCTGCTGCAGATACTCCTCAAGATCAACGTCAACTGCTACCCCATCATCAATATCTGGAATATCAATCGCCTCATCATTCCTCCATTCGCCGAAGATTCAAACGGTGTTGTGCCATCTATGAACCTTTGATCACCATCATAGACCTCCGTCTTAACCAAGATAGTGGACAAAGTACCATTTACAATAACAACAACTCTATCAGGGATAGCCGACTCTTTTTGTACTTGGACCAGAATCCTTGACTCGCCGAATCGGTTTCACTTTATTGTGTCTTCATCAATCATCAACCCTGACCCCCACGTGCTCACAAATTCCATGAAGAATCTTTCATTCCATATTTGTAATGGAACATCTCTTAGCACCACCCATAACTTTATCTTCCTTTTGCCATCATATCCCTCCAGAAACTCCAGCTCTTCAAACCATAGCTGCACTAATTCCTCTCTTCTACTCCAGCACCTTAGGAGTTCCTCTTTGCATGAAAACTGAATAACTACCAAAAGCTCATACCATGGATGTACTCTAACGTTAAATCCATCCGATATTAGATCCTCTTGGATTAGATCAACGTTCTACATCCCTTTTATCCTACCCACTAGGCATAGTCTTCTCCATTCCATTTCTGAGTTAAGAATGTTGATGGTTTTCTCCTTTATCTCCATCTGGTTATGTTGACTTGCTGGAAGTTCATCTACAAGGTTAACTTTAGTCGCATTCTGCACCCCAATCTCGATCTTATCCTTCACCGCACCTCTTTGTGCACACGGCCCTCCATTTAACCAACAAGGGCTTCCTTAAAAGACCTGATATCCTTGGATCTCGGGTGTTTTCTTCACACTAGAGTTCTTTTAGCCCCATCATCAGCAGACGTTCTATTATGCTCTCTTGTGTTTGTTGAGTTATAGATTGTGTCCTCATCCATAAAAACCCTAATAATGTATACATCCATCACCCTTTTGTCTCCCCTCCACTGCTCGGTATGCGTCACAAATGCAAACGTTGTTTTATTTTCTCTTCAAATTTCAATACGCGATCAAAGTGTCCACGCCCTCCCCATACTCTGCAAAGGAATCTTTCAATGTGGCTGGATGGATCTTCTTACTGATGTTGTTGATGAACACAGTGAACTCCCTCCTACGCTTGGCATCATTGTTCGACCATTTCTCCACCGTAACACCATTCCTTCTCGCAGAGGACTCGATGTTTCCTCTCCCCCTTGCCATTTTTTTGATTTCCTTTAGTTTTTTGGTCTAATAGTGTTTTTTATTCTCTCTACTATCTTAAAATTTAAGATTTGATCATTCTATTTTTTGTATAACCATCGATATTCGATTTATTGATCGATTAATCCGAATAAGATAAAATAGAGGTTTATTATGAGGTGACCCTCCAAGTCTAATTTGTTTTCATTCACAATATTAGTATGCAAACATCTCGTTAAAGGATCTAATGTTTTGATCTGTTAGCTTAGTTGTTAATTGATGATTTGATCCATATATTTTAATTTGACGTAATTCAATCTTTTACTTTTATAATATTATTAGTAGATTCAATTAATAACATCATTAATGTTTCTCTTAAAATGATAGATGTTTTAAAAAAATAGAAAATGAAGATATTGGTAATATTATAAAAAATAAAAGAATCAAATTATGTCAAATCAAATTAGAAAGATTAAATCACAAATCTTAACACAATAGATTAATTAAAACCAGGCTTAGACATCTTTTATCTCACAAATAAAGAAATAAAAAAAAGGAAAAACAACATATTAATTTGATTACCCATCTATTCCTTTGTTTTTATTTTAACCATTCAACTTTTTTTCAAAATCATATTTAACGATATGTTTTATTTCTATTTTGGTACCTTACAGATAAATTTAATCTTTAATTTAACATAAATGATGATGTGACATGACATAATAATATTTATTAATAATTTTAATTTTTGATGATGTGACAACATAAAATTATATCACATGTTAATAATGATATCATGTGTGTTTTTAAAACTTTAAATTTTATATAAAAAAAAGTATTAAAAGAGTGAAAGAAATTAAAGTTTCTACACCATTTTAAAAGTAAAAATTCTTTAACTACTAATTCACGAGAAAATTTCTTTAAATACCAACTTAAAAAATTGTGTCAAACTTAAGTAGGAGATATATATTTCAGCCTATCTATAAAGTTCTAATTTTCTTTTTGTTATTTTTAATAAATTTTAAATCTAGTCTTAATTTTATTTAGACGGGTGGGAAAGAGAGAAGTATAGGGGAATGAGAGTGTGTCTAGTAAGTCTAGAACCCATAATCTAAGGGAATATAAAGAAATCAAAATGAACAACTTAGCCAACCGACCAAATATACATGCTCATTCAATTGTCCAACTTAATCCTATCATAAAGCCAATCCTGAAATAAATCTATGAAAAATTACCAGAATTTTTTGTAGTTGTATGCAATCTATTATCTACTTTGTCTGAGATACGTTTAAATGCAAGAAGAAGTTACTAAATTTTCAAACTTTTTTTAATGGGGGGAGGCCGGTGTGATTTGAGACCAAGTAAACTTCAGCTTCAAGTGAAAAACTTGTCAAAGACTTGGACATTGCATCTAAGATTAGTAATGGAGAATTTCACAAGTTTCTCCAACCCAAGCTTTCATTTTTGCTTCTTCAACCCCTCACCCACTACCTTTAAATACTCAAACACCACGTAACAAATATTCCATTCCATCTTTAAAACAGAAGTCATCAATTCTCATCTTTGATATTGTTGTTATTCATTTGAGGGTTTCTTAGCAATGGAGGGTAAACAAAAGTTCTTGTATGGAACACTTGAAGCCTCCATTTTCGATGCCACACCATACACATCTTCATTTCCTTTCAGTGTAAGTTCTTTAGATCGACGTTGTGTTTTCAGTTGTAGGGAATTAATTGAGATTAATCTACACATAATATTAAGAAATGATTAACGTTTAACTAAATAATCATTTTGATTCATATTTTTTAAGTATTTTCATCTTAACGTTTCAATTTTGAGACAAAAAGATATAAACAAACCCACATTATAGGTGGGAAGGGCAATGGCCCACCAACTTTGATGGTTTACTTACCTTTTAAGCTACTAATAGTTTTGAAATCATTGCAATTAAGCCCTTGTCCTCTTAAATTTTTTTGGTATAATAGTTTTATGGTACTGTCCATTTTAAATTAATGGAATTAAGCATTGATCCTAAATTTATTTTATTTAATTATTTTTAAGACATTTGCAAAAAGACCTCTCGTTTATGAAAATAATCAGTCAACAAACTGTTAACGCTAAAAAAGAAGAGCATTTTTGTTTTAAAATGAAACATTGGAGCTAAAATGTTCCAAGAAAAAAAATGGGTCAAAATAACTATTTATTCAAATGATATGAGTTTTTTAACCTAAAACAAAATGTTGCAATAAAAAATTCTTTAATAAATAGGAATCAAAATAACTATTTAATAAAACGTTAAAGAATTTATGCCACCAATCTAACACTTGTTTGATTGTTTCAAGTGCATGCTTGCGAATGGAAAGCCAACCTACGTGACGATAAAGCTGGAGAATACAAAGGTAGCCAAGACAAGCTACGAACATGATCGTGTATGGAACCAAACGTTCCAAATACTCTGCGCTCATCCAACTGAGGCAACCATCACCATTACGATGAAAACAAAGTGTTCAGTGTTAGGAAAATACAGCATCCAGGCGAGGCAAATACTGAACGAGTCGAGCTTGATAAATGGGTTGTTCCCTCTGCAGCTAGAGAATGGTAAAACCAGCCCAGAAGTGAAGCTGAGGTTCATGTTGTGGTTTAAACCAGCAGAATTTGAACCAACATGGGGAAAAGTGATCGACCATGGAGGATTGCAGGGTCTTAGAAATGCTACGTTTCCTCAACGTTCAAACTGCAATGTGAAGCTTTATCAAGACACCCACCATACCTCAGCTTTTCAGCCTCCATTTTCTTCCCCAAGAAAACTGTGGGAGGATGTGTATAAGGCCATTGATGGTGCTAAACATTTGGTTTATATTGCAGGCTGGTCTTTCAACCCCACCATGGTTCTGGTAAATCAAAACATTGATTCTCACAAGTAGTTAGAGTTTGGTATAATAACAAAATTACTCCCAATGTCTGTAGAATAATCATTTTGACCAATATTCTTTTTCTAGAAGATTTTAATTCTCAAAAATTTCAATTTTTGGTTAAAACAGTCCCTATAGGAAGAAAACTGTCAGTTGACTAGCAGTCAACAATCAATATATATTATTGATGTGATATTTTTATATGTGTTTAATTATTGACATGATATATGTCACGTCATTCAAAATGATGACAATGTGACAAAGCGATGAGATTATACATACCATGTCTCTCAAAGCAATGATATGACACATGCCACATCACTCAAAGTGATGACGTGGCATATGACGCATCGGTAATTAAGTATATGTGAAAATATCACATCAATAATATGTATTAACTGTTAGTCAACAAACGATTTCCTTTCAATATGAATTATTTTGACCAAAAATTGAAATATTATGGGCTAAAATGCTTCCCTAAAAAAATAGGCGTCAAAGTGATCATTTGTACAAAAGTTAGGAAGTAATTTTGTGATTATGCCTTAGAATTTACTCTCTAATGCTAATTATCTTGATGTTTTTTAAATTTCAAAGGTGAGGGATCCTGAAACAAATATTCCGCATGCAAGAGGAGCGAAGCTTGGTGAATTGTTGAAACGAAAAGCTGAAGAAGGTGTAGCTGTGAGGATTATGCTTTGGAACGATGAAACTTCCTTACCATTTATCAAGAACCAAGGGATAATGCGAACACATGATGAGGACGCTTTTGCGTATTTCAAACACACCAAAGTAGTATGCAAATTATGTCCTAGGTTGCACCATAAGTTCCCCACACTCTTCGCTCACCATCAGAAGACAGTAACGGTTGATACCAGAGCTGCACACGGTTCGTCGGTAAACGATAGAGAAATCATGAGCTTTGTTGGCGGAGTTGATCTTTGCGACGGCCGGTACGACACGGAACAACATTCGTTGTTTCGAATGCTTAATTCGGAGTCTCATTATTTCGATTTCTATCAAACGAACATCTCCGGGGCTACACTTCACAAAGGAGGGCCAAGGGAGCCATGGCATGATGCTCACGCTTGTGTAACCGGGGAAGCCGCTTGGGATGTGCTTGCGAATTTCGAGCAACGATGGAGTAAACAATGCGACCCTTCTTTATTACTCCCCATAAACTCAATACCAAACATCACTCGACAGCCCTTTCCCTCAACCAATCCCGATAACAACGATGACGATCGGAACTGGAAGGTACAAGTTTTTCGATCAATCAACCATGTCTCAACAAACCAACTGCCTAGAAACTTAACCGCGGAGCAAAGCATCCATGAAGCCTACGTTGAAGCAATAAGACGAGCCGAGAGATTCATTTACATTGAAAACCAGTACTTCATCGGAGGATGCCACTTATGGGACAAAGATAAGAACTCGGGGTGTCGGAATTTGATTCCCATAGAGATTGCTCTGAAAGTGGCGAGCAAGATCAAAGCAAAAGAGAGGTTTGCAGTGTATGTAGTGATACCAATGTGGCCGGAAGGAGTGCCGGAGAGTGAACCGGTTCAGGATATATTGCATTGGACGAGGCAGACGATGGAGATGATGTATAAATTGATCGGTGAAGCCCTAAAAGAAATTGGTGGGAAAGGACATCCCAGGGATTACTTGAACTTCTTTTGTCTTGCGAATAGGGAGAGAGAGAGAATAGATGAGTTTGTTCCCCCACAGTCCCCTCATCCTTCTACACAATACTGGAATGCTCAAAAGCATAGGAGGTTCATGGTTTACGTCCACTCGAAGGTCATGATAGGTAATATCGAAGTATATTGGGATGTGGTCGCATCTGAAAATTTTAAATTTTCATATAATTTAAATATTTTCTTTATATTTTCTGTTGAATATAACCATGCTTGTTGCTGGTATTTGCAGTGGATGATTTGTACATTCTAATAGGATCTGCCAACGTGAACCAAAGATCAATGGATGGCCGTCGAGACACCGAGATTGCTATCGGGTGCTATCAGTTGTCGTCGGGGAGTCCTGAAATCGATTCTGCGTCTCCCAGAGGTATCCATGATTACCGGATGTCGCTATGGTACGAGCACACCGGACTTGTTGACGACATTTTTCTGGAGCCGCAGGGCTTGGACTGTGTGTACAAAATGCGTTCATTAGGTGACAAAATGTGGCAAATTTATGCAGATGAAGAAATCATGGACATGGAAGGAGTTCACCTTGTCACTTACCCTGTTAGAGTTACAGCCGAAGGTTTGGTTGAAGATGTTGCTGACAGTGACGGGAATTTTCCGGACACGAAAACTCCGGTGAAGGGAAGACGATCGAAAGTGCTGCCGCCTGTTTTTACTACTTAGATACAAGGAATTGTACATACTGCTGGATTTGAAAAATCTAACTTCAAATGTAACTTAAAATAATTTATTTATTTATTTATTAGAAATGGGATTTAATTAAAGAACTTGTAATTGGGAAGGGAAGCTGTAATAAGTCCCTATGTTTTAGAAACTTCAATTGCTGTAATGATTGTTTACCCTATAATTAATATGATTTTTAAGTTAAAATCTATATTGGGTTTTTAAATTTTGATTGACATCATAATTGAAACTTGATCCCAAACAAGTGGATTATCATTTTTAAATCAATTTACAAAGAAGGATTAAAGCAGCAGTTAAAGTGTAAAAATATGGCGGAAGAGTGGGGTCAAAAGGCTTTGTAAAGGGCTCAGCCATTTCACTTTCAAAGCCTCCAATGGCTTTAGACATGAGCTGCAAAAACCAAAGCTCAATGAAACAATTATATATTATACGGCTTTCGCTCTATTTTCCTCTTTACAACAACAACAAAATTTTATTATCATATGCAATGAGGTAAGGGGAGATAGAGTGGTAGACTATCCCAAACGTCAGGTTGAGAGCATCTTCCGTGGAATACCTCCGACAGTCAGAAAACTAAAAATAAATATAAAATACAATGCATGTATAAATAAATAAATAAATACATAGTTGAATAATCTTCTTATGCAGTCTTCATATGCGCGTTTGTAATGGAAAGTAATCCCTACATAAAAATATCTGCATATAGACAGAAACGTAAGACCTGGATAAATTTAAAAAGAGAAAACATGAAGAGAAGAATACACAGAAGCCAGCGATAACAAGTTACGAGAATGAATAAAATCAAATTGGTTAAAACCTAAACTAAGACAACACTATTCCGCTACACTAGTTCTAAGCTTTCATAAATTCTAATGTCAAAAACATATAAAAAGTAGAAGTCATGGAAATTATTACAAATACATTAAAAAGAAGACAGAGATGCTACACCCTATGGCTATGACCCACATTACTCGGCTACCATGGTCTTAAGTCTTCATACTTTGCTATCAGAAGTCATGTCATCGGTAAGGGTTAAATCCTTCAAATTAGATCTCAAGCAGTCTACCCACTTCCTCCTTGGTCGTCCTCTCCTCTGGCACCGTCGACTGTAATCGATTCTACCCTCCTGACCGCATCCGACGGTTGTCGCCTAAAGACATGCCCAAACCACCGTAGTCTTCCCTCCCTCAATTTTTCATATACAGACACCACCCCAAAAACATCCTAATTGCAGAGTTTGAAGTTATGTCCCACAGAGTTCTACCACGTGCCCATCGAAACATTTTCATTTATTCAGCCTCCATCCTCCTTACGTGATCCTTTTTGCTTGCCCAACATTCTGATCCATACATCAGCGCTGGTCTTATTGTCATTCTATAAAAAAATTTCTTAAGTTTTAGAGACATTTTCTTGTCACACAAAACTCCAGTAGCAACCTTCTACTTTAGTCATCTCACCTTTATATAGTGTGTAATGTCATAATCTAAACCTAATCTTTATGTATCATATACCCTATGTACTTAAAACAATTCTTTGAGGCGGGAATATATCATTCTATACATACTTCTATATTTTTATCGTTTTAACTCCCACTGAAGTTTGAACATAAATGCTATGTCTTTAAATTAAAAATATAATTTTTAATTGGACACTCAAACATCTAACCAGCTAGCAGCTAGCAGCTACTTGCTTTTTGTCTTTTGTCTCTCTTCCTCTTCCTCTTCTTTTCTTTTCTTTCCTTCTCTTTGATCTTTGATCTTTGATATTTTCCTTTTTTCTACCTCTGGATACAGAGAGACTAAAAAAGGGCATTGCTTTGTGTAAAAATGTTTGCCTTTTGTTAAAAAAAAATTAATTTTTCCATGGCCATTGATTCAAACTCCAAGCTTCTTGTAATGTGGAATGGTTTGTTCGTTGTTCTATTAGCTTCCTGGTTTTCTTCTGTTTCTTCTTCTGTTTCCTATGACAGTAGAGCTATCACCATTAATGGCCAAAGACGGATCCTCATTTCTGGATCCATTCACTACCCAAGAAGCTCACCTGAGGTAAACATTTTAGCTTCATTTTCTTTGGTCTCTTTCCCCCCCTCAAAAGTCAGAGTTTTTATAGCATTTTGATGCGCTTTCTGTATGCATAAATCATTCTGTTAATGTAGTATGTTGTTTTATTCTTAAGAAAAGTACCTAAACTTCGGTCCTTTGTGTTACAGATGTGGCCAGATCTTATAGAGAAAACTAAAGAGGGAGGGCTAGATGTAATTCAGACATATGTTTTCTGGAATGGCCATGAGCCTGCTCCTGGAAAAGTAATTAAACATCAACATTTTTTTTTCAGAAAAAAAGCTTATACCTTGGTTTAATGAGCTGATGGCATAAAAAAAATTCTGAAATTTACTTTCCATTTTTATTTCGAAGGCAACTATGATTTGGTCAAATTTATTAAGCCGGTGAAGCAAGCAGGTCTCAATGTTCATCTGAGGATTGGTCCTTATGTCTGTGCTGAGTGGAACTTTGGGTAATGCTAAAAAGTTTTATTTTCCAGAAATATTTAGGATTTCACAGTGAAGTGTATAGTTCAAGCAATGAATTTTATTTGATTTTTCAGGGGTTTTCCTGTTTGGCTGAAGTACATTCCCGGTATCAATTTCAGAACAGACAATGGACCTTTCAAGGTTTGCCGATTTCTGATCGTCAATCCGATGTTTAATTGAATTCATTTAATATTATTTTCTGTTCTGGAATTTATTTTTCGAGGAACCAATATACTTACTGAATTGCTATGATGAAGGTTCAAATGCAAAATTTTACAAAAAAGATTGTGGATGTGATGAAAGCAGAACGGTTGTTGGAGACTCAAGGAGGTCCTATTATTCTATCTCAGGTAGATCTGGCACTTCGTTCTAAGTTTGTTGATCTGGCCCTCAGTTCTAAGTTCTCTTGGTGTAAGATATAGATATTACCATCTGTTTTATGTGTAGTTATAATCTCTGCTTTTGACAGATTGAAAATGAATATGGACCTATGGAATACGAACTCGGTGCACCTGCTAAAGCTTACAGTGACTGGGCAGCTAAAATGGCTGTGGATCTAGGCACTGGTGTCCCATGGATCATGTGCAAGCAAGATGATGCACCTGGTCCTATTGTAAGTAAACTATGCCTATTTATCTTGTCATGTTCTATATCCAATCTTAATGGCCATCATGCCATGTTCGATCCTCTTTAGTATAATTGTTAATGAACTGTGTGTCGTCTACTTGTTAAAGTCATAGTTCAAATTATATACTATTTCTCGTTAGTCGTTACACATGACTCAGCATTGCTCTTTCCCAGACCTGTGTTAGAATGCATACATTTTTTTCTTGTTTAATTGTTAGTGAACAGTGTGTTGCCTACTTGTTTTAGTCATAGTTTACATGATATTTTATTTTTCATTGCACATGGCTCAGCTTTGCTGTTTCTTAGTCCTATATGTGTATATATTTATTTTTATTGAAATGGATAGCCAATTGGCCATGTTCCTTTCCTCATTTAGTGTGGCACCCATTTGATCTTACATACTGCTGTAGGGGATGCACTTTTTCAATTCATTTCGAGGATTCGTAACCTTTTTTTTACTTCCAACAGATTAACACCTGTAATGGTTTCTACTGTGACTACTTTTCGCATAACAAGGCCTACAAGCCAAAGATGTGGACTGAAGCCTGGACTGGCTGGTAAGCCTTCTTTTGTCTCCAAAAGATTTTTCTTTTTTCAGTTATCCCTTGCTCGAAAGAAATACTGGCGTCTCGTGATGAATGATGATTCTTTTATTTTTTACGGAGTTTGGTGGGGCAGTTCCTTATAGACCTGCTGAAGACATGGCATTTTCAGTTGCAAGGTTTATACAAAAAGGAGGATCCTTCATTAATTACTATATGGTAATCAAAATGTTTTTTTTTCCTTTCAATTTACCAAGTTCAAGTTCTGGAAGAATGTGTTTCATATGCTTGTCTTTTGTGTTATAAGTATCATGGAGGAACAAATTTTGGCCGAACTGCTGGGGGGTCCTTTCATTGCTACTAGCTATGATTATGATGCTCCGCTTGATGAATACGGTAAGTTCAAAGTATCAATTGCACATTGTTTTCCAAGTTTGCTATGCATCTTCTAATTTCTTTTGTCTACTTGATTTGAACTGTACATTCTATGCCTTTTACCATTCATATCGAGTGTGAAAGTATAGTTTAGGGATTAGATCCTTGAGGTTGATTTGAACGAGAACCGGTTCTTGTCATACAGGACTGTTGAGGCAACCCAAGTGGGGCCATTTGAAAGATTTGCATAGAGCAATAAAGCTCTGTGAACCAGCTTTAGTATCTGGAGATCCCACACTTATGCAACTTGGAATTGATCAGGAGGTTAATAAAACTTGTATTTCTAAGAACCTCAATCCTACTTTCGATTGCTTTGTCTGCAAGACTTAAATATAAATTCCATTCTAAACATACAGGCTCATGTGTTCAATTATAAATCCGGAGGTTGTGCCGCCTTCCTTGCAGATTACGACACAAATTCATTTGCAAAAGTTGCCTTTAGGGACATGCACTATAACCTGCCGCCCTGGTCTATCAGCATTCTTCCCGACTGCAAGCATACTGTGTATAACACTGCAAGGGTAAGAAGAAAGGTTCAATGAACTTGAAACCAAGTTTATTCCTGTCGGCGGCGGTACTATGTGTCGAGACTGATTTCTGGCAAGCATCTTGCCACTAACTTCATCAAGTTTAATATCATAACATGCAACAATTTAGATGTTTGCAAATTGCAGCTTTTACATAGAACTAATACGAGGGCAATCAGCCAGAGTTTTTTCTTCTTCTGTTGATCGTGCAAGATAAGTACAACTTTGAGATTGATAAGAAACTTTTCATAACAGGTTGGTGCCCAGATTGCTCAGAAGAAAATGGTTCCTGTTCCGATGCATGGAGGATTCTCTTGGCAAGCATATACTGAAGAGTCAGCTTTGGATGTTGACAGTACGTTCACAATGGTTGGGTTGTTGGAGCAGATAAATACAACCCGAGACTCAACTGACTATTTGTGGTATACAACTGAGTAAGTAGTGAAGAGAAATATCTCTTTGCAATTCCCATCATCTTTCTTTATTCAAATAAATTTTTGCAAAGCAATAGTTCTTCTATTTAAGAGCAAAACTATCTCCTATCCAATTTGTTTCCGTTCTCCGCATTTGAATTTCTAATGCTTTGTACATACTTCCGTCGCCAGCATTGAGATTGACCCCAGTGAAGAATTCTTCAAGAATGGAAAATCTCCCGTTCTTTCTGTCTTATCTGCTGGCCATGCTCTGCACGTATTCATTAACGGTTGACTATCAGGTGAGCTTATCATTGATTTTAATTTGCAGCACCTGGTTGTGTGAAAGGTTATTTACTGTTTCTTTCCCTCATATTTTTTTCCTCGAATTGATTTCGTCAGGAAGTTCTTATGGAAGTCTAGAATTCCCAAAACTAACATTCAGCGATGGTGTTAATTTGAGAGCTGGTATCAATAAAATTTCACTTCTAAGCATTGCTGTTGGCCTCCCGGTATGCTCTTTGTTTCCAGCTTTGTGACAGTGGAATTTATTGATGAATGATTGATTTTTTGGTTTGAATGCAGAACGTCGGTCCACATTTCAAGACATGGAATGCTAGTGTGCTTGGCCCCGTTACATTGAATGGTCTCAATGAAGGGAGGAAAGATCTCTCATGGAAAAAATGGACTTACAAGGTCTTTCATTTGCATGGTAGTATTTTTCGAGATGTGCCATAGAGTTATTTGGTTATTTTTCCCTTGCAGTTTGGCCTTAAGGGAGAAGCATTGAATCTTCATTCGCTAAGTGGTAGTTTGACCGTGGAGTGGGCACAGGGGTCGTTAGTGGCTCAAAGGAAGCCACTGACATGGTACAAAGCAAGTATCTCGAAATACAACCAAACATGTGAAAGGCGGTTTCAGTTCGTGTTTGTTGACATTCTTTAATTTTGCAGACAACTTTCAATGCTCCAGCCGGAAATGCTCCGTAGGCTTTAGATATGAGAAGTATGGGAAAAGGTCAGATTTGGATAAATGGACAGAGTATTGGACGCCATTGGCCAGCGTATAAAGCATCCGGAAATTGCAGCGTCTGTAATTATGCCGGATATTATGATGAGAACAAATGTAGAACTAATTGTGGAGAGGCCTCTCAAAGATGGTAAGGAAACAAACTAATCCGCTTAAAGTTGCTCTTACAAGCGAGGATCGTCGATAAACTTACCTGTGGTCTTATACTATAACGTTTAGGTATCATGTTCCTCGTTCATGGCTCAACCCTACAGGTAATTTGTTGGTTGTGTTTGAGGTATGGGGCGGGGACCCGAACTGGATCTCTTTGGTTTGGAGAGAAACCGACGGTGTATGTGCTGATATCCATGAGTGGCAACCAACCCTAATGAATTACCAGATGCAAGCCTCCGGTAAAGTTGACAAAGCCTTAAGGCCAAAAGTCCATTTAGAGTGCGATGCGGGGCAGAAAATCTCAGCAGTAAAGTTTGCCAGCTTCGGAACTCCGGATGGGGAATGTGGAAGCTACAGTTAAGGGAGCTGTCACGCTTTCCATTCTTATGATGCTTTTAATAGGGTATGTTAAGTTTTCTCCTTCGGATATTTGATTTTCGAAGATGATTCTTTTTAGAGCTCTTTGTTTCATTGCTCGGTACATATTGACTTGTATCACTTTATCCTTGCAGCTTTGCGTCGGGCAAAACTTCTGCTCAGTGACAGTAGCACCCGAAATGTTTGGTGGAGATCCGTGTCCTAATGTCATGAAGAAACACTCTGTAGAGGTCATTTGCAGCTAATGGAACACATCACAAGTACATGAATTAAACAGGGTTTGAGTTCACAACAATTTCTTTCGGCTTTTCGAGGGTGAAGTTGTACAAATAGCACACCCCTTGGTAAAAGCTTCGCATAGTCGTAAATTATTGCAGATAAAATCTATCTGTAGGTATGCGTGTGGGTGTATATATATACACGCACACGTGCGTACACCGTTCATTTGTGCATTATATACAGAAGTTGACGCAGTGAATAAAAACAGTCGGTAGAAGCACATCGATACAAAGGCGTTTACGGAGTCCATGAGCAAATGCTTTGTTGTTTTAGGATATGAACATGAAAACCACCGGTTTCTAGTGAAGGTCTATTGCCTTACGTAAAACATTTAAGTTTCCTGGGAAGCAAATCTTTCATTGGCACATTCCTTTGTTCTTGTAATAATGGTTTAGGTAAAAAAATATTTATTTATTTTTATTTTTAAATTTACTATATAGTTGTAGGTTGTATTGTCATTTTCACGTTAACTCACTGGTCAAATTAAGATATGTAATCAATATTTTGAATTGTTACGTTAGTATAATAAATCGTCACGTCAATATTGTAATTGTTAACAATTTCTTTAGTAAAATAGTTAAATTATTTTTTTAATTCATAAATCACATTAAGTGCTAAATAAATTCTAAAGACATTTTTTCACTTTAAACGAACTTAATCTAATCACACCTTAAAAAAATTCAACTTAAATCAAATCTATTTTTTTAAATAAATTAACTCGATCAAATTAAATAAGATCAAACCCGCAAAATTTAGATCAAATATTCATTACTATAAAAAAAGTAAAATTAAACTTGAGATATAGTTATCAGCAAAACTTTCACATTCAGGTGGTTTCTGTGGGTCCAGCTAACATATCCACTTGGTCGACCTCCAAACACGACGCTCCTTGATCACGCGTGAAGAACACTACTATCTATGGCCAATCCCTCATCAGTCATCACTTTTTTTCACTCTGTAATAAATAAGCTCGCCCCCGATCACGTTTCCTAGGGTTCTCCCTTTTTCCTTTCCCGCTGCATTTTCCTTTTATTGCTTTCCAAACACTCATTTCGTCGCCAAAGAAAAAAAATGAGCAACGATGACGAATCCGATCTCAGCGTTGCCCTCCCCGCTGCCGCTGCCGGTATACCAACTTAATTATTCTATTTCCATATCACTTTTTGATAATATGGCATTGGAAATTACCCGTTTGATTTTTTATAAATATTTTGCGGTTGTGATTTCGATTGTCGTTATTTGGAATCACGTGAATTTTTTTTTATATAAAAAGCATCTGATTGTTCCGTCCGCAGCTTTGAGCGCAGAGGAACGCGCCGGGCTGGTTAATGAACTTAAGGCAAGTAATTCTTTTTTATTTTTAATGCTTTTGCTTTTCTATTGTAAAATGTGTAAATGGAACGGAAATATCAAATATGTTTTGGAATAGAAAATAACAAATGAGAATTATGCTTAAGCTTGTTTATATTTAGAAGTAGTATGCTTTTAGCGTTGATGGCTCACCGTTTGATACACTGTGTTTGTTGATGGTGTGGGGACTGTGAAGTTGTGTTATTTCAATTGGTGTGTTTAGCACCTTTTTTACTACATTTTTGCAGAATAAGCTCCAAACTTTAGCGGGACAACATGCTGATGTACTAGAAACTCTATCACCACATGTCAGAAAGCGTGTTGAGGTTCTCAGAGAGATTCAGGTTGTACATCTGATTTTAAATTTATGTTCTCTCTGTTTGTATTGCACATCTAGTTTTCATCATTTAGAAGTACTGCGATTTGTTGCCAATTTATTTATGTGATTATACATCCCAGAACATGCTATAGCTCAATCAATTGTTTGGATTCTCATAACTCTTATATTGGTTATTTTGAGGAACATTTTCAGTTTTAGCCTCTTTACATTTTTTGTTTTCCTTTTTCCTTTTTTATTTTTTTTTGGGGTGGGGGTGGATTGGCAGGTGTAGGACGTGTGCATTTTTCGTGTCAATTTTTTGCCTTGCAGTTGATATTTTTCTTTGTAAGGTAACTTCTGTGAGTGGGAATGCTATGATTCATAGAGAATGAATATTGGCATGTTGATTGATGTTTGAATCTGTTATAGGGATTGCTTTCGGATAATGTAAGCTTAAATGGAGACTCCTAAGTTCATGACCGGTTATATACTAGCATACATGTGTTTAGCTTCTATGGTGGATGTTTTTTCTTAATATTGCTCCTTTTTGTCCTCGTTACTGTGCTGAGTTCCTTAAGGGGAAGTTTTTATATTTCCTAAAACATTGGATTTACTAATACATGAACACCTGATAGGAAGTACAACTCATCTATACCACGTAGAACTATCTAGTTCATTCTATATTCAAGCTTCTCTATCCTTCTGTTTTCTTTTATACTTATACTATCAACTTTCCTTGAATTTGATATCAGATTTCTTTGTATGAATTTTCTACTCCTGTTTTCGTTTGGTCTTTAACACTTGCAGTGACAAGATTTGGTTGAAAATGCTGATGTTTAACAAAATTGGAAGGCCGACACCTTTTCTTCGACAATTGTTTGGAGTATTGGACTGTTTGTTTGGTTTCAAGATAATTTCTTACATATCCATTTTGCAGAGTGAACATGATGCACTGGAGAAGAAGTTTTTTGAGGAGAGAGCTGCATTGGAGGCCAAGTATCAGAAACATTATGAACCACTTTATACCAAGGTCTTTGTGGATCTTTTTTGGACATTAATGCTTCATTATATCATATCCAAATCTTTTTATATTATGATATTTCTTGTTTCATGAACGTCAGTTTATTCACATGCATATTTCTTGGCAGACAGATTATATGAGCCTTCCTCTTTATCTTGATCCTTTCTTCTAATAACTGAAAATGCAGAGGTATGAAATTGTGAATGGTATAGCGAAGGTTGAAGGAGAGACAAATGAAGCAATGATAGACAAAGAAGGGGATGGATGTGTAGAAGGTATTAAATCTTGGTTGACTCATGCAATGTTTCTGAAATTGTATCAATGCATTATTCTTGAGATGGTTTTACATAACCTTAAATGCAGAAAAAGGAGTGCCTGACTTTTGGCTCACTGCAATGAAAACGAATGAAGTTTTGGCTGAGGAGGTACATGTGTCGTGTAGTTCTGTGTAATAAGATCTATTTTTTGATTGAAAATGTGTGTTATGATTTATCCTTGCTGATACAGATTACAGAGCGGGATGAAGGGGCTCTCAAGTATCTTAAAGATATCAAGTGGGGCAGAAGGGATGATCCTAAGGGTTTCAAGCTGGAATTTTTTTTTTATTCTAACCCTTATTTTAAGAATTCTGTCCTGACTAAAACTTATCACATGGTTGATGATGAAAATGAGCCCATTTTGGAGAAAGCGCTTGGGTGAGTTAATATATGCTTTTCTACTGAGAAATTTTTGGGTTATCCTTCTACACATACCTTAAAATTTAGGGTAATTTGTAGAACGAAGATAGAATGGTGTCCTGGGAAATGCCTGACACAGAAGGTCCTGAAAAAGAAGCCCAAGAAAGGATCGAAGAATGCTAAGCCCATTACGAAAACTGAAAATTGTGAAAGTTTCTTTAACTTCTTCAACCCTCCTCAGATCCCTGATGATGATGGTGATATCGATGATGAGCTTGTAAGTTTGGCATTTTCTTTTTGAATAGGAAGGCTAACTTAATAATTCCATGTGTTTATTCTTAGTTCCTTTGATATATCAATTTATAGGCTGAGGAACTTCAGGATCGAATGGAACATGACTATAACATTGGGTGAGTTTATGACTTCTCTTTTAGTGAGAGCTATTTAGAAAATGCATTTTTTTGGTAGTATCTTACCAGGGCACTTTCTTTTTAGCAAGTGTTTCCGGTGTAAGGTCAGTTTGGCATATTAATCCTCTTCGTTTATTGCTATTTTGAGAATAAAATCATTTTTCTCTGAAAAGAACTGTCATTGATGCTTTGTAAGGGATGAAAATTGGGGAAAATGTTAGTGCTAGCTTCTTGAAATGTGAAGAAAATTATGTTGCAAGTGATATTTCACTATTTTGCATATGTTTTCGTGCCATCTTCACATTTTTTATTTCTCAAATGAAATGTTGGATTGTTTGTGTAGCTCGGAGATTCGGGACAAACTAATTCCCCATGCAGTATCATGGTTTACGGGGGAAGCTGTTCAGGGGAATGAATATGATGCCTTAGAAGGTGATTTTGACAGTGATGATGAAGATGATGACGAGGATGAAGATGTTGGTGAGGACAGAGATGAGGAAGATGAGGGAGAAGATAATAAGGGCAAAAAGAAGGTTAATAATAGCTCGTTAACACTTAACTGAACCCATATTTCGCACTTGAAGATCTTTAACATAGCTTGTTTCTGAAATAATATTTAATTTCTTGAATATTTCCTGCATCAAGTTATTGGGTCTATATCATGAGATGGTGTGTCATATGTTTACTCTAGGCATGGGGGCTTTATAAGCCATTCTATAAGTTTATTTGCTATTATTTGTTTAATGCATGGGTTTTGTTTGAACTGCAGAGTGGAAGTGCAAATGCCGGCCAAAGTCAGCGCTCTCGAGAGCGTAAGCAACAGTAGTAAAGCGGATACCATTTTGGTTGCTTAAAATTTTGAGTGATAAATATTCCCTAATTGTGAGTATATGAGTCAACTTTTTTTCTTGTTTTTTCTTTTATGGAGGATTGGGTTGCCCTCTACTGATATATATGGCAGTGGAACTATAAACCTGTGTAATGTTTTTAAATCGTAAATGGTCTGTTAATATAGTTTCATGCAGCATAATATACTAAAACTGTTGGTTTCGTTGTTGGCAACATTTTTTTATTAGGCTATGTTTCTAAGTTTGCTTTGCATTGTCCAAGTTATGTGGTCATAACTTCCCTCCTTATGGTATCCCATATATATTAATTTGGAGTAATTAGAAGATAATATTTGTTCAAAGATAACTCTCAATCATTTAACATTAAATGTTCATACCTCTAGCATTCACTGTGTTTAAACTCAGAACCTCAAAGAATAATAACAATTCATTTACTATCGAGATCGTTTGATTCACGTTTCAAACAAATTAGCTGCAAAATGGTCAATGTGTATTGTATTAATGTTCGAGATTTTGATATGGAAAATACGGAACATGATAAAAATATACATGAATGATAATTTTTTTGCTACCACTCTTTAACGTTTATACTTTTTGAGAACGACTTATATATTTTGTCGTCTTTCCCTCCCAAATGCCCCATAATCTTTCTCTCTCAAATCCCCATGGAACCATAGCTTTTGAGTTGCAAAAAATCCTTTTCTTTTTATATCATATTGATCATTGATCTCTATTTCCAAAGAAGAGCTCAACATGTCCTTTATAAGAACGTGTGAAGCAAGCTTGAGATTTTAAGAGGATTTTAGCCCTTGGGTGGTTTATAAATTAGTATTTACCCCCCCCCCCCCAAATATTAATGCTCCTCTATATGTTTTTTTTGTGAAGTAATAACTTCAATTGATTTTGGCCTTCTTCATGCTCCAAGCATTCAACTTTTCAATCTTTACGGCTTCGCTTCCATTGTTGAAAACGTAGAGGTGGGCAGCGTCGTTAATTGCCAGTGTGGGATAAACTCTAGCTGACATGCACGCTTTGCCACCCCCACCAAAGCTCTCCACCATGGAATGATCTATCTGAAATTGAACACATGTGGAAATGTTATGTTAGTAGTGTATTGATCGTTAGTCAATTAACGGGTTTTCATCTAATAAGATCTATTTTGACTAAAAATTTAAACTTTAAAAATTAAAATGTTCCCAAAAAGAAATAGATACAAAATGATTAATTTGGCTAAGGTTGTGATAATTTTATGTTTATGCCTTTGCCAAATGTAGAAAGTTTGGTATCCCCATTTTTCAGTGTGGGCCTTGTTTGTCAAAGAGTTGAGGTAATTGGGTAAAGTACAAAGTGTGTAGGAAAGCTGGATTTAGGTTCGAGTACCTGTTTGTCATTGAAACTTAGAAAAGTAAAACAATATTTAATGGTATAAATATCCAAAGAAACTCACCAAACTCCTCAATGACAAGCTTTGATGAAGAGGGTCCACATCCAAGAAAGCCCCATATGTAGTCTTGTCATTGTTTTGGTTTAGGGAGGATCTGTGGACAGAAAAAACAAGAGAGTTAAGCTTTTGTAATCATGGGAGGAAATTGAAAAGCTTTGAAATTTGTTTAGTGTGAAAGGGGGGACCTGCTTTGGTCACTACACATTAGCACCATGTATTTGTTTTGACCTTTGAATATTCTGAAAAACACTGCAGTGTTCTCACTTAAGCCCCTGGATGCTAAAACTAGCAGCCCAAATGGACCCAGACCGCCTTTAACCGACGCACCCTGTTGGCTGCATAGAAGCTGAGGGTTGGTCCAGCTTGGCTTCAGCACTTCAGCGTTGTCAAAGCTGGTTATCTGAAATGAAACGTCAACATCTGCCTGTGTAAGATGAATTCAAAGAGCAAGTATGTTAGTGAATTGAACCAAAGTCCAAGTTGGTTTTACCGGTAGGCATGATTAGGGCTGTAAATGAGACGATATAGATCATAAGCTATTGAACAACTCAGTTATTACTCGAATCGAATGGATTTGACTTGAGTTATTAACAAGCCTCAGGCATGATGAAACAAGAAACTCACCTGTGAAGCAGTAACACCAGAAACTTCAACAACCGATCCTCCCTTGAGCAATTTGGTAGGCAGGCTTACGTGATTTGCACGTAGCTTCTCTATTTCTACAACCGGCCATTGTATCAATTGTTTTCCAGTTTTGTCGAGCCAAATTTGCCTAGGAATTGCCTGCAAAATCAGTCCATAATCACAAGTTGTTTAGCTGTTAAGAAACAAACAACGAAAAAACCAAAAGAAAAAAAAGAAGCTTACGTGTACTCCAGCCCATCCTTTCTTGATATCATCAGCTACACTCGATGATTCATTCAACCAACCACATAATATTCTCCTGTCTTTGATACTGTCTAGGAATGTCTTGGAAGCATAATATTTGCCGTAATCATATCTCAACCCCGAATCATTTTCGACCGATCCCTTGTCCGGTATATAGACGTCCCTCGAACTATCAAACGACCCGATCGTGTACAAATCGTGCTTTGTATCGTCCAAGCTGACCTTAAGAACATGCTTGACGGATGGAACATTAACAGAGGTGTCGACTCCATTTCGGCCACGGAGTGAAACAGGGTAAAAGTCTGGGCATTCCCACATCCCAGTGCCATCGGCTGAATGCAAAGGGTTCGGCGCTTGAACCCAATTCACAAAATCTTTGCTCTTGAAAAGGATAGCCATGCCCTGGCGATGAACCTTGCTTCCAATGATTACCCTCCATTTCTTATCAGGGCCTAACCAAGCTGTTGTAGGATCTCTGAAGGAGCTGGCGTTGATCTGGTTCTGTGCAGTTGGTTGCATCAAAGGGTTCTTTGGTGACTTCACCCATTCTCTGAGGAAAGGATCGGATAAATTCTTGGGCACGGCCAGATTCTGGACTTGGTTGTTTTTCGGGTCGATCCCGGTGTAAAGCATGGCTGGTTTGCCACCAGGGAGGATGGTGGCAGAACCAGACCAGCAACCATTAATATCACCTGGTTGGGAAGGGAAGATAGCTGGTTCATGAGGGGTCCAATTCACAAGATCTTTTGATGTGGAATGAGCCCAGACAATGTTGCCCCACATCGCTCCTTTTGGATTGTATTGGTAAAAAAGATGATAAAGTCCCTTGTAGACCATAACCCCTGAAAAATCAGCAGTAAATTCAGCCACTTTTGTCATCTAAAATATGCATTACAACTCAGGTTTTTCCAATCCAAAGAGCCCTAACCATTAGGATCTGTTCATCAAGCCATATCCAATTGCAGTCGACAAAACATGGAACCAGAACACAAATAGTTAGACATTGAACAAAACAGATAAAAAAACTGGAATGAGAGATTTTAATTGGTGAAATATACCATTTATCCAGTTTCTGGGAGGCTGAAAATGATAGCTGGTTCTGTAAGGTTGATTTGCAGATTGAACTGTTTGAAGTTTCCTGTAAACATGATGGGATGCTTCAAGTTCCACAATTCCATGGCTGGCCAACAGAACAAAGAACAAAAACAGCCCAACAATACAAGACTTTGCCATGTTTTGCAGAAATGTAGATCAGATGAGAACTACAGGCTTCTACTATCAAACTATATTTATAGAAGGAGAATGCAGAATTTGGCTGCATATGGCTCATGAACTTAAATTAAAAATTAAAAAAAGGAAAAGGAAAGAAAATTCAAAGGTTGTGTGTCAGTCTATATTTTTGTGGAAATTTATTTCCTTTTAATTTTCCCATTCTTTAGCATTCACTGTTTGATCTGTTGACTTTTATCGGTTCAATTTTCAAAGTTTTGAGTAAAAGAATGAAAACCCTGTTTTGATTAATCAAACACATTATCAAATTGGCTAACACTTAATTTAGTTGGTAGAGCACAAGGATATTAACCTTGAGGTCGTGGGATCGAGTCTCACGGAGGGTATTTAATAATTCGGAGGTCTTCTACGGAAGCTGCTTTCAACCTGGTGTTGGGGGCAGCCTACTATCTTACCTCCCCCTTACCCCATTAGATATGAGAACAAGGGACAACCATTAATTTAGTCTTACAAATAGTTTAGGTTTGAGTCATATTCAGCTGAGAAAAGGATCCCAAGAAAAAAAAATTCCCATGTTTGGTTTCTTCTTACAATTTCCACGTAAAAAACTTGCAAGTGTTCACACAAATTTTAATTATAATATATTTTATGTACAATGACTGAATATTTGTTTAGGTGTTCTGTTTGTAATGAAGAAAAGTATATATATATATGAAGGGAAACATCCCAGCAATTGCAGTCCCCTTTCTTTGTTTATTCTAGGACTATAAATGATTTGAATTTAAGAAAAAAATTGTTTATTTTTAATTTCTTCCATATTTCATTAGTGTTAATTAAAAATTTTAGATTTGCTTTTGTATATTTAAAAATCATGTGTTGCTAGAGTTGTGTCACTTGGACTCTTTTTATCGGGCCTGAGATGATAGGAAGAGATTCACTTAAAATAAAGATTAAAATAGGATCTACGGCGGTGGGCAAAGAAACTTATTCCTTTGTGCACTAATGAAGAGTAGGGAACTCAATTTGAGAAGATTTCTTTTTATTCAAGTTTCCTTGGTAAATAAGAAATTTATCTTTATAAATGACACTAGGGATTAGAGTTTAGAAGTAAGTTGATTAAATACTAACTCACATTTCTTGTACTCTTTTGACATAGTGATTTTTTTCCCTAAAGCAAAATTTTCACATTAAGTTTTAGTATTCTTTATTTTGTGATTGTTTTACATTTATTGTTACCGTACTTACATTATTACATGCGTGATCATACTCGTTCATAAACATATAGCAAAATATATTAGCAAAAAATTAAAGATATATTCATGAACAAAAAATAATTAAATGTAAATATTAATAATTATATTATAAATAAAATAAATACTTTAAGTACATTTTATATAAAAATATTAAATTTGAATAAAAAATTTATTTGTGAATATAAATTAATCAAAAATATCTTTAATCTCGTTTGTGTAATAAACAAACATGAAATTTTTATTTATACTCTTATATTTAATTTAATAAATATATATATATATATATATATATATATATATATATAAAATTTATCAAATACTTATTGTTTACGTCTATATATTTTCCCCCTCTTTGTTGTAAAAGTTATTTAATTTGATGGAAACAAGTAGAATAAAGAGGATGATTGAATCAAAGTAATGTGAAGTTTATTTAATTTGGATAAAATTCTATCGGATAAGGCTAATTGTTTTCCCGTGATGATGTATAAAATAAAAGACCACTTGCCTTCGTGCCCGTGGTTATTACACGTGATTAATAACATCGGCAAATCCACTGAATTTTTGGACAACCCATCCACCACATATCGGTGTTAAAGATATGGAAAACACGATTGCCTGACTTTTAATTAAATGTTTTATGAGTTTCTTTTCCGCTAAATACATTAATTATTTAATTAAAACTACTTTTCTCGTTTTCTTTTTATGAGTTTATTTCAAAATATTTAATTGTACGGGGCAAGCTGAAGGTGCCGTTGATATTATTTTATGTTAAGAATTTATATATAAAAAAAATAAAATAAGATTAACACAAAATAAATCATACATAAAATATAAAAATAAATAATATGATTAAGTTTTATTTACCTTCATAGATAGAAGAAGAAAGTTTTACTATAAACATAATGATAACAAGAGTTTGAATCTATAAATTTTCACATATGAAGTTAAAAATATATAATACTTAACCGTTTGTAGTCTTTATGAATCTAGTTAGACTCATGAAGGTATCAATCACAAAAATATTCAATTGGTCATGTTTAAATGTTTTAAATTTATGATTTTGAACATGAAATTTTGTCGTCATACAAAATATTTTTGATAGTTACGAAAAAAGAGAGTGAAGTCGACAAGAAAAAAGATCGTGATAACAATAATGAGGAAAGCAGAGAAGGAGATAAGAAGGAGGTGGTCATGATGTGAGGAGGGAGAATGAGAGTGGGATGTGAGCAGACATGGAAATATTAGTGAGAAAAGTAGGAAGTGTGGAGTGTTGATAGTGAACATGTAACAACCCGGAATAAAATTTAGAGAAAAAAAAAATTTAATTAAGTAATTTGGTAAAATTTGAGGATTAAATCGGAAGTTTTCAAAATTGTAGGCCATTTTAGAAGTTAAAGGAAATTCAGGGACCAAGCCCTGCATTACTCCTTTTAGTGTCGGCAGAAAATTTAATATAAACGTATGAATGGTTTTCTGTTTTCAAAACAGAAAACAATTGTGAAATTCCTCCTCCCGCACTCTACTTCAAAGCCGATTCCGACGCCGTTCGACGTCCAATCGTAAAATTGAAACCACCGTTGTGTTCATCATCAAGCGAGGAACAAACCCTTCAAATTAATTGAAGTGAAACGCTGCCAAACGTCGGGAATTTTCAGTCAAAGCATCGTCATTTTTTTTAGCTCTATCGTCGGGAAAAACTTAAATTCACCGCCGATCGTTGTTCCGTTTACGACACCTCCTGCACCATCGTGTTCCTTGTGTCGTTGCGAGTCCGCCGGTGTCAACCTTGTTCGCCGTCGACGGCGGCGCGTGAGGAGGTGGAGCAGTCAAAGGTTCGGCCGAGTTGAAATACGAGCTCTCCGCCGTTCAAAAAATTTGAACCGATCGTTGTAAGTATCTCGAAATCGCTCAAAATAATTTTTAGAAATTTTTCCGGGAATTTTCCGACACCTTGGCACTGTTCACGCGCCGCACGCGCCGCCGCAGGGAGAGTGAGCTGCTGGAAAACCGGTTTGACCAGTTTTGAACCGGTTTGATCGGTTCGAACCGGTTTGACCGGTCTGAACCGGTTTGACCGGTCTGAACCGGTTTGACCGGTCTGAACCGGGTTGACCCGACCCGACTGTTGACCCGACCCGACTGTTGACCGTTGACCGTTGACCGTTGACTTTCTTTGACTAAAACTTAAAATGGCTTTGACCGACCCTTAAACGACCGTAAATCTTTTCCGAGTATATCTATCCTGATAGTTTTCGACGTGCCAAATCCATTTCCGCAGTCCGTTTCGCCAAATTCAAACCTGAAAGTCTCCAAATCTACGGTCAAAGTGGTTGACTTTGACTTTGACCAAGAATCTGAATTTCTGAAAAGTCATACTTTATATTTTTCGACGTCCTGATTCCGTTTCCGCAATCCGTTTGGACAAATTCAGACTCGAAATACCCCAAATTGATAGTCAAACTCGAAAAATGCTTATATACTTAAGAAGACTAGCTTTGAACAATTAAATAGGATTTGGGACTGATATATTATTATTGTTTGAAGGTACAAGAGACTCTCCGGATCGTTCGACAGCTCGACCCAGCTCTTCTAGATCAGTTAAACCACGTGTGCCAGTATTCACCCGTTCGAAAATTGTAGCAGAGCGTGGTGAAACCAGCAATCAGTAAATTTGCTATTTGAACCTATTGTCGAGGTGTGTTCCCTGCTTATTATTGAACTGTTTTATTGGTTTTAATATGTGGTACACCGAATTCATTGGCTATTGTTTTATGGATGCACCAATTTAATGTGACAATTTATGGAATATGGCTGCTATCTAATTTTTGTTTTGAAATGGTATATGATTACCATGTTTTTTTGGATTGATGGAATTTATGTCACGGTGCAATTGAATTTTGGAATTGAAATACGATGGAATAGCTCTGATCAAGCTAACTGGGCCTAATGTGACTCTTGAGGGCCCCAAGATGTTTCATTAGGTCGGCTTTCCTTTGTTGTGTGCTTAGGGTAAGCTATATGGACTCATTGACTTGGGCTTAAGGATACAAGCTTCAGAGCCTATCCTTAAGTCGGCTTTCTTTTTGCTATGTGCATAAAGTAAGCTATATGGAAAATAATTTTGGCAACTACTGATGGTGTACCAGAAAAGGGTTTAAACTATGATTTTCAAAAAGTTAAACTCTTTTACGAATTTGTGAGATTACTGGACTATGATTTGTACCTATTGTGATTTTATGGAAATGTTGGGACACACTGAGCCTAGCTCACCTTTTGAAAATGTTTTCCCCTTTCAGATACTGTTGGTTAGATACCTTGGTACGAGCACTTGGAGGATCAACATATCTCTTGAAGTAAATCAAATTGTAATGTTGTTATCTGGCAAGTTGACTTTATTTTGGTGACATGGACCTTATTTTAAAATATCGGATTTTATAATGATAACTCTTTTGCTAATACTGCTCGGTTTATTGTGATATTGAATTTGAAGATGTGTTTTAAATTAAATTATTATTTATTGGTACTATATTTACGAGTTGGATTTTGATAGTATAATTTGTTTATAATTTCATGTTATTTATAATGTGATTTTATATTGATGGAATAACGGTTTCGAAAAATGTCTTTAATAATCATAATGTGATCCACTAGACTTAGTCGAAACGCTTAGGCCGGGTCTAGGGGGTTACATTTATTGGTATCAGAGCTTTTGGTTTTTAACCCTCGGACTGTGTATGAGTCCACATTGAAAATACAGTTTTAAAATATTTTACAAAACGAGTTACTAAGGCCATGTCACAAAGTTATTAAGATTTTAACTATGTTCGAGACTCCAAGTGCTTATCTAACCTTAAGTTTATCTTCTGTAGTAATCTCGAGATCTACCAAAATGAGTGCTAGACGTGGTCGTCGAACTAGTCGTGGACGAGGTCGAGTAACTAGATTTACAGATCCGATTGATGAGATACGAGTAGATCCCCCACCTCCAATAGGTGATCATGCTCATACGACACCAACGAATATGCCACCTACCGATGGTATTGGCATGACTACACCGATCATAGGAGCGACCGATATTGAGTCAGAGTCTACTGGAGTGGCATTGGATGAGAATTTTAGTAGACAGTTTCTGCAGTTAATACAGGGAGCAGTTAGAGCTACTGGTGTTGTATCTGAGGTTCCTATTTCACAGACGTTGATTTCCAATGGAGTTAGAACTTTTGGGGGACAGATTGGTGGAGCTCCTACTGAAGCTGAGGATTGGCTCCAGGATACAGAGAGACGCATGGATCAGTTGGGTTTGGACTCAACTAAGAGATATCTGGGTGCTGTAGCAATGTTAGATGGTAATGCCTACACTTGGTGGGAGTCAGTGACCAGTAGTGTTCCTACCGATCGTTTGACCTGGAATTTCTTTAAGGATCGCTTTCGGAGTCGTTTTCTGGGAGAGCGCTACTTAGCTCAGAGACGACAACAGTTTCAAGACCTGGTTCAGGGAGACATGACTGTTTCTGAATATGAGATCGAGTTCCTGAAATTGCTGAAGTATGGATTCAGTATGGTACCTACGGAGAGAGATAGATGTCGCAAATTTGCCCTTGGACTCAGATACGAGCTGCGTAGGCAAGTTGTAACCCATCAGGATGAGATATTTGATGTGCTGGTGGGCAGAGCCAAAGATGCGGAAGAGGTGGAAGTTTTAGCTTCTGGTAGAGAGCGTGTTGATCAAGATCGATCTACGAAATTTTCAGGCCCGATGGAGTCATCAGCACAGTCCGGAAAGAGGACTCGTACTTCAGCCCCTCAGAGAAGCAATACACGTTTCAGGCCTGCAGCATCCTCACCTTTAGCTGTCAGTCGAGACGGTTCCTCGTCGTATTATAATGGGCCCCTTTGTGAGTATTGTGGTAAACAGCACTCAGGAGAGTGTCGTAAGAAGATGGGTCTTTGCTATCAGTGTGGATCTAGTGGTCATTATCGGAGGGATTGTCCTCAGTTAGTTTCGTTTGAGCAGACCACTACCCAAACTCCTATGCGTTCGCAGACTACAGTACAGACCCCAATTAAAGATCGTAGTCAAGGAAAGACTCGAGGATCAGCGTCCAGGACAGACAGTAGAGCCCGACCTCAGCAAAATAGAGGGCCAACAGCTTCTGAGGCTAGACAGCCAGTTTTGGTTTATGCAACTAGACGTCGTGATGACAGAGATGAGCCTGAGGTTATTGCAGGTACATTTACTATTTATTCTACCCCATACTTTGCATTATTGGACAATGGTTCCACTCACTCCTATGTATCGAGCTCAGTATCTCGAAACCTTCAGATTCCGATCGAGAACACTGAAAATACTGTTACAGTTACAAGTCCAGTAGGACAAGCGGTATTAGTGAATAAAGTATTCCGGCGTTGTCCTCTCGAGGTTCAGGGAGAAATTTTTCTCGCTGATCTTATGGAGCTTCCTTTAGAGGAGTTCGATTTAATTCTTGGAATGGATTGGTTGAATAAACACAAGGTAAAGCTGGATTGCGAATACAAGCGGGCTACTCTGAAGACTTCAGATGGTCGGACTGTTGTGTTAATTGGTGAACGGCGTGGTTATCTCTCCAATATAGTTTCAGCGATGGAAATTGATCGTATGATCCGGAAGGGATATGAGACCTTCATTGCTTGTATTTTGAACACCAAGGGTGCATTGTCCACGATCGAGGAGATTCGGACAGTTAGCGAGTTTCCTGATGTTTTTCCGGAGGAGTTGCCTGGGTTACCTCCTGATAGAGAGGTAGAGTTCGAGATTGAGACTTATCCGGGATCGTCACCTATTTCTATGGCACCTTATCGTATGGCTCCAAGGGAACTTAAAGAGTTGAAAGTCCAATTGCAAGAATTATTCGATCGAGGATTTATCCGACATAGTACTTCACCATGGGGAGCTCCAGTTCTGTTCGTGAAAAAGAAGGATGGGTCGCTAAGATTATGTATTGACTATCGGAAATTGAACAAAATGACGGTCAAGAATAAATACCCACTACCCAGGATTGATGATTTATTTGATCAATTGCGAGGAGCTATTGTATTCTCTAAGATTGATCTTCGTTCGGGGTATTATCAATTGAAAGTTAAAGGATCAGATATTGCAAAAACGGCTATTCGCACTAGATATGGTCATTATGAATTCTTAGTGATGCCTTTTGGTTTGACGAACGCTCCTGCAGCTTTCATGGATTTGATGAATCGGGTGTTCCGACCATATTTGGATCAATTTGTGGTGGTCTTCATTGACGATATTCTGATCTATTCTCGTACTGAGGCAGAGCATGACGAGCATTTGAAGATCGTTCTGCGGACTTTGAGAGAGCATCGTCTATATGCCAAACTAAGCAAGTGTGAATTTTGGCTTCAAGAAGTGTCGTTTCTGGGGCATATTATTCTGCGCGAGGTGTTCAGGTCGATCCCAGCAAGATAGAGGCTATTATGAATTGGAAACGACCTAAGAACGTATCTGAGATCCGCAGTTTCTTGGGCTTGGCTGGTTATTATCGACGTTTTGTTGAGGGCTTCTCGATCATTGCTTCTCCTTTGACAAAGTTGTTAAGGAAGAATGTGTCGTTTGACTGGGGCGAGGCACAACAGGAGAGCTTTGAGAAATTAAAGGCGGTTTTGACTCAAGCACCGGTGTTGATTCAACCAGAGTCCGGGAAGGATTTTACAGTGTATAGTGATGCTTCACACTCAGGACTTGGCTGTGTTTTAATGCAGGAAGGTAAAGTGGTGGCTTATGCATCCCGTCAGCTGCGACCTCATGAGTGTAATTATCCTACTCACGATTTGGAGTTAGCAGCAGTGATTTTTGCCTTGAAGATTTGGAGACACTATCTTTATGGAGAGAAGTGTTATATTTTCACGGATCATAAGAGCTTAAAGTATCTCCTGACCCAGAAGGAGCTTAATTTGAGACAACGGCGCTGGCTAGAGCTTCTGAAGGATTATGATTGTGTGATTGATTATCACCCTGGTAAAGCTAACATTGTAGCGGATGCTTTGAGTCGAAAGACGGTATCGGAGTTGAGATCTTTAATGGCCAGGATGAATTTATATGATGATGGCACTTTGTTAGCAGAATTGCAAGTTAAGCCGACATTGGTTGATGAGATCAAGGCTAAGCAGCCCTTTGATAGCTCCTTGCTTCCCATCTTTGAGCAAGTAGAGCAGGGGACAAGCTCAGATTACGCCCTTGACCGGGATGAAGTTCTATGCTTCAAAGGTCGGTATTGTGTGCCTGATGATGCTGAGTTGAAACAGACTATCCTTACTGAGGCTCATAGTAGTCCATATGCTATGCACCCCGGTGGAGATAAGATGTATCGGAATTTGAGAGAGAGGTATCATTGGATCGGCATGAAGAAGGACATCTCAAATTTTGTAGCAAGGTGTTTGACTTGTCAACAAGTTAAGGCAGAACATCAACATCCATCAGGTTTGTTACAGCCTATTAAGATTCCTGAATGGAAATGGGAGCGTATTACTATGGATTTTGTTACTAGCTTGCCTATGACTCCTTCGAAAAAAAATTCAGTTTGGGTGATTGTTGACAGACTTACAAAGTCAGCTCACTTCATTCCTGTGCGAGTAAATTATACTTTGGACAAGCTGGCAAGATTGTATATTTCAGAGATTGTTAGATTGCATGGTGTTCCATTGTCTATTATTTCTGATCGAGATCCGAGATTTACTTCGAGATTTTGGAAGGCACTACATACGGCTTTGGGAACAAGATTGGATTATAGCACATCCTTTCACCCACAAACTGATGGTCAATCTGAGAGAGTGATTCAGATACTTGAGGATATGTTGCGGGGTTGCGTAATCGATTTTCATGGTAGCTGGGAGAAATTTTTGCCTTTGGCTGAATTTGCTTACAATAACAGTTATCAGACCAGCATTCGTATGGCACCCTATGAAGCACTCTATGGGCGTAAATGTCGCACTCCGATCTGTTGGACTGAGTTGCGTGATAGGAAACGTTGGGACCTGAGTTAGTGCGAGAGACGGAGGACACAGTCAGATTTATACGTGACCGTTTGAAAGAGGCATTTGATAGGCAGAAGTCTTATGCAGATCAGAGAAGGAAAGATATACAATTTGAGGTTGGTGATCAGGTCTTCTTAAAAGTTTCACCGTGGAAGAAAGTATTGAGATTCGGGCGTAAGGGTAAATTGAGTCCACGATTTATTGGGCCGTATCGTTCTGAAGAAAGTTGGACCTGTTGCTTATCAGCTTGAGTTGCCTTCCCACCTCAGTCGTATTCATGATGTTTTTCATGTGTCTATGTTAAGGCGATACCGTCCAGATCCAGGTCACATTATTCAGGTTGAAGAAGTAGAGCTGAGACCGGATTTGTCATATGAGGAGGAGCCCATTCAGATTTTAGAAAGAGATGAAAGAGTTCTTCGGAATAGGCGAATTCCAATGGTTAAAGTTCAGTGGAGTAATCGAGGCCCCTCAGAAGCTACTTGGGAGACATTGGAGTCAATGGAGGCTCAGTTTCCTCAACTATTCTCATAAGGTAAATTTCGAGGACGAAATTTCTTGTAGAGGGGGAGAATTGTAACAACCCGGAATAAAATTTAGAGAAAAAAAAATTTAATTAAGTAATTTGGTAAAATTTGAGGATTAAATCGGAAGTTTTCAAAATTGTAGGCCATTTTAGAAGTTAAAGGAAATTCAGAGACCAAGCCCTGCATTACTCCTTTTAGTGTCGGCAGAAAATTTAATATAAACGTATGAATGGTTTTCTGTTTTCAAAACAGAAAACAATTGTGAAATTCCTCCTCCCGCACTCTACTTCAAAGCCGATTCTGACGCCGTTCGACGTCCAATCGTAAAATTGAAACCACCGTTGTGTTCATCATCAAGCGAGGAACAAACCCTTCAAATTAATTGAAGTGAAACGCTGCCAAACGTCGGGAATTTTCAGTCAAAGCATCGTCGTTTTTTTTAGCTCTATCGTCGGGAAAAACTTAAATTCACCGCCGATCGTTGTTCCGTTTACGACACCTCCTGCACCATCGTGTTCCTTGTGTCGTTGCGAGTCCGCCGGTGTCAACCTTGTTCGCCGTCGACGGCGGCGCGTGAGGAGGTGGAGCAGTCAAAGGTTCGGCCGAGTTGAAATACGAGCTCTCCGCCGTTCAAAAATTTGAACCGATCGTTGTAAGTATCTCGAAATCGCTCAAAATAATTTTTAGAAATTTTTCCGGGAATTTTCCGACACCGTGGCACTGTTCACGCGCCGCACGCGCCGCCGCAGGGAGAGTGAGCTGCTGGAAAACCGGTTTGACCAGTTTTGAACCGGTTTGACCGGTTCGAACCGGTTTGACCGGTTCGAACCGGTTTGACCGGTCTGAACCGGGTTGACCCGACCCGACTGTTGACCCGACCCGACTGTTGACCGTTGACCGTTGACTGTTGACTTTCTTTGACTAAAACTTAAAATGGCTTTGACCGACCCTTAAACGACCGTAAATCTTTTCCGAGTATACCTATCCTGATAGTTTTCGACGTGCCAAATCCATTTCCGCAGTCCGTTTCGCCAAATTCAAACCTGAAGGTCTCCAAATCTACGGTCAAAGTGGTTGACTTTGACTTTGACCAAGAATCTGAATTTCTGAAAAGTCATACTTTATATTTTTCGACGTCCTGATTCCGTTTCCGCAATCCGTTTGGCCAAATTCAGACTCGAAATACCCCAAATTGATAGTCAAACTCGAAAAATGCTTATATACTTAAGAAGACTAGCTTTGAACAATTAAATAGGATTTGGGACTGATATATTATTATTGTTTGAAGGTACAAGAGACTCTCCGGATCGTTCGACAGCTCGACCCAGCTCTTCTAGATCAGTTAAACCACGTGTGCCAGTATTCACCCGTTCGAAAATTGTAGCAGAGCGTGGTGAAACCAGCAATCAGTAAATTTGCTATTTGAACCTATTGTCGAGGTGTGTTCCCTGCTTATTATTGAACTGTTTTATTGGTTTTAATATGTGGTACACCGAATTCATTGGCTATTGTTTTATGGATGCACCAATTTAATGTGACAATTTATGGAATATGGCTGCTATCTAATTTTTGTTTTGAAATGGTATATGATTACCATGTTTTTTTGGATTGATGGAATTTATGTCACGGTGCAATTGAATTTTGGAATTGAAATACGATGGAATAGCTCTGATCAAGCTAACTGGGCCTAATGTGACTCTTGAGGGCCCCAAGATGTTTCATTAGGTCGGCTTTCCTTTGTTGTGTGCTTAGGGTAAGCTATATGGACTCATTGACTTGGGCTTAAGGATACAAGCTTCAGAGCCTATCCTTAAGTCGACTTTCTTTTTGCTATGTGCATAAAGTAAGCTATATGGAAAATAATTTTGGCAACTACTGATGGTGTACCAGAAAAGGGTTTAAACTATGATTTTCAAAAAGTTAAACTCTTTTACGAATTTGTGAGATTACTGGACTATGATTTGTACCTATTGTGATTTTATGGAAATGTTGGGACACACTGAGCCTAGCTCACCTTTTGAAAATGTTTTCCCCTTTCAGATACTGTTGGTTAGATACCTTGGTACGAGCACTTGGAGGATCAACATATCTCTTGAAGTAAATCAAATTGTAATGTTGTTATCTGGCAAGTTGACTTTATTTTGGTGACATGGACCTTATTTTAAAATATCGGATTTTATAATGATAACTCTTTTGCTAATACTGCTCGGTTTATTGTGATATTGAATTTGAAGATGTGTGTTTTAAATTAAATTATTATTTATTGGTACTATATTTACGAGTTGGATTTTGATAGTATAATTTGTTTATAATTTCATGTTATTTATAATGTGATTTTATATTGATGGAATAACGGTTTCGAAAAATGTCTTTAATAATCATAATGTGATCCACTAGACTTAGTCGAAACGCTTAGGCCGGGTCTAGGGGGTTACAGAACAGTAAAAAAAAGCAACTTGAGAGAATAACAATGACTAAATTGATAGAACCTTTAAAAATCAAGGGTTAAATTTATTGAACTAATTTGAATTAAGATATTGATAGAATATATAAATTTTAGAGATTAAATTCATTATTATACATGTTTCGTGAGTTATCTGTTTCATTTTTAATGGAAAAGTGACTTGAGTGTAACTAAACTTTAATTGAGAGACTTAATTATAGTATTTTAGAATTAAATGACCCAATTTAACCTAATTATAAATTGAGTGACACGAGTGTATTCTACCCTATTATTATATTCTGGATAAAATGCCATTTTTTGATTGATGGATACATGCTAACTTATTACATGGTTAGTTCATTCGTTCTTTTCTCAACTTTCAATTTGGCAATATTATAAGAATAATACTATTTTTAATTTTTTTTATATCAAAATGACACTAAAAAAATATTATAGATAAAAATGACATTTTTTAGCAAATGCGTGCCTTATCTATGTGACAAGTCTTTTGGGTTGTCTATCCCACAGCTGACGTAATTCAGGACTAAAATGAAAAAATATGAGATTTATTCAAAAAGAAATAATATGTGTAATACATGTCAAAGACACATATTTGCACGTGCATGAGACGATCGAACGACGGTGGTGGTGTGCTCATATATTCATTATCTTAAATCATTCAACGGGTTTAAATTTAAAAGATTATATTTAAACACTTTTAAAAGAACTCATATAAATAATGTGAGATTTGAGAATATAATAATAAAAATTATCAATTTTACACTGTCAAAAAGATAATTCTTAAACTATAGTAACCTTTAAATCATCAGATTTATTAATAGAAATTTCTTTAAAAATTTCAAATAAATATTTTATTTAGAAAATGGAGCGGTAGATAGTATTAGTTTGATTGAAGTCATACCTTTGCTCCCTTACACTCACAAACCTTAACATAGTTTTAGTGGAAAATAAACTAAATTTAAATAGAAATTTCAGTAAGACTATTTTGATGGGCCAGTAAACTAAAATATAATTTTGAAATAAAAGAATTTAGAGTTTTTCTTATAATGTTTTAGGCTTATTGAATATTCCACGTGATTAGTATTTTGATTAAATAAAGAAATTGATGCAAAGAAAAAGGAAGGAGAATGCAGCTGGCAAAAAGACACGATTGGATCTTCGTATATCCAAATCTGTATATTAAATTAATAAAATTTCAAAAGTTGACGTTTGTTTCCCCTTGTGACAGTCAACGTTTGAAAAGTATGAGGAATTATGTGGAGCTTCCAAATCAAACCCCGCTTTATTTATATAAATAAAATCACTTTTCGTACATTAATTATATATTGACTTACTCCTACATTATAGTTATCGCTTCATTTGATTTTATTGAATATATATATATATATAGTTTTCTCTTCATTTGATTTTTTACTTAGTAGTGTTGTTTCTATCGTGAAAGATAACAAGTTTATTTTAAATTAATGTCAAAGAACGAATTTGAGAAAGAGTAACTAAAAAACATTTTATATGCTTCTATTGTTTGCAATCCAATGTATGTTTGTGTCTGTACAAGATTTGACATTGTATTTGTAGTTGGGACGTTAAAAAAATATTAGATTAATTCGAATATTGACTATTAGAGAGTTGTAAAGAAAATTTTGAGATACCTTAAATGGACAAAAAATTATATTCTTACATACAAATGATCAGATAGTTTAGAGGAGATTGGCTATCCTGACTCAGACTTAATTAGTTGTGTTGATTCATGTAAATAAAAGTCATGTCATATATATATATGTTTGCTAGCAATGCTATATCTTGGAGGGGTGTCAAGCAAACCATAACTGCCACTTTCACTATGAAAGTTGAGTTTATTTTGTGTTTTGAGACTACCTCATATGGAGTATGGTTGAAGAGTGTCATTTATAGGCTAAGACTTGTGGTCTCGATTTCTTGGCCATTGATAATATTGTGACAATTCACTTGTTGTTTTTTGGGTTTAAGAACAATAAAAGTAGAGGTTAAAGTAAACACATTGACATTAAGTATTTGACCATAGAAAACGTGTTAAAGAAAAGAAGGTGACCAACGAGCATAATAACATGAAACTTTAACAATATGGATACTATTAAACCTACCAAGATTTGATTAAAAAAATGAGTGTAGGGCCCTTGATTTTTAAGTTGGTCGGTTAAAAAGTTGATTGGTCTACCTTGAACCACCTATTCAGTCGGCTAAATAGTGTGGTTCAAAGTTGGCATTTTTTTTTTATAATTTAGGGTGGAATACGAGTCTAAACATTAGTATTAATTTGATTTCATTAATATCCGTAAATATTTTTATAAAAACTAACTAATAGATTTTATATTTTGAATTAATTATCTAAAATCTAAATAAAATATTGTATTTCTATATTATCATTCTGTAACGTCCAAATTTATATTAAATTTTCTCAATATGTGTAACATAAATATAAAATTATTCAATCATCGACGCTTTTAAAATAATTTGACACAGTTGCCGACTTAAAAACATAAATATTAAACAACATAAAATATAAAATTATATATGTATGTATAATTAAATAAGTAAAAAAGATAACAAAAATTAAAAAATAAATAATTATTACTTAATTATAAAAAAACAAAAGACATAATGATTACATAATGATAAGAAAACTTTAATAAAAAAACATAATGTAATGAAATTTTATTAAATTTGTTGTTTCTCGTTTTTGTTATACAGATATTAATTTAATTATTTTGATAAATGTCATTAAAGTTTAACCTAAAATAAACATTGAATCTGTTCATTAAAAAATTGGACCAAAGTGTTGAAATATGATATATTATTATAATACACGGAAGATTCTACTCAAATTTAAGAGAAAATATCACTACGATTCATACATTATGTTTCGACTTTAAATACTCATGATGAGCATTACAAACTAAGTGGGAGAATGTTGAAGCTGCACGTGATTTGTGGGAGTCATCCCCACTTTTGACAATCTGACGTTCTAATTGGAACTAGTTTGTGGTTATTTTCGACCTTATTGATGTCTATATTTCATTCATATTTGAGTGGATGACAATCGACGTGTGAGATATAGCATGAGTGTGGGTGATTTTTTATTTATTGAAAATACAACTATAAATACTCTTTAGTATAAGGTACTTATAAGTACTAAAAAAAATAGCTGACCCTTATTCCCATATGTAATGGGGTAGGGGGAGGTATGATAGTAGGCTGCCCCTAATACCAAGTTGTGAGCAGCTTTCATAGGAGACCTTCGAATTATGAAATGCCCTCCGTAGGACTCGATCCCACGACCACAAGGTTAAAAACCTTGTGCTCTACCAACTGAGCTGGATGATCATTTACTTTAATTACTAAAACATTCAATTAAATTCTTTTTTTAGAGAAAATGAATTATATTTAATTTTGGACGTGACGAGGATGTTTCAAAAACTCATAAATTTTAACACTTTAATTTTTGGGTATTACAATTGAACCAATATAAATTAATTCATTTGAGATGTTATTAATCATAAGTAAATGTAAAACTATGTACGCATAATTACATATTTTGATATAATTAAAAGGGCAAATTGTATCGTTCATCGGTCAACCATCTTTTCACTCTTATTTTAATCGTTGAAATTCAAAATTTTTAATTTAATCATTAAACTTTTGAATTGATCATGTGTCACTCTTTATACCATGAATTATTTTATTATTATATTTATTATAACATAATAAAATTAAATTTTGTAATCTTAATACATAAGTCCAATCCTCCACCTCCACCGACATTACCTACACCTCAAAATCTCTCCGACCACCGCAACCCCAACCCCAAAAATTGATTATACATCAAATTGAATTGATCGAAAGGAAATAAAAGATCCTTTTGTTAATAACATCTCCCTACGACATTGATCTTTTTATATAAAGATATTTCGATTTACATAATTTACTGTTGTAAGTATCTCGATAAAATCTTTGTTTTAATTTTTAAAAATATCATTGTACAAAAGTTTTCATTATATTTTGAGAATCAAAACCAACAACAATGAGAGTAGGCTACTTGTCATAATTAGAGACCAACCCGATGAGTTTCCTTTTTTCTTGAAAATCTTTATTTTATATATTAGACGATAAAAGATAAAAAAAGAAGTTTTTATCCTAATTAAAATTAACGAGTTTTCTCCCATTAATATTATAATATGCACAAAGGTTTATAATAATTTAAATTATTTACTATAGTATATATACAATAAAATTTGTCACACTTACCATACGAATAAAAAGTATATTAAAAATAATAATTAAGTAATATTTTAAAAAATGTGCTACATAAAATATTTTATTAATGAAAAATTACTTAAATAATGATAATTTAATTAAATTTTGAACTCTTAAGTGGGATTTTTTTTAAATATTAGGTGGATAATTATTTTTAAAGAAGAGGGTAAATTTAAAGAAATAGATTTTCTTAAATATATATATATATATATATATATATTTGTATTTATTTTTTAATTTTAAGATATATTATTTTTTTTACTTCTCATTTACTGAAATGACATCATCTAATTTGTAAAATCAAACTTAATCAAATTAATTATAGTAGAATACAGTAAAGATATATAATAAAATGGGCCCAAAATGGATTAGGTAAACTGAAAGCCAATTGGCATTAATAAGTCCTCTATTGGGCTAGAAAAGATTTAGGCCCAATTTTTATCTCTCTTCAAAGAAACAGATTTTCATTAGTTTTCTATTTAGATTTCAATTAAGTTGTCATAATTGATTTTTTGTCAATTACTTTTAAATTTTTCACATCTATCGTTTTCAATATTTTAATTAATTAATTTCAGTAAAATATATTTAAAACCTACAATATTCAAAGTTATATAAATATTTTTTAAGCTATGGTGGATTTTGTGTGTACTAAAAGCATTATTTCCTTGGGTAAATGGTTTATATTTATTTTGATAATTAAATATCTGATTTTAAAAATTAAAAGTAAGCATATAATTGAATTCGTTGAATGACCTCGATGGTTAAAGGAAGTTGTTCTCCTCAAAGGATTTATGTTTGAGCAGTTACATCTTCATAGTGTGTGTTGTCAATTGGCTAAGAAATTTTTAAACATATACTACCTTGTGATCACCTCAAACTATTAAAAAAATAAACATATAATTTATTTATTTACATACAACAAACGGGACATTTCAATTATTAGGATTTAAGATATCTAACCAAATTTTAACGAAGATTTGAATGTCAGTTGAGACGCCGAAGTGATGAGTGATAAAATATTTGTATACAAGTCATCAATTTTGTATTTGTTTTCTTTCGTATTTGTATACAAACGGAGCATATTTGTATAATAAATATTAAAGATAAACTATGTATTTAGTTACTCATCTATTTTGTGTTTATATTTTTGTCACTTCACTATTACTTTATAAAAATTAACGAAAATAATGACATAACATTTATAAATAATTTTTAAAAAAAAATTCATGTTATTTTCTCTTTCATCATCAATAATCTAGTGAAATTTTTTAATCATTTTCTCTTGCACTTGTCACATTCTCATCGAAATAATAAAATCATAAAACATATAATTGGATTGTTGACCAAGAAAGAAAAAATGATGTAGAAAATAAAAAATAAAAATTATCAAGTTAGTATCGTCATTAATTTTTAACGGATAGTAATCAAAGTAGAAATGAACGTAACGTTAGGTATGATTTAAACAAAAAAAATTAGTGATTAAAACAAAAACATAAAAATATATGAGCAATTAAATAAGTTGTTTTCCCTAATTCAGGGATCTTTAACATATTTTACCCTAGTTTATTCTAGATGGGTGTGAAGAAAGTGGAAAGGGAATTTTACTGTGAGGTGGTTAATATACGGCTAAAAACGGCGTAACTGGTTAAATAGGTGATTGATTAAAAGCGCTACTGTAAATGTTAAATGTTTTCACCGAAAATGTTATTTGTGTTAATAATAATAATGATAGTAATCGGAAATGTTATCATTGTATGTCAAATGAGCAAAAAAAATTATTGACTTTAATAATTTAGGTTAATTACTTAAAATATTATCAACCGTGATAGCATAACATATTGTGCCTAAAATGTTATAAACGGTAAGAAAATAAGTAAATTACTTATTTTGTTATTAATATTATCAAACATATTAGGTAGCGCCTAAAATGTTACCAGAGTTTAAGCTAATAGGGTCTTAGAAATCTGACGATTACAAAATAGGTTAATTACTTATTTTTTTATTAATATTATCAACATATTAGGTAGCGCCTAAATATTACCAAAGTTTAAGCTGATGGGGTCTTAGAAATCCCACGATAACAAAAATACGTTAATTATTTATTTTGTTATAAATATTATCAACATATTAAGTTGCGCCTAATATGTTACCAAAGTTTAAGCTGATGTGGCCTTCGAAATCCCACAACAACAAAATAGGTTAGATACTTATTTTGTTATAAATAAATATTAACATATTAGGTTGTGCCAAATAATGTTATTGTGAATAAAAAAGTAGGTTGCGATCTGGAATATTAAAGTTGTGTTTAATGAAATCGGTAGTGATTTAATATATTACGTATCTTTGGATGAAAATTATTTTTAAAATAAATATCGATACTACTATAATCTGATGGTCGCTACTTTAGCGAATATCAATATTGTTTTCTATGATATTCCATATTTTAGCATTTTAGAAATTTGTTAATTTGAAAAAAAAATTGAAATGTTAATATCGAATGTTACTTGTTTACAAAATTTCATTAAAATATCTTTGTGAAAATATCGATACTTAGTGTGGATGTATCGAAACTCTTATACTCTGTATCGATACCTACTGTAGATGTATGGAAATTATTAATACTAATACTTAGTGTATATGTATCGATACGTATTCAAAAAAATTATTAATACATGGTATCGATACTTTAGAATTTTAGATTCTTTTTACTGTTATCAGACTTTAACATTTGAAAAAATTGATGAATGTTTAAAATATCGATAATTGATATATGTTGTATCGATATTTTTGAAAAAGTTGATGAACTCCACCCCCACATCAACCTACAAGTATCGATACTTTCGAATTTAAAAAATATTTCATGCGGTTAAGATGTAAATATTTTACCGTTTATATTATTATTATACCTTTAAACTAACCAGTATTTAGTTTAATGTAATAGGTAGCGCCTATTTTATTTTAATCTGTTAAGTTGTAAATATTTTACCGTTTACATTAATATTATACCTTTAAACAAACCGGTAGCTAATTTAACATAATAGGTTGCACCTATTTTATTACACCGTTTATATTATTATTATACATTTAAACAAAACGGTAGTTGTAGTTTAATGTAATAAGTTGCGCCTATTTTATTTTAACCGGTTAAATTGTAATTATTATTACACTATCGATATTTTTATAATGATATTTTAATGAAAATTTTCGAATAAGTAACTTTCGATCTTAACTTGAACATTTTTTCAAATAAACAAGTATCAATATTTTAATTTTCATCAACATTCTCAAATGTTAAAGTATCGAACATAATGGAAAAAGTATCGATATTTTATTCATCAAATGTTAAAGTATCGATCATCAGATCGTAATATCGATAATTATTTAAAAAAAGTTTGATACTTTACAGTTTTCTCATTTTTCATGTTTTTAAATTTAAAAATATCGATATTTGTAGAAAAGTATTAATACTTTACAACCTTCTCATTTTTTATATTTTTAAATTCAAAAATATATATATTTGTGAAAAAGTATCGATACTTACCGATTATATAAATTTACTTGTTACACCATTATAATTAATATATTAGGTATAAGTCAACATTTTCAATCACACAAAACTGATTTTGTTAGGGTAGATTGTACTATTTTTTAACCTTATATTAATCTGATTTTGCTTATACAATCCAAATTTTGCCGCCTCTTCTGACAAAGAAGGACGCACTTTTCGATTGCTTTGTCAAATGTCATCCAATACTCATCAGCCGCGTGTACTAGTGAGGGTCCAACTTACGAGTCCATTTCACGGATAACTAACTATTCCTCAAACTGCTGCGGTCATATTCTTTCCAATAATTTCAATTTTGCCCTCTTTCCATATTGTCATTTCTCAGGATACTGACCTTAAATCACATGGAAGATTATTTATCTTCTCTTCCACGTGTAAGGTGTTGATTTGCCACACGGATTGTACTGGATGATCCGGTGGTCAGAGGCTTTTCTGGTGACAAAGAGGAGTGGCCCTTTCATTTCACAACCATAAGTGTGGGCCCTACTTTTTCCTTCTCTTTTTATGCTCCCTCTTTGAATAGGTATGGCAGATCGGGTCGGGTCGATTTTTTTATTTATTTATCTGGACCTGGTTTAAAAATTAAACTCCTCTTTGCATCTGTTTCAACTAAAGTTTAGGGAGATTTCATTTGACCTGAATTCCGACTCAATTTGGCTACGGGCTTGAGGTGTGAAAGGTGTGGGTCGAGTGAGCACTCGAGTCTTATACGAGTTTAAAATTTTCGAGTCCTCTAATACATGGGTTTTTGATCTAAAATACATTCGACCGGGTTTAATTATTACTATTGTTGCTTATCCCCTCCATCATCTTTGAGCTGTGTTAACAAAGACGAGCTCGAAAGGAAAAGAAAATTGCTGAAGGATATTTCTGAAAGAAAAAAGGGAGAACTCTCCTTTTTAATCGATCATCTCATCTCCTTTTCACAATCACCACCCAATATTGAGCCAAGTGACCTCACCCCCTTCATCTTTCTCTTCTTCCCCACTCATCGCTCAAAACCTGAGACTTTAGAGTGATAAAGGAGCAAACTTTATGAACTTTAGGAATTATCCGAGATTGAACAGGGTAAGAATTATTCGAGTCCTCTAATTTTGTGTTTGATTAGTATTTCGTTTCAGTGCTTGTTCATCAGTAAAAGTGGTGTGCGAGTCCTTTAGAGCTAAAGGAAAGAGAAGATTAGGGGGGAGTTGAGTAAGGAGTTGAGTAAGGAGTTTCGTATACCGTGGGAACGTTTAGTGCCGGAAGTCTAACAATTGTCGATCTATTTAAAGACCCGTTCATGCATGCTAAAAATGATTCCCTTATAATATACAAGCTTAAATATTCTCCAATAAACAAACTCCAAAACAAGGATTACTCTTGATTTCTGTTAACAAGTGTTTTTAAATATATTTTAAAAGTTGTTGCATAACGTAATGTATATGAGAATAGAGTTTTGTTGTTGTTGCAATATTTGATTATAATATTTTAATTAATATATTGAGAACCATATGTCACGGATCTTGTATAAGACAGAGATGGCTTGAATTTTGGGATTTTATAAGTAAATATTCCACCATATGATAGCTATGTATTTTGAATTGACAACATGAGTCCTTCAATTTAATAATTGGTGGAAAAGAAAACATACATAGTTATTTTATCCTCGTATGAACCAATTTCTCTCTCTCCATTATTATTTTAAAATTGCCATCTTCAATTTATTTGTATTTTCTTTTATCCTTTGAAGCATACATAGTTATTTTAATGGCAGAAATTAGCTGGAAGAGCATATATATTTGAGACTTGGGTCGACAAAGATCCCATTTCAAAACCCCAAATATTTGAAGAATCAGATCCAACAAAATGACAAAACAAATATATTTATTTATTTATTGTCCACCCTCGTCTATTTTCCCTTTTGGGATGAAATTATTATATGGATCCGGTTTACCACATCTTTTGTGGTATTAGCAAATAAGACTCGTTCATCTTAAGGTAACTTTTAAATAACTATTCACTCCTTATTTATATATTGGAAAGAGGTAAAGTGAACTTAAATAAATGAAATAGATGAATTTTATTGGCTGAAACTATAGATAACCTTACAATATGATTTCATCTAATTTCTTTTCCTTTTTGGGTGAGGAACAAACAGGCTCGTCGAAAACATGAACAAACAGGAAGATAATGGAACTTTATAAATATAAATTAAAAGCATCGACAAACTTTATCGGCAATATGCATTTCTCATAATTTCTTTAAATTAATTTCCCAAACAAATGTCTTTACTTTTAAAATATTGGATGACTATGCAGTGCTGACTGTTAATGAACCTTTTAATATTGTTTTATACATCATTTCCTTAAGGATAAAGTACACAAATGGTCTCTTAACTATAGAGCGGTTCTTTGTTAAGTCCCATGACTATCAAAAGTTACAAAATGGTCTCCGACCATAAGACGTTATTTTGTTGAGTCTTCCGACTATTAAATGTTACAAAATAGTCAGCCGACTATTCATATATTCTAAAAGCATCATTTTTTTGGTTAAAAAATTGACACACATATGAGTTGGACGTTAACCTACCGACTGAGATATAATAAAATCATATTTTAATGATGTCTACTGGCACCACCGTTGCTTTCGAGCATTGACTCACCAACATAATGTTTCAAGCATTGGTTCGACAACATAATATAAACGAAATATTTGATACATAAATACAACTAAAACGATTCTGAGATCAAATTTTATCATATCTTAGTCAATAGGTTAATATCTATATCATACGGTCGCCAATGTTTTAACGAAAAAGGACGAGTTTGTAACATATGAATAGTTGAGTGATCATTTTGCAATTTTTAATAGTTGAATGACTAAACAAAACAACGTCCTACAGTCGGAGGACCATTTTTGTAACTATTAATAGTTAGGAGATTCAACAAAGAAATATCCTATAGTCTAGGGACCATTTGTATACTTTACCCTCCCCTTAAATAGCTAGAGACGTTAAGAGCATTGTAAAAAACTATCTTAAACTTAAAAAAAATGCGATTTTTTCTACTTTATTTTATATACATCCTTTTTTATTATGGGAAATTTAGTTTATACTTCACTTCAAACAAGATTATTATTTGATACAATGATAGTGAAGTTGTTTACTCCATAAATCACCTTAATCTATCGTCATGTGTTTTATTTATTTAATTAGGGTAAACTACTCTAAATACTATAAAAGTTTAGGTTAAATATCGATTTTATCATTAAATTAAAAACTATCACGAATATAACATTTAATTTTAATTTTGACTTCAATTTAGTATTGGACTGTTAAAATTCAAATGACACGATGATGTGAATGTATCTTTTCATCACTGAATTTAAGTCCACTGACCTGTACAGGTCACCCATCATCTGCCACAATTGTCACTATCTCCAAGCGTCACCCACAACCATTGCGACCTCTATGAGTTCCTAAAACAAGTTAACATCCTTCGCAGTTGAATAAACAAGAGCACATCACCCATCTTACCACTCCCTTCCATCTCCAACAGCACTCGAACTTCACCTCTCCTCAACAATACTTACATTCTAAAGCTTCACCATATTTGTTTTTTCTCTTGCATCATACAACCACCATCGTCCACCAATGGTATTGTCAATCTCTGTTGGTAATGCTCAAGGGAGTATTGGTATTATATCCAGAATTGGGAGGAAACATCCCTTGTGAAGGGTATTTAAAGAGTCTCTCCTTCCCTCCCTTGTTGAATGCGGTTAAGTAATTTTCTCGCATGCGCACACGCGTCGTTGATTGGTTGGCTCGGTTTGGTGTTGTGGCTGTTGCAATACATGTTCACGTGAGTTCTATCTTTTTAGAACAAATTCGGAAGAATTTCTTTAAAATAACCTTTGAAAAAATGAAATGAAAATTTTAAATTGTATTCTTTACTAGTTGGAGTGATTTACGAAATTTATTTGCTATAATATAACAGCTGTAACAATTGTTTATTTATGTAGGATTAATTGTTGATATTCTACAGAATGTATTTAGACGTTTTAGAGGTCATATACAATTGTTTATCACATCAGACAACAAATCAATTACTGATTGTAAATCATTGTTTTTTGAGTGTTGATTTACAGTCGTTTTTTTAGTTGTTATAACAACTATTTTACCCATTGAATCTGGACAGGTTTGAGGCTAGATTCAGCCAGTTATGGGTAATTTATTTCAGCAAATTATCAACTATTAAATATGAAAATTAAAATAAAAATTTATATCATATTTTAATTGGATGTTTTTAACCCCAGTTTCAAGCCTATAATTAGAAGATTATTTTCAGTTTTTCAATTCATTAAAAAAACACTCTCGTCTTGCTTTCCAAAGCTTTTTGTTCTCCTAAATACTTTTGGGTGCTATGAGAAGAATAGTATCATTGTTGTCCACTCCAATCTACAAGTGTACAGTTATTCAAAGATACCGTGTTAATATCTGGAAACGACCTCCTACTAATGCGATTACACACATCGAGACAAAATCATTTCTAAGACATTGGTTTTTATCATAACACGATTATTTTGTTTTCTACTTATTTTATTTATTATTATCCCGTCAATGCTAACGGTTTGATTTTACAATCTCTTTACCAACAATCTCCATTATCATCGTCTAATTCCCAAACCCTGAGCCACAATAATCACCATTCATCCATAGTCACCCACCATTGTACACTCATAGCACCTTTGGTCATCGAAACTCTCGTCAACTAACCTTTCTCTATTATTTCCTCTATCGGAAGATCATGCATCACCACCAAACAAGACCTAATCTTTTTCAAACCTAAAACATGTGGAAAAAATCGAAACCAACATCAAAATCAATACAAAAAAGAATATGAGAGAACTAGAGAAGAAGAACCGCTCCTTATTTAGCGGCTTCGATTGACAAATTCTGAATCCTAACGCTGGTAAATTTGCTTGGTACGAGAGGGGTGACATAGTTTTAAGAATGTCCACCAATAATATTACCATGTTTTACACTTTTAATCTTCACATCGTCACTGAGATGAAAAATATTATTCATATTATCGTGTCATTTCGATTTAATGATTCAATGCAATAATTGAAATTAAAATTAAAGTTCATCTTACAATCATATCAATTTTCAATTTAATGGTAAAATCGATGTTAAACCTAAAATTTAATATTTATAGCACCATCAATACTATGTAATTTCGCCCTTCAATGTCCACCAATATCTTACTGTTTTACAACTTTCAATCTTTAATGTACACCATATTATTGTGTCATTTCGATTTAATGACTCAATTCAATGATTGAAATTAAAATTAAAATTCGATGTAACAATTCTATCAATTTTAAATTTAATAATAAAATAAATATTAAATCTAAAGTTTACTAGTATCTGATTTAATTTATTCATTTAACTAAAAGGACTATTAACCTATGCACCAATTGTGGAATAATATTTAATATCAATTATGTTCTCAAACCTTTTTGTTTTAAGACACATGAGTGCATCCTAAGTTCGTTTGTGGAATTATTTTATTAAATCAGAAAGGGTAAAATAATTTTCAAAAGTTAATTTTTATTAATTTAAATCGTGTTGACCCATTTTTACCTTTCCCCAAAAATATTTATTAAAGATGATAAGTTCATGATCTGGCCAGGTACATTTAATCAACCTTTAAAGTCCAGACCGGTATTATTATCATTATTAAGCAGCTCAAATTCGTTTAACGACATAATAATGGGTTTTTGCTTTGCATTAGTTTCTGAAAAAGTCAACCATAGTGTGTTAGACGTATCATTACAACTCCCCCTACCTTCATGTTTACTTTTTTTTTATAATTCTAGCCGAATATAACATTATATATATTCAAAGATTCTTAATCATTTGACAATAAATATTCATATTTCTACATATGTTATACTTGAACTTGAAACTTTAAAAGATAATCTTTTAACCACTAAAATCGTTTGATTCGTACCCCACGTTCACGTTGAATATAAAGCTATGTTCTATAATTATCGATTACCTTGATTTTTAACAACCTCCACAATTATAAGCATAGCTGGAATTTAATCTTCTTGTACTAACACATCAATTATGTTTAGTTTAATTATGATTCATTTTACAAGGAAAATTGAGTAATAAAATTCAATTGTCTGATGTTTCAAGTAAGTCTTCGTACATGCATACATACTTATACAATCAATTGGTCTAGTGGGATGGAACAATACTAGATCTCTTAAACATGGTTAGGAGTTTGAATCCTAACATATGCGAATGGAACAAACTAAGTTGAGAGGATCGTCATTGCCTCTGCAGTACCTGATCTGGATTAATCGATATAAATCAAATATTGCGATTATAAAAAAAAAGTAGAAAAGACATTATAAGTGGACATAACTTTTAGCTATGCTTATTAGAAATTTAATCAATGGATCAATCATGACACTCTCAAATGTAGAAAGTTGAAAGAGAGGTTTACCACCCAAGATCTATGTAAAAAAGATAAATTGGTAAAGTACATAAATAATCAAACAGATCGATGATTCTAATGACCTTTTTGCAATTTTTAAAATTTTAATGATTAGAAAAAATCATTTTAGTGGTAAAAAAGAAATTTAAGGGGGGAAAAGAAACTTTGTTAAAGGCAAATGGCCAATAAAGAAAGGAAGTAGAGATGTTTTTTTAGGGCTGAGGATGGGAAGAGAACAAAGGAAAAGACAGAAAGCGCAACGTCATAGTTATCCCCGTAGGGTTTCCCCCTCTTCATTAGTTTTGTGGTTCTGGCTTGTTGTTTTTGTACTGCTTGAGGATTACAGAGGAATCTCCTTTCATCCACATCTCTCTCTGTCTCTTTATCTGAGTTTTATCATGAACCGAGTCTTCTTTTTTCCGTAGTTCTTCTTCTTCTTCTTCTTCTTCTTACTTTCAATTCATACATACATACATGCATGCTTCTTTGCTTTTTTTGAGTTAAAGTTGTATGATGAAAATTATGGTATTGTTCATATGAGTTAAGCCCAGCTACTTGAGCATATATCAGTTATCAAAGTATCAATCTTTTTTATCACTTTGGTTTGGGTTTTGACTCTTGTGTAAAAAAAATCAAGATCCAAGGTCCATGTGATTCAAACGTGAGAGTTTTTTGTAAGATGTAAAGACGATGACAGGCTTGTTATTCCACCACCAACAACAAAAGCTGCAAGTTTTGGAAGAGAATATGTCTAATTTGACTTCTGCATCTGGTGAGGCAAGTGTTTCTTCAGGGAATAGAACTGAAGTTGGATACTTTGCTACTCCACCACCTCAAACTCAGCCAGTTAAGAGAAAGAGAAGCCTCCCAGGCAACCCAGGTTGGTTTATCTTCAAGCCCTTAGCACAGTTATTACTTTTGTTTTCCTTCTTAAAAGTTATCCATGTTTGATTTGAACCAGACCCAGATGCAGAAGTAATAGCTTTGTCCCCTAAAACACTGATGGCCACAAACAGATTCATGTGTGAGATCTGTGGCAAAGGGTTTCAAAGAGACCAGAACCTTCAGCTTCATAGAAGAGGTCATAATTTGCCTTGGAAGCTAAAGCAAAGAACGAGTAAAGAGGTGAGGAAGAAAGTATATGTGTGTCCAGAACCCAGCTGCGTGCACCATGACCCATCAAGGGCGCTTGGGGACTTGACTGGAATCAAGAAGCATTTCTTTAGGAAACATGGTGAGAAGAAGTGGAAATGTGAAAAGTGTTCCAAAAAGTACGCGGTTCAATCGGATTGGAAAGCTCACTCCAAGACCTGTGGCACTAGAGAATACAGATGCGATTGTGGAACTATCTTCTCAAGGAGGGATAGTTTCATCACTCACAGAGCCTTCTGTGATGCCTTAGCAGAGGAGAGTACGAGGGCTAACCCACTTGTGAAAGCGCAACACCAACCAGCTGGTGCAGCAGCTCAGCTTAATCTACATGTGCCCCAGTTCAATCCCCAAGATATCCGAGCATTTTCACTTAAAAAAGAGCAACAAAGTTTCACATCTGTAAGGCCAGAGATTCCTCCATGGCTCGTTACCCAACCAATGCTTGGGACTAGTCTGGGTCCACCCCACACGATTGACCTTTCCCCTTCATCATCGTCAATCTTCTTCCCAACATTAGATTATCATCAAGAATTCACACAAGCTCAGTACCATGATCTATCACTCCATGAAAACCATAACCCTAACCCAACTCTTCCTCCTTTCCATCCAACAACAACAGTGCCTTCCCCACACATGTCGGCTACTGCATTACTTCAGAAAGCAGCTCAGATGGGCGCAACCATGAGCACCAAAACTAGCTCATCATCGGCACCAGCTACCACCACTGCTACACCTGCGGTTGCCTCCTTGATCAGACCCCACCAACATACTCACGTGTCTGATGATTCTGCTGGTTTTGGCCTCAACTTGGCTCCACTTCAACACATGAGGAATTCTTTGTCGTCCGCCGCTGGATTCGACTCCGCTTCATTCGATGATATATCATTTTCTGGGATCTTCAACGCAAAGGCCGGTGGGAGTTTCATCGATGAACCATTCTCGAAAACAACTATACCAACAGAAACAACAAGATCTGCTGGAAATGATCACGAAACTACAGGCGCTACAAGTAATTCTCAAGGCGAAAGCTTGACAAGAGATTTCTTGGGTCTTAGAGCCATCTCTCACAGCGGTATTCTCAACAATGCTGGTCTTAATAACTGCATCAACACTTCGCATGAACAACAACGCAACCAAACTCAGCTACCACCTCAAGGCTAGGTATTATAGTAGCCTTCTTCTTTCCTCCAAGTACTGTTTCTTTCTTATTTCAAGTTTACGCTTTTACCTTTGCTACATTCTTCCCAAAGGGAAAGACCTCTGAAAATCAACTTCCTTAATTACATATGTTATATTTTTCCCTTTTGTTTCAAACTTAACGTCGTATATTCTTCACACACACGCATATATATAGCATGCAAATGAATACTTTGGGTGAATGTTATAATAACAATACATGAAAGCAACTTTGAGATGAATATGACATCCAAACTATGGATTTTGTTGGTTTTGCATTGTAATCGTATTTGTTAGGTGATTTATCAATGCTAGGTTTTGTAAAAATTATAAACCCCCACTAAAATTATCTACTATTAATATTTTTGTAAAAAAAACAATTAAATTGACTTTTTATTATTTAATTTTTATTGATAAAAATATAAAATAAGTATATTTTAAAAACATTTAATCAAATAATTTAAAATATATATTTTATAAATTTTTATTATTTAAACTATTTAAAATACTTATGATCAAAATTTAACTATTAAAAGATTATAAAAGATAATTTTAATAAAACGAAAGGTATATAATTATAAATTATAAATATCAAATTCGTTATTGGTGACTAAAATTATATTAGATAAAATTAAGCTGAAAAGGTAATAAAGAAGTTAAATGCAACTAATATAGTTGATTTAGGTGATAAACAGCTTGATATAGTTTAGACGAATTTCGAGTTCGAAATCTTATGTACGAAGAAGATACTTATCGAAAGACTTATCCCCCAATGTTAAATTAAGTGTGCAACTCGAATCAATTTGAATTAATTAAAACAAAACCATAAAAAATCGGGAGAATAATAAAAAAAAGTTAAACACAAAATTATTACATTTTTAATTTAATTTTAAATAACAATCTCTAGGTGTAGTGGTAATATTTTACATTGTAGGGCAGAAGAAGAGTTCAATCCTCATTTATCTTGTCCTTATCCCCCAATTATCAAATGTACGAAGTAAAATATTATATTTGAATTTCTTTGAGTGGATTAAGGTTGGAGCCTCATGTTGTACCACAGAGAAATTAACGTAAAATTTTATGTTAAGAGTAAATTTATAAAATTTTAAAGATAAATATATTTATAAAATTTTAGGGATAAAATTATTTTTTCAATAAAAAATAAAAAAATATAAAATATATAATAATCTAAAAGTTTTAGGGGGTGACCGCACCTTAGGTCCATCCATGGCACCAAATCTTCGAACTTTTAAAAACCTAATTCAATTGTGTATTTGATTTTTTTATTTAATATTTCGTCAATCAAATCTAATAGTTAAATCTAACTGATTTTTTATCGGATGATATCATATGTTTTAGATCACATATTGAGAGTATCATTTTTTTTATAAATTTATTAATTTTTAAAAATTATAATATTTAAAATATAAATATTTTTATGAAAAACTACAAAATATATGTGATAGAATTACAATGTGTTACATGATAATAATATCTTAAAAAATCATTTAAATTGAACTGTCAAAATTGATTAAATAGTTTAATATTGAATCTGTGTCTGAGTTCAAAAGTTAGTCAGATAAAAAAAAATTAAAAAATTAATTATTTTTTTCAAAATTTTAAATAATGTATATTGAACAAAAGAGTGTTTCATTATATTTAGACTTTTATTCTAAATTCTATCTATTTACACAATCATTGGTTGCAAGTTATAATTAAGAATTAGGTTATGTTTTTAGTGATTATAAGTTAATATATGTTCAAGATTTTTCTTAATCATTGATAATGCGTACATCCTCTATTAACACAGTTGCATGAATTCGGGACATCGAGAATTAGATTATATGTTTATGTTATAAATTGTCAGAAAGATTGCATTTATTTCTTGTTTGTCATGATGAAATTTAAGGCTAATATTTAGAATTTGTATTATTCTTCTCCAGGCCATTATGATTTTCAAGATTAACGATGTGAATATTTGGTAATTTTAGACATAACACAATTGCATGATATGGACATATGTATTATTTAAAATAATTTTAAAGGAACATAAAATATACATGGTATTAAAAATATACAAACACGGTTAAAAGTTAAATTATATAAATTTATATGAAATAAATAATAATATGATTATTAAATTAAAAATAAAAAATATTAATAACTCTATTGTTGTATCAATTTGTGACATTGACATCTAATTATCTATGGTTCAAACGTGCTTCTATTTCAATTATTAAAAAATAAAATGAAACACGAAGTTGACATTAAACACTAATTAACCTAATTGTCAATTTTGCACAAATTTTCAAGCATGTTGATTTTGGGAAGATATTTTTTAAAAAAAAATTCTAAATATAATCCTAATCTTATTCAGAGGAGGTGATTGTTTCTAGCTAATCTAGAATATATGTCCTAAGAAAATATGAGGAAACAAAGATGAACAACTTAATCAATCGCCCAAATGTACTTTCTCTAATTGAAGAGAATCCTAAATGCTCTTTTTTACACAAGAGACAATATGTATGATCTACAAAAGTTTGGTAACTTTCTATTTCATTTATTTTTGGCATAGCATCAAAATTAACCCCTAATATTTATTAAAATGATCATTTTGATTCTTATTCTTTTTTTGGACCATTCTAATCATAATGTTTCATTTTAAGGCACAAAATCCCTATTTTGGAGTGTTAATTGTTTCTTAACTAAGGGTTTCTATTCATGGAGGGATCTTTTTATCCCAAAGTAAAACGTTTGAGGTCAAAATAATCTAGAAATAATAAGAGTCAAAGTAACTATCTATTAATCAAATGTTAGGAAATTTTTTTAATTATGAATTTATTTTTTTCTCTTTAACACTTTGAATGATTTAAGTTTTTACCATAAAATAGCAAGACAAGTGTTGAGAGTGTGATTATGTAAATGCAAAATTTTGCATTGCAAGAAAACTCATGAATGATGCTTCCACCCACTACCTCTACCTATGTCCATACTCATGGTGGCCCCCAATCACTCCTTGTCTCCCACTTTTCATTACCCTCAAACTTAAAGTAATAATAATAAAGCTTGCTCAAATAGTTAAACAGATAAAAAGAGAACACTCATTATTCGTTGAATTATCAGAAGCTTAAGCAAATTTATACTTTTAAAAGATTAATTTTTTTAGAAAATATATCACATTTAAAAATTAAAAGGGATATAGAACACACAAACATGAGTGTAAAAGTTTTAATTAAGGGATGATGTGCACAGAAGCATTGGATTCTCAAAGAGAAAAGATTGGTGAAATGTTTATTAGATTTGCTTTTTTATTTACTGAAAATAAAAGAGAGATGGTTGCGTTGATTCCTCATGTGTTGGGTGCAAGTGGGATTCAATCCCGAGGAAGGATCCTTTCTATCTATTTGTCTCTATATATTAATATATTGGGTGATTTAGTACTTAACCTATTAATTTTTTTATTTGTTTTGATACTCAAATTTTATTTTTTTAGAAAAATTATACTTAGTATTTATGTTAGGTTTCATTTTGATATTATGTCGTTAAAAATTTAATTATAATGTTGACGTGTCATTATAAGATAATGTTATGTAATCATTGAAAAAAAAATATCACGTCAACAATTCTATTAAATTTTTAACGACAGTGTAATAAATTGAAACATAAACTAAACATTAGGTAAGTTTTTGGAAAAACAAAGCTTTGATACCAAAAATAGAACAAATGTAATAATTTAGATACTAAACTTATAGTTTATCCAATTGTAAATCTAAGATGTAATAACTTTAACTACAATTACCATGTGTAAGTTATTATTTGATTCAAGTATTTTTAGTAAATAAAATGTTTTTTAACTTATAAAACTAAATTTAATTAAACATTTAATATTAGTATAGATATATGTTTCTTGAAAATTCAAACTAAAAAAAAGTCTCCACTATAGACTATACCAACAAGACCCGAAAGGTTCCATAATAATTACTCAAAAGGTGTATAGTAGTGCTAAAGAAAGAGAAAGCATGTTTGTGCATAACCAAAATCTCTCTCCCTTTCTTTTTGTCCTTGAATATATTGCTGTTTAAATTATCAAAGAAAGCTATGATTAGCCCATCATAAGAAAAAGTAGTGTGAGAACCTTTACAATTAATGGAAATTTAAATAAATATATGAGCAATTATCTCAATAGTTAAAGAGAATGTTATTTATTTTAAAATATTTAAGTTCAAACAGTTATGTTTGTATGGTGTGTGTATTATATAGACTAAAATAATTATGAATAGATATATATTATCTTATAATCCTCCAAAAGTATTCAAATTAAAAAATAAATAAATATGTTGACAAATTTAAAATTGTCATTTGAAACTATTTAAATAATAAAAAGAAGAGATTCCTTCCCCATTTCCTCCCTTGATTTATGTTTATATTGTAATCTATGCTTGTTTATCTTCCCCTCAAACACACACTCACATGTATAGAAAATTAAAAGAATAAATGTTGGAGTGTGACATGTTTGCCAGTTTTTTTTTTTTTGTACATATTGGTTTTCTATTTTAACAAACATTAGTTGGAATGTTTTAGTTTGCATACACATGCACATAGAATTCTATCTAAGGACAGTATTACTGTAGAAAGAGATTAGTTTATGAGGATGAAAGTGGTGGGGTAAGCACAGTCCCCTCAAACCCATATGTAATGTCACATTTTTATATTTTTATTTGGTGGGAAGACAAAAATGTAAGTTTAAATCATGTTATGTATTACTTTTTTTAAAATGGAATTAAAAGTAATTTTCAGGATAAAAAATAATACAGAATAAACAAATTTTTAGCTCAAAAGATTTATGAAATAAAAGAATGAAAAAAATAAAGACAATAATAAGAAGAGACGTATAAATAAAGAGAGAGATATGTATTATTATTTCAATATGAACTTTGTAGAATGTTCTCTCTTAACTTCATATTTTTAGCCATAAAGACTAGATATCATATAGAACTCTAATCCTAATGAATATCAAAGTCATATTTTATACCTACTATTTTTTTTTAATAATCTAGAACAATTACAAGGTAGTATATATTTAGAAAATTTTCAAACTTTTATACGTAGTGTTCTAATCATAATAGACATCCACATAAATAAAATATTCATAACACTCCTCAATCCCCCTTGAATGTCTATAAAGATAATTCGCGTCGTTAAAACCTTATTAAGATAAAAGCAATTTGGAAAAAAAATTCTTGATGAGAGAAAAAAAGCACACATATCTTTAATACATATAACATGTTGACTAATTAAAAATCTTACCGGGAAAAATCAGTGGGACAAAATTTTGGTTAAGGAAAAAAAAGTACAACGTTCATTTACTCCTCATGACAATGTCACCTAAGATCTTTAGGTTTTCACAATTCAATCTTGAATACAATTTTTAAATTTTAAAATAGATAATGTACTGATGAATAAATCTTCCAAATTATCTCTTGAACGGAATTCATCGTTTGAAATCATGAGGGATGAAACTCTAGGGAAACATGTTTTCTTTAATGTATTCTCTTTTCAATTGAGTTATACATTCTGCATTATCTTCGTACAAGATAATTAATATCTTTATCATGTGGAAGCAAATCACATATCTTATGGATGTGTTGGGTCAATAGTCTTAGTCAAATACATTCTCGACTTGTCTCGTGTATAACAATTATTTCTACATGATTTGTATATGCATCAAATATTGTTTGAAGATCTTGTAGCACATAGATATTACTTTTGGACCAACTAAAATATGATGATTCTAGACCAGCTAAGATACAATGGTCATGAACCAACTACGATATGGTGCTTAATTCCATACCAATAATTTATTTTTTCTTCGCAAAAATTATCTTTACTCACATTTTTAAAATAATCGAGGTACTTAATAGATATATTTTAATTATATTGAATCTATTTAATCATATTATCTTTAAACAATCAAGATGTTTTTGAAGCTTTTCATGAAATCTAATATAAAACTCTTCAAGAGTTCTACTTTAAAGTATAAAAGAATTATTATATTTTGAGTTTGACGTCTTTATAAAGACACATGAACAAGTTGGGGATTATCTTTATAACCTTCAACCAGTATTCATCAAGTCAAGTAAGGCACAAATGATTCATTTTATATATATTTGTACAAAATTTCAATGAATTTCTAAATGTTTTTGGTATTTTAAATCGTTCAATGGTAAATTTCATTATATAAGGATCCACAAAATAACTAGACGTGTTTTAATTTTTTTTTCATAATTGTTGGACTAATGAAAGTAATTGCATCCACCGTGAAGTAATTTAAAAATTATTAGCAATTGAACTCGTATTGTATATCTTATCAGTATTTATTTATATCTCACTTGCATTACACCTTTAGGTGTTTGGACTAATAACTCAAAAACTTCACGTTTTAGAAATTGATTAAACTACATTTAAGTAACGTTTTTCTATTTTGGACAATTATTTATATATATCTATACGAATTGATAAATTTATATGGAAAAACCTCATTTTGTTTCTTTATTTCTATTGAAGTAATATTTGTAAAATCGTTAACGACAACTTTAAAACTTTGCACAGAAGCTAAGTTGAAGAGGGAGAGCAGAAACTATAAAACTTCAACGGGTGTACAGGAGCTGCAAGCGTTGGGGGCAAGAGATCTAATAGGGTGATGCTAATACTGCATTCTTTCACAAAGCAGACAAGTTCAAAGCGAACGATGCATAGATTAAAGATTTTAATATTCAAAAAACTTTCTTCCTCGACTTTGAACTTGCCATGAAAATGGCTTTGGAGAAGTTTATTGAAACTGGGAAAGGCGATTGATATGGTCTTGTAGTGGACTCTGATTCAAAAAACTCTTAATCATTTGATAATGAATACTTATATATCCCTACAAACGTCGCGTTGGAACAAATCCAGAATCTCAACAAATAGTAACAATCTCTTAATCATTGAGGTCGATTGATTCGTGTCGATGAAGATATCGTAGAATAAGCAAGTGTGGGTATGTGAAGTTGACTGGATGGATAAAGGGCGAGTTACTTTCTATTTTAGCAACCCATTGGAATGAAAGGAGAGTTAAAAAGGAAATGGAAAGCCCAAGAAAATAGGAAAAGGAATGAATCTATTTTAAGTTGGTAGAGTGGGGGCATGGCAACTTTTCCAAAGACCCATTAAACACCCCCAAAAATACCCATTCATTAACAGAAATTTGTTAACTCTGTCTTGACGATTTCTCTTTGTTATGATCATATATCCATTCCTTTCATTTCTCTGCATCTCCCATTTTGTGAGAAAACAAAGGAAATAAACATTTAAAAACAAAAACTGCAGCATCCCCGGCGGCAACGCATCCGATATCTGATTCCTTGCAACGGGGGAACCAAATATGAGCATTTCAAGAAGTGGTAGTAACAGCACAACTCAAGCATGCGCTGGCTGTAAATACCGACGCATGAAGTGCGCTCCTGACTGCATTCTCGCCCCTTATTTTCCTCATGATCGTCAAAGACAGTTCCAAAATGCGCATAAATTGTTCGGTGTCAGCAACATTACCAAAATCATCAAGAACCTCAATCCCCACGACAAAGACATTGCCATGCACACCATCGTCTTTCAATCCGATGCACGAGCCAATGATCCTGTTGGGGGTTGTTATAGGATTATCCAAGAGCTTCAGCGTCAGATAGAGTACAGCCAGGCCGAGCTCGACCTGGTTTTGCATCAGCTAGCCATATGCCGTGCACAGGTTGCTCATCAGCAGCAAATGCAAGAATCTGGTTGTGATTCCACTCTAGGTTGTGAATTGGTGAACCCGGATTTGTTGAACTCGTATAATTCCAATTATTATTACCTTCAAGAACCCCAGGAGAAGCAATTTGCTTTAAGTGATCATACCAACAACAACAACAACCAACATCAGTTACAGCAAGAAACTTATGATCATTCATGGGGCATACAAGAATCAACAACAGCAATGTCATCTTTGAATATCAAGCAGACTTTTATCGAATACTGCGATGATCATCATGAAGAAGTTAAGTCCGATATTGGGATACCTTGCGATAGACATGAGATGAAGTTTGAAAACGATGAACTAGTCGAAAGGAGGTTTATCCCGTCCACACAGTTAGTAATGTCATCTTAATAATAAATTTGTGTTCATCTTCTGATCATTTATATATAATGTAAAGCAGAACGATAAATGCACAATAAAGTTTTGATATATTATATGGCTCTCATTTTACTTATGGTAGCATATGTACGTATTTGTTAAGGATCATTTGAAACAATTCTTTTCCAAGCTTCACTCTCGTCTTTTCTACACATCGACTTCGAAAATTCTATCTTCAAATTATTGTCTTTTATAATAAGAAGACGGCAAAGTTATATGAATCCACAACTAACGTCCAATCACATAAGAGTAACGGTATGTGTTAATGGTATCATGATGTGTAATACGATGTTATAAAGCATGTTATTAATGTTGAAATTAATCTTTTGGCATGTTGGAATTGAACGGAGGCATGTTATTAATGTTGAAATTAATCTTTTTGGCACGTTGGAATTGAATGGAGGCATGTTATTAGAGTTTGGGAACTCTGGAGTGAGTATCAATATTGTAAACACTAAGTTTTTGTCACACACATTATTATTATTATTATTGTTATTGTTATTATTATTATTAAGTAATAATTAAAAATAAATTTACAGGCCCAAATACATTCACCCGGAACCCAAATTACAAAGGAAGCCCAATAGACCTAATCCAGGCCCAAATCCGAGAAGGCCCAATGCTTCTAGGGTTTTCATCATCAGCTCCTAGTCGTCAGTTCCTTTCCACCGTTAGATCTGGCACAATCCAACGGTCCAGATTAAGCCCAGCAGAAACCCTAGGGAGATTTCGGCGCCACCATGTCCCTCCAACTGCTCTGCCGCTTCTACGCCAACCACTCCGCCGCTATGTTCTCCAACGATTCGCTGCCACAACACCGAAGCCTCTAGAAGATGCTCGGCCAGCCGCACACGTCGTTGCCCTATGGTGAGTCACCACCATAGCTTTGGTGACTCACCGAGGGGCACTTTTGTAACCGGTTTGAGAGCAACATCGATGAGGCCTATAAAAAGGCCATCCACCAGTCCTGAAAAAAAAGAGGACAGAGAGCCAAGCAACGCAACAATCAACGATAACCATTCGGAAATAAGTAAAAGAAAGAAGAAAAGGGCTTACCAAGGTCGAAGGAGCTTCCACACATCATCAGAACGTTGGGATTTCGAAGGTAAAAAATTCAGATCTAGCCTGATTGATTCATTTTTAGGACAAAGTGGGCTTAGATCTGAGTTTAGGGTAAATAGAGGGTCGATTTGGTGTATTTTTGTAAATCCCGGCCACACGGTGGCCGGCGGTGATCACTTTCCTCCGGCGAGGTTTTTTTTAGAGAGATGCTAGAACATCTCATCCTTCTCTCTTTTTTAGAGAGAGAAGGAAAATTGGAGATGAGAAGAGAAATGGCCTCTAAAGGCCGAATTTGGGTATAAATACCTCTATCCAAACGACGTAGTTTTGGAGGAGGGCCTTTGCGTAAATTATGGAATGGGTAAATCATGCTCGTGATCTTTGCAATGTTGTATGCTTTGCAATTTGGTCACCTAATCATTTTCCATGCATTTTAATTTTGTTTTCACATTTTATTTTATTTTAGTCCATAACTATATGTTTATATATTTTAGGCAAAATTGAATATTTAGTCCCTTATATACTGATACTTTATATTTTAGTTCCGAATTAATTATGGTTAACTTATATTAATAATATCTATATTTTATAATATTTATACTTATACGTATAAAATTACTAAATGAATATACTTGTTTAAAATTAGATATTGTAGGTGATTCTTGTTGATTTGAAAGTGAGAACTTTACAATTTTGGAAAGACCTTTTTGTTTTTTAATCTTTAAGTGAATTTTTATTCAAATTTTGTATGTTTGATATAAGACTTTTCAAAAATTTATCTGTACAAGAGTCAAGACTATACTATGCACGCAAAGCAAATACTGGAAGATACAGAGAATGTCTATTTTAAACTCAATTGCCTTTAGGACCAATAATTTATATATATTTTATTTAATACTATATTATTATTTTGGTTATTATTTAGTTGTAATTTTATTTTATTTCTATTATTACCTTTTATGTTTAAATATTTTAAATTTATTACTTTAATTATTATTATTTATTTTATTTTAATTTTAATTACATGAATATATGTATCCTAATAATACATATTAATAGTTAAATTAAAATACAAATATTGAGTAATTAAAAATAATAGTAATAAGAAACAAAATGCTAATAGTCAGTGGACATAATTGGTGATAATAGTATAATTTTGAAATTGATATAAAGCTGGCATGATTAGTCAGTGGACAATAATAATTGCATGTTGTCAAATTTTGTTCTCATTACGCACATTTTTTCGTGGGAACCATAACCTTTGAATTATTTGTTAGTAGTTTTAATAAAACTAATATTCAATTTGTTTCTGGTTAGTAAATTATTACTTGTAAGAAATTTTTTTAAATTCAATTTCAAAACTCTAACCTTCGTAATTCCTAAACTTTGATTTTTGTAATTTCTACATAAATTATGTGATAATGTACTCATTAAATTATTTTTAATGCTTTATGCTAATTAATTTGATCGATTTTATAAATTAATTAAAGAATAATATTTATTTATTTTTAAATATTAAGAAAGGGTTGTCTTAAAGTAACTAGATGTCTTATTCTGATATTTTAAAATAAATAAATACCCTGCTTATAAAAACCTAAAAAATATACTTATTTTATTTTTGGTTAAATCAAATTATTTTAATATTATTTCTTGGGAATAATTATCACATTCTTATTATTTTGGTCGGAAAGAGAAATATTCGTCCTAAAATATTTTAGGGAATAGTTTCTCTTCGATTGAAAATATTGGAATATTTTTTATTTTTCCTTAGAATTATCTGTTAAATAAAATTATGTAATTGAATCTAGAATAATAGAATCATAAATTAAATTTATATTCGATTTCGTAAATTTCCACTAATAGAGACAATATATAATTGATGGGTACCAATTTTGGACATTATAGGGTGCTAATCCTTCCCCAAACGTAACCGACCACGAATCATTTTTTATTACTAAAAAGAATGAATTTTTGGTTATACGCAGACTGGTTTATCTTTTAAATAGTTTTTTTAAAAACTATTTTAAAAGATGATTTTTTAGGTATTCGACCTACCTAACCCAAAAGGTTCGATGGCGACTCAAAAACATTTTAATAAAAACCATTTATTTATTCACTCGCTTTTCCGTCAAGAAACATTTCGTGCCCGGACGAAAACCGATTACGATAAATATTATAATAAAAATTTCAAAATTCTCTATTGAAATTTTGATTTAAGTAGCTTCAAGAGTATCGAAACTTATATAGAAATATTAAAACGCCTACGTAAGGTTTCGATACTAAAGGTAGAGTTTTGAAACTCTCTTTTACTAATGACTAAATTGAGTTGTGTAAGCCCTCCCATTATTACAATTTCCATCCTAGTCCTTGAGCTTAATCCGATTACCATTTTAGGTTGTAATATTGTTATTTATGATTTTGACGTGAATAAATGATCGTTTGAATTATGATTGAAATTGTATCTTATAGGATCCGAAAATAAAGCAAGATTAATATTCAAATTGTATCGAGTAATAAAGACTTCAATATTTTGAAATTTTTATATAGAATCTGATAAAAATGTATAGATGAAACATTACTTTGAAATTGTTTTAGTCTAGTCCACACTCATCCAAAATTCAAGATTTGAACATCTCCATTTAGTGTTTTTAGATAATGTTTTCCTTATCTCTTCTCTTACATGGCTCCTCCACTTCTTGAGCTAGCCTAGATTTGAAGATTACCGCCACTAAAATAGAGATTCAGCTAGAAGCTTTTGGTATCTGCTCCTAAAATACACATGCACCCACTAAATTTTTATGAATTTTGGTTTTCTTTCACTAACATTTTAAGCACTCAACAATGGCTTCTTGAACCCTTAAAGAAGATGAATTTCGGTTGTAAAGCAAATTGAAAGGCTCTTGTGTTTTTGCTACGAAACACTCTTTTAACTAATTTTCTTAAAAACAATATAGTAAACCTTATCCCACATTTAATGTCCTTTACCCTAAAATCACTTGTATATAAGCTTGACACACAAATAAAATTCTATAAGAATTCACTAATAATACTTTTTTGGTTAATTTGCCATGGAAAATTTCAACCTTTAATTTCTTTACAATTTGGACCCTAGACTTTCAATTACCACTTTTCAAATTTTATTTTAATTTACAATTGAACCATCATTTAATCAGATACTCACATGTAGAATGTCCCCCGACATCTTAATAAAATATTTCTTAAAATGATTTTTCTGATTCAAAAATCAGAGGCTTTTACAATTCTCTCCACTTATCCTCAAATTTACCTAAAGAAAACAATTGTAGATATTACTGTCATTCGATCTTTCAGACTCCCACGTAGCTTCCTCAAATTTGTGATTTAAACCATATAATTATGGAAGCTTACTGCATGAAGCATCACAATAAAGATAATCACCTACCATTAAAAACTTTGGATAAGAAATGAGAGCCACAAAAGAAATCAGTTCAATCAAATTTCCATTGCAAATGACATTACAAGCATAACAAAAAGCCATAGACGCAAAGTAAATATAAACCAAAGAACCTGTAACTTGGCCAACAAACAATACAATACAAATATTAAGCCTAGACGGAAGAATAACAAAGGGCGAAAAAGCCTACTTAATGGGACTCCGTCGCAAGAAAGCGACCCCCCTTGTATGTGGCACTTGCACAAAAATAAATGCCTTTTCAATATATGCCAACTCTTTACATTCTTGGAAGAGTTGTGTATGGAAAAATTCATGCACAGTGGCAAAACACCCATGACAACACATGCATCTTCAGAGCGCAAATAATGTTATTACTTTTCTAATAAGCTATTCATTCTTCTCTGGTGGGGCTGGAGTATTCATCCCCGTTTCCTGATGCAGTTATTCCGGATGAAGCACTCGATGACGTATTACTTGTGGTGCTTCCATTTTGGAAGCTCTTAGATGCTACAGCTTGGTTTGCCTGAGAATTATTTGTAGTAGGCATTTGCCCCTCCTCAGCTAACTTTTTGAGAAGATTCATCACGGTGGGAAGGAACTTGGTAGATAAGGAAAGAAGCCCGGGAAGCTGCAGGCATAAAAAGTTGTAAATTAGTCATCCCATCAAAACTGAGTAATCACAATGATAGTCGAAATAATTAGTCCTTAATGGTTCTTTTACATGCAAGAAATTTTACTGAATAATTGCATTTGGTAGAAACTACAGAATGCCATCAATGATGGTGATAAATGCTCACACATAAACAAGAGAGAAAATTTTAGTTCGATACTCACAGCACCGTTGCGGAATTCACCCGAAATGTCAAGCTGCACCCATAGAGCCTTAACAATAAGGAAACCCACAAAGATGACACCCAGATATAAAGGATTCCTGCAATGAGGCGATTCTTTAAGTAAGCACCAAACAAGGACAAGGATAAATGATATCATTGAATACCCGACCAAAATTAATTCAATGATACAAATGCAACATGCAACATGCACCTTAGAAGAGTCATAAGTTCATTAAAACCCAAGACTATTAAGGCAACAATTGCCCATGGAGGTGGCAGCCAGTTGTTGTTACGCTTGTTCGCTTCCTGAAAGTAGAAAAAAGAGATGGATATATCAGCAGACGCAATAACATGTCTGCTTAGACCAAACTATAAAACTTTAAATTCCAGGGAATGAAACTCGACAGTAATAATGTATATGATACAAAGAGGTGGTGCATGTGAAAAGTTTGGGAAACACAACAGAATTTCGGAGGCATTAGTTAACATAATGCAGTGACAATTCAAATTTCAAAAACAATATAATTAGAATTTTGATATTCATGCCTGAGCAGAAATGGCCTGAGTGACAGTGTACTCTGTCTCAGCCCTGAATTGCCGCCACAAAGACTTGCACTGAACAGGTGTGATCAGTGTCTTAGCAGGTGGAACCTATACCAAAAATTAACAGACATAAGATTAAATCACACATGAAGTTCCAGCATTAGAGAGATATAAAAGACAACAAAACCCTGGGGTTGTTTCAGCATTACAGATTTAGTAGTTTAATGCCAAACAAATTTTGCATTCATGGCAACATTTATTGTCAGACAAAACCTAGACTACAGTGCCTTTCTCTGTATAATCCATGGGAGGCATAGAAATGCCAGCAAATAGTATGCAATGGTCAAGCAACTTCTATGGTTCATCTAAATCTCATAACCATCCTCCGCAAGAAAAAGATATTACCTGCTCCCAAGTGCTTGAGGCTAGTGGATCAAATGTTGTAATGCTCCTATCAGTTATAACAGCATTATTTTTCGTGTCCAACAAGGCAGATGCTAGTGTATTCTCGATATTATCAACATTATCATCCAACCGGATTGCAGCCATAACAGATAGCAACTTTAAGGACTGGCAACAGAAAATAAACAAGTTTAGCAGAGAATAAAAAGCAGGATAATTCTTAAAACGGAACAAATGATAGTACACAAACATACTGCAGAGCGAGCTGTTTTAGTGATGGCTCGGATATCTTCCTTCCCAGTCCAAATCCGTGGCATTGAATCAGAATCATGACTAAACAGTGTTGAAAACCTGTATATATCTTGTGTTAATTTTGGTGATACATAACGTCTAACAAATCAAACGCCTTAATTCAAACATTTAAATGTGTTATTACCGGTCCTTCATACGGATCAATGCCCTTCCAGCCTCTTCCCTTGTTTTTGTTTCAACCACACCCCTTGCATAATCCTCCAATCTCATGAGCATCTTCTCCTTGGCTTTTTCATCCACGTCAAAACCAGAAAGAGCACTGGAGAGTCCAGAAACAGCAGATTCAGTTTCGCGCTTAAGAAGTTTCTTTATTGAGGGCCATGTATCATCATTAGCACCATCTAAAAGAGCTTCAACAGGTCCTGATAATGCTTCGTTCAGCTTTGCCTGCAAATGCACCATAATTATCAGTATGATTACAAGTGATGCTTTAACCAGTTATAAACATGTGTTGTGGATATCACTGTCATAGAAGTCAAACAGAAAATTAAGAGTAATCGCATATGAATTAATACTGTTTACCATACCGTGTCAGGCGAAAAATAACACCAAAGGGCCCAAACTCAAATTCATAAAAAAATGAACTAGAAAATGACCTTTCTTATTCAAACCAAAACTGCATGCCCGTAAAGTTTAGTTTGAATAACCCATCTGTGTAATAATCACATCTAAGTTAATTGGCCTTCAATATTCCTAGAGTAATTTACATTGTGTCCAACGATGTAAAAATTTCAACACGTAGACTCCCAGTACAATATCGACAAACTAGCTGAACATGTCATCTTAATCAATCGGGCTAAAATTATTTTTTAAGTAACACATGCAGAAAGTAAAAATTTTCAGCAACCAGCAGACCAAGAAAACAAATGTCATAACATCACAGTATCAACTTCAAAACACCTTGTCTCCTTGCAACCCAGCAAAAAAGTGAAATGATAAACAAATTCCTTCTTTAAAATTTTGTTTGGCTACTTTTCATAAACTGAGTCATCAGTATGGCTTACTAAACAGCAAGTAATCTAGACTTAATAGAATTCTCGATAACCATGAGGACAGTCACTTGACTAAATGATTAAAAAGGAAAGAAATAAGTTATCATACCTCATATGATGAAGTCAGCTCTGAAAGTTTGGCGGCTAGGACAGAATCAACATGTGCATCAATATCACGACGTAGCTTATCCCTGACTTTAGAGGAATCCCAATTTGATAGTTCAACAACAGCATCTGAAAAATGAAGTCAAACTTCTCATTCACTCAGTCCATCTTATTGAGCAAAGAAACCCTAATTGACAAACAACTATAGTATCAAACCAATTAAATGCAACCAACATACGCAGTCTCATTATTTAAAGTTTGAATTCACATTAATGTTTTAAAAAACAATTTCATCTGATTTGAATACTTCATTACTAAACAAACCACTTTAATGATTTCTTCTCTTTTTTCTGTTCATAGCTGTTGAACTTGTGGTCTGCAGTTTTGTTTCTTTGTTTAATGCTAAAAGAATATTTATCAAGTTCAAACATACCTTCATACCCTTCATCAAACAAAGCCATGTAAGATTCAGTGCAGTTGCGAGCAGCCATAGAAAATCCCTCTCCATCATTCAACGCCTTTTCAAATGCTTCCTTAAATTTCTCAAGAATTCCAGACCTTAAATGTCCAAGCATGGAATGGTGGGCTGGTTGGACAAGCTTCAGAAGACAAAAAGCGAGTTGAGAAAATTTAAATAACAACAAATACTGGACAAGAATATGGAGTTTGCTATTACTTGAAGCAATTTTTCTTCTAGCAGCTTTCGCTTTGAAGATCTAACACCTTCATCAAAATATGCGACTTCTGCATCATACCTAAATTCAGAACAAAATGAACGAAGTTGATGCCACAGATATTGGGGGTTGGGGGGGGGGGCAATCTTGAATTGATTAACAAAACTGCCTCTTCTTTGGCCAAGGTATTCGTCAAGAAAATTTTCATCCACCAATTTAATGAAGCAAAATATCATTATCACCATCATGACTCATAGATCATCAAATTGCCAATCAAAAATGACGACATTCCGATTTATCTTTTACCCTCAAAACTCTGTACAGTCACTTTCAAAAATGAATCACTTCTATAATTTCTTATTACCTCAATCAGTCTTTATCTAAGTCAGCTCAGCTCTTTCAAATTTTAATACAGGTAGTAGCCTACTTGAAATTTAGAAACTGGAAAACTTATCTTGTGTTCTTATTAAAGTAGACTTACTCTGATAGACAACTGTAGAGAATTGAATTCAGCTTCTTCCCAAAGCCAGCAACAGGACCAGACCGCACAGCCTCTTCTAATAGACACCAGCTCTGTCATAGAGGTAACAGGTTGGTTTTAGTTTCTATAAAAGTAACCAGCTCTAAAAATTAGTGTGTCTGCATGCATATATTTATAAATTTATGCCCACATACCTCATTTCCAGTGAAACCAGCATACTTTTCATTGGCAATTTCTTCACACCGTACCGTAGCCACCATGACCTATGAGCAAATGAAACATATATAACAGAAAAACCAATAAGATTTGCAACTTTCATTTAATGCTCAAAAGGTTACCTTATGGGCTGGAAGGTCAAGATCCTTGTTCTCTTTAATGACTTTCCAGATCTGCTGTGCACTAAACAAGAACCCTGAAGCAGGTACCACTCCCCTCCGATCCCCAGCAAGCCCTCCCGGTGCAATAGAGTGGAAGAATCGTTGTCTCAAATTAGCAACCTTCATAATTATAATAGAATCAGACAAGCTTCTATTTGAAAGTCAGTCCAATATTTAAACAGCACCATCCAACATTCAGAGAAAATTACACGGAAGGTATATCTATTTTAGATAGTACAATCAGGACAAGCGAGAAAAGGAAATGTAATTACACAAATTGGAGGGGAGGGGGAGGAGGAAGTCGACAAACAATCACTATGGTGCCATCACAATCCTAGGAGTAGATATTCAACTTGGTGTTCTTTCCATTTAAAAGAAAAAACTATAGAAATTGCCGATAATTAGGAATTTTAATTCACTTAGAAGTTCAATTTATATTGTACGATTAGGATTAATTTCCCTAGGATGTAAGATAAAGTTTAAGTGATAAAAGTTAGGAATAAAAGAAACCTAGTAGGAATCTAACTTGTAATCTATAGCCTATAAAAACAAGTTGTGTTTTCTATTTTTTTCAATGAGAATTTTGATTCAAAAATTTCTTTTTCTTCTCTCAATTTCTTCCATTTCTATTCTCTTAATTTCTCACAAAACTTCTAAAAAGCCAATAGTGTACTGTATAGTGTGTTTGCATGCTACGGATATGAAATGTCCTTAAGAGATGACCTAAATGTGGTACCTGCTCTTTAAACAGCTCTTCCTTTTCTTCATAACTAGAAAGTGCAACAACCTCAACCTGGCAATTATCAGCAATCACAATAGCCATCAGAAACAATAATCATTATAAAAGTTAAAGAGAGACATTAAATATTTAAATTTATTATGCATAACACACAAACCAACATCATACATTGAAAAAATCACTTAATGGAGTTTCCTTATGTGCCTGCGGCTTAGGAACTGAATCCCATATCTGCAATTCCAAGAAAATGGGTCAGGAAAAAAAATTAGTGAAGTTAATCAGAAATGTAAGGAGCATAAGCACTACATATCCGTACCTTCTGAATATCCTCTCTCAGAACAGGTTCTAAATTTTCTAAAGGTGTCTGTAAAAAAGGAATGGTTAAGAACCATAAACTCAACTAAAACCATAAAACCCTTGGACATATTAACAATGCAAACCTCGGATACAAAAAAAAAATTGAAGAAAAAAGTGAACAAAAAATTAGCTCTCCAAGATAACATGCTACATAAAGGAAAGGTACCAACCCTTGTTTTATCACGGATGACAAACATCAAAGTCGTTTTGCGGGGACTAAACAACCGCATCATGACCTGTAGCCAAATACAAGTAGATCAAGAAAAGAACCACTCAAAATTCAGGGCACTGCTTGGAAAGGGCAGCGAGATCGCAAATACCTGGAATACAGTCTTCAAAAGAGGCTTGTTGGCAGCTTGCTCACGACCAATATCATGACACCACCTAAATGAAAATTTGCTCAAGAATGTCACTTGCATGTACTACTAATAGCAGTTAAGTCAAAATATTGTCGAGCACCATAGAGGTGCCAAACCTTACATGTTTATGAGTACTATATCTGATACTGCCAATGCAAAAAGTGCACTTTGTTTCTCAAATGCTGTGTCATCCTGGAATGAGGCACAGAAATTAGTGAAAAATATGTCCAAAAGAAACTCTCTCTACTTTCCTTTTTTTCATAAAAGATAAGATGGTTAGATAAAAGTAAACCAAGCAAATACACCCGCAGATAATTCGCTGCATATTCTACTTTTATAATCTAAATTCCAAATCTTGATTTGATTCAGCTGAATCCATCACTCTTAAAGCCCGGTGTAAGTAACCAAAACTTATTCTTGGATCATAATAATTCTGATTTTTTTTTTTAAATTTCACCTATGGTAGAATTTTTATTACAGAGAAATATAAAATCCAGAATTAAAGGTTTGACTAAAAAATCACTGAAGACTGACCTTAAATTTGGTTTTACACTGGTACAACAAAAATAATTCAATAATACAACAATTTCCTACATGTGTAAGGCTTCCTCCATACAACTCTAATCACCCTTATATGTATTAATATCTCATTTCATAGGTGGGTCTTACACAAGTAAATGGTGTTGACAAGCATATTGAAAAGCAATGAAGAAGAGCCCAAGCAGGGTCCTAGAAGAAATAACTACTTGATCAATAAATCAAAAGATGTATCCATAAATGATCTTGTTTTCCTTTTCCTTTGTGGGCATGGAAGGAGGGATATCCTGAATCCTATGTTTTGCAAAATATATATATATAAGCTAACATGGGAAAAGTAAGGGGAAAAAACAAAGCAAGAAAATGTAGTTGGTATATAGAAAATTGTTGTTTCAATTTTGGACAACATATGATAATGATAGAATGCAAGCTAGCAACAGCACCTCTCCACGTTCTCTTCCATCAGTGCCCTCCAAATCCATTACTAGAGTACAAGGTTGTATACCAGCACACTTTGCCATCCAAATACCTTTAGTGGTTTGAGACCTGACAGGAAAAAAAATTCATTAGTTGTTTTAGCCAATTGAAACAAATATAAAGTGTTAAAAAGAAATATAAGTTACCTTCCCTTAAATGCATCCATTTCCCTGAAATTGGTGTAAAACAAATGATTTAACAGTGTGCTTTTACCTGTTGAGATCATGGAAGACAACGTGAAACTTCAAATGGAATAAGCAGAAATTACAAGGCTAACAAGAAAAATGCCAAAAAAAAAATCATTCATGGCATGCGTTAGAATTAAAAAAATAAGATGCAGGAAAGATATATATATATATATATAGAGAGAGAGAGAGAGAGAACTAACTACAGAAGTTTATGACAATATCATATAGAAATGAGCCCACATCAAAGTGAGATATGAAAAATGTATTCGTTGAAAGCTGAAGTGGTAAACTCCAAGCGTATCAGACACTCACATGTAACTCACATATATCACATATTTCTAATTCAATATCATTATGGGAAATGGAACAAATAAATGAATCAGCTTAGTGTGAACTATAAATAGGCACCTATGAAACAAGAAAGGACAAGTATAAATCAAGATGTGAAGAAGATAACAAAGCATACCGCTGCTCTGAGGTCCCATGATAGAAACCACGGCATATGACAACCCGCATTCAGCAAGCTTTATTTCCTTTATAAAGCGTTCAGTTCCAACATCATCGAAGGTACCATCTCCATCAATAAGTTGAGTTGAATAACATTCCTCAGTCGTGGCTGTCAAACGAAATGTTCATACCATGTGTAAGAAAAGACGACAAAAGCTTCCATCAGACAGCTCTAAACTAACTGTAAGTGGCTCATATACCTCACTGAGGTTAAAATTAAATCTTCCATATCAGTTGATCAAGGAAAATATTAAGAATACCTCAACTAAAAAGAAATAGTAAGTTCATTAATTTTGACAGAATCAATTTGGCAACTTTAATATCTAGAGTAGCTTATCTTCAAAAATTGGATTTTCACCTTTTTTTAGTTTTCCTCTGTTTTCTCAGCAACCAAACATGCAGTATGCATAAAAATTTATCTCTACTCCCGATCCAAAAAAAATCAGATTTACGATTCTCAAAGAAACTCTTAAAAACCTAAAACTCCAGATAACGGATCATTAACTAACAATAAAGGAAGAGAACTATTACGGCGGCGTTGCATGCTGAAACGCTCTCGTTCAGTAACATCACAGAAACTAAATAAGAAACCAAAAAAGAAAATAAACGGATCGCTGAAAAGAGCTATAAATAGAGGGAAAAAGAGATATTAAGATGAGAGGATGAGAGAGCGTACCCATTGAATCTTGTTTGAATTGTAATAGCTCAGAAACTGAGGAGATCGATGTCAATGAAAGACGGAGAAAAAGGAGGAAATATACAGAGATTTTGAAGCTCGTCTTTTCTTTAGTCTACTTCGTTTTCTTCTTTCTTTAAAAGTGGGCTGGACCGGACTGGGTATTCATTTCATTTCAATTACCGCCGAATACTGGATTAATTAATTATTACTACTTCCAATCTTTATTTAATTACTTTCTTAAAATTCTTAAATATTTAAATTTTAAAAGAGTGTTGATCTGTTAGTATATGAGATAATTTTACAAGACGTATATAAATTATGATATTCAATTTAAATTAATGTTAAAATATTTTACGTTAGGTAATTGTATTCTAAATTGATTCATAAAATTTAGAATGTTTTATATTAATCCTTCAATTAGCAATAGTGTTTTATTTTGATCCTTATTGTTAATTCTATTAATTAAAACAATAATATGTTTATGAAAATATTGAAAATTAAACTCGTGACCTTTTAAAAAATTCTTAAACATATTAAAAAAATTCAAAAGACCACGAGTTCAATTCTCATATCTCAAAAACTAGAAAAATTAACTTCATAAAATGATCATAATAAAATGATATTGATAATTTAAAGATTAATATAGAACATTTCTAAATTTTTAAATCAATTTAAAACATAAGTCATAATTTGAGAACCTCTTCTACAATTAAGTTTTAATATATTTTAAAATAAAATACACTAAATTTTAAAAATGATTTTAAACATGCATCCCCCAATAACTTCCCATGCACCAGCAATGGAGTCACTGACGTGGAAGCAACTGATTGGTTGTCCAACAGTTTTTTTTATAAGTGGTATAATACTAAGGGGGTGTTTGATTCAAGGATTGTGGGATTCCCATGGGATGGAATCTCATTCTCGGTAATGTTTTATTACCAATAGTAGATTTTTTGGGATATATTATCGGGAATGTCATTACCTCTATTCCCTTAGGTATTGTAACATTACCGGCGTTTTGTACTAAAATACCCTTAAATTTTTATTTTTTCTAAAAATATCATTCTTCTATCATTGAATAATAAAAATTCTACGAAGGTTAAATTACAAATTTATCCTTAAATTATTTTAGATTTACAAAAAAAATTCTATAATTAAAATTTTATATGAAGTTCAGGGATTAAAAAAAATTACCCTTTCATTAAACCTTTTTTATATTTTAAATTTTGTAAAAAAAATTATATAAATATTATGAATTTAATTTTTTTAAGAAAATATATAAATATTTTACAATTTGTAATATTATACAAATATATAATAAGGATAATTTGGTCAAATATACATTCCAATAATCTTTTATTCCTTTAACCAAATACAGTAATCTTACATTCTTACTAAACTAACCAAACACAAAATACAACATTCCTAATAATTCTATTCTCTGATAATCTTTTATTATCACTAATAATCTTACCTGTGAATAAAAGCACCCTAAAAAAAATGTTATTTGTTTGTCTGAAAGGATTAATGGTATAGCTGTGTTTGGTTCCAGCGGGATCACCGACTAAAGCGGGGCCCAGTGGCCACTCATCTATCTTTTTGTCCGAAAAGTGGGCGGTGAGATCGGCTGCTTTTACAGCGAGTGCGTACACGCTCTAATAATCTATCGCTAATAGTGGCATGGGCCCAGCCAAGGCTGCTTCGCTGTTCTTTTGGGTGTGTGGAATCCATGAATTATGCCAACATTCCATTACAATTACACAAACATAATTTTTAAAAAATATATATTATTTTTTATTAAAAAATTTTAAAATATTAATTTATAATTAAGAAGTCAAATGAGATATTATTTATTAATTTAATGTATTATGTTATCTTATTAACAGCAGTTAACATGAGCTAATAACAAGATGTTCATTTCGTAATAAAATTTAATATATATTTTATAAATCTAATTTCTTAAAAGATTATTATAAAATAATTAAGTGAATTTTTTAAAATTTATCCTAAATATATCTATATATATTTCCAAACCAAACCTAATTATTCAGCAATCCAAATTACAATTAAAGTTTTTTTAATTAGTCGAATTAACCTTTTTTTTCTGATGAGATTTGAGAGATAAAAATCAATTTAATTATGAAATGCATTTAAATTGTGATTTATATTAAAATGTTTAAACAGACGTGCATCTATATAAGATATATAAGGAGGTTTTCATTATTGCTATGTATTTTTTTCAGTTTTAGAAATATCCACCTTTTAGAAGAGAAATAAAGAAAATAAATATTACACAATAATCTAATTTATTGAAATACAAAGTTAACTTAAGATTGCTTGCATGGTTTGCTTAGGTTTTCATCTTCAACAGTGTATTCTTTTTACATTTTTTATTAGTAGGCGACGACATTAGTTTTAGTGCGGGTTGCAACGGAATATTTCGAAACTTTTAAAAATAATTAGATCTTTATGTTTAATACGAGTGAAATTACACAATGAGGATTGATTTGAGAGATCCTTGTGTATTTAGAATAATTGGATATAAAATATGCTTTAGTGCAAGCATTGATTTTTTTTTATGAGTTTCAAATTTGATCCTAATTCTACTTGGAGGGGAGGAAGAGGGGAAATATAGGGAAATGAGGACTATAGGAGAAAGACTGATAGTGCTCCTAGTAATCTAGAATACATAACATAGCGAAATATAAGGGAACAAATATGAAGTACGGCTTGGTCAATCAATCAAATATGATTGTTTGAGTATAAACATTGATTAAGTGGGGAAATTTAATAACGTACATTATTTACATATTTATAGTTTGATAATTCTATGTATTTGGAGCTTGATTTCTATTAAATTGGTTAATTTGGTGAACATATGCGTAGGTGTACTTGGCAAGTAATTAAGGTAGCAAATTATGTGAATGGCTTGGTAAAAATAATTATTTTTGGTGAAGGAAAAAAAATACAAAACCACATATAAGCTTTATTTGTATTTATTATAATCTTTAGTGTTTAAAATTTATTTTTATTAGTTAAAAATAGATTTTAGGTTTATTTTATTTTCTCTACAAAAGAAATTTCAGAGGACAGTGGCCGCAACTTTGATTTTCCATTCAATTTGGCATTTACGCCAACTTTAGTTAATTGGCAAAATGTAAACCCTAATTACAACATTGTGGTGTGATTTGAGGCTTTGAGCTATGAGCCCTTGGGCTCGGGTGTGGTTATGTATTGCAAAGTCAAAGGCCTCCGTCTCCTACGCCATATAATTTTATGTTAAAAGATAAATTTATAAAATTTTAAAAAATAAAAATATATTATAAATAGAAAATAGAAAATATATATCGAAATTATATGAGATAAAATTTTCAGCAGCCACCGCAAACCCCTCTATTCATCCTTGCCTACACGTACAATGGAGTCATCTGGTTCCATTGTGATTTGAGGGAAGCAAGTAAGGCAAGAGCCGGTCCTTTTACTATTCAAATTTTAGTGCAAATAACTACAAGCATTAGGCTGTAGTTAAAGCCTCAAAGGCCATATCTTCTCACCTTCACCAGCTGCTTGATTTCCAGTTTACTACCTGTGCTCGTTCTTGCTTTCTTCTCCTCATTATTTTACATTGTTTATCATTGATCTTCACTTAGGCCAACAAAATATGTAAGACTAACAAATTCAAGAGGAAGAGCTTGACCTATGCAAAATATAGAGTAGTTCGCAGTGAAACATATATAAACTGGTGTACATGTATACTTTGGAGCATCATCATCAGACGGCATCATCCTTGCTGAATATATAAGAAAGTAGTAACACTTAGGTTTTGATTTTCTCTCATAACGACCATGCACTTAATATATCAACCTCTATATGTATATAGATATAGATACTCCATATTCAAGAACATATTTGCTTTTAAGTATAAGAGGTAAACCCGTACACAAATACCTATGGAGGATGATGATGAAGATGATTCCATCGAATCTCACAAATCAGCATTATCCAGTGGGCGAGATGAAGGCATCGATTTGATGATGGTATCAATGTACCCCTTCACCTGCATGTCATGTGCATAGGATGAGCCAGCAGATACCGGGAAACATGATGTTCGTGAGTCGATGCTTTCAAATGAAACAGATGCTTGTGGCACGCTGTTGAGCATTTTTCCTTGAAGGATTTCACCGAGTTTGGGCTTTGTTGGAGAATCCATCAGCTCATGGTCGTAATTCGTTAGATCAGGGGTTAAGTTGTCAAGCTTGCCACTAACAAAACTTGGAACCACTTCAATATTGCTGAAAATTTGATGGTGATCATGAGCAAGACCATGCTGAGAAACAAAGGGCAATGACCATGGAGCTGGTGGGAGCATTGAGGTTAATGGAAAACGATGTTGAACCAAATCCAAGTCGTAACTATTTAGGTCTGGCTTGAAATCCACATGAGAGGAAAGATAAAGCGAGTCCTGTTGAGCAGCAAGGATGAAATTAGGGTTTCCATTAAGAGAGATGAAAGAAGCTTCGTTGTCTGGCGCTGTAGAGGCCAAAGATGGAACATCACGAGAGAAAAGCTTCTTCTTGATACTTGAATTCCAAAAATTCTTCACCTCATTATCGGTTCTCCCTGGTAAATGCTTCGCTATCTGTGCCCATCTGTTTTCATGTTCAAACGAAGATGATAAAAAAAAACCAAAAGAAAGAGTAATGATGATGGGTAAGTAACCCAGTTTCCATAATAGTGGAAGAGTCAAAAATATAAGTTTATATGGAGCATATAATAGTTGAAGTAACCTGTTGCCTAGAATACTATGGAGCTCAAAGATGAGAGCTGTCTCTTGTGGAGAGAAACTCCCACGTTTTAAATCAGGTCTGAGGTAATTTATCCATCTTAGTCTGCAACTCTTTCCACATCTTTGCAGGCCTTCATCATGAACACAAATCCAATAAAAAAAACTAGTTCAAAAAAGATCATTAAAGGAAACAAAAAAAAAAAGATGGTTATATGAATTAAAAAGACCAGCAAGTTTAGGGACTGAGCTCCAGCAACCATGGCCGCCATAGGTTTTAATGTAGTTAATGAGTTTCTCATCCTCCTCTGGTGACCATAGCCCTCTCTTCACCTTCTGCTTGCTGCAACAAGAATGGTGTCCCATCTCTCTCTCTCAGAATATTGCAGAAAATGGCAGGCCAAGTGGAAAACAAGATCAGATGAATTTTGATTTCTGTAATGAAGAATTCTTGAGACCTAAGCCCTAGAAGGTGAAAAACATGGAAATGAGTACACTGGGAGGGTTTGAATTTAATGTAGAGAGCAGTACCCTGGTGGCCCAGTTAGGGTTTGTGGGCAAAAGGCTAAAATTTCTGCTGTGTAGAACTGTAAGTGTTGTATGGCTTAATGGGGGCTGCCATTTTACACGTGGCAGACATGCAGGTTTGTGGGACCCAATGTTCTTACAGGTCCCACTTGGACTTATGACTTCCAAGTATTTGTTAGAATTTTGTGAGCTGCCGATCCCATTCTTGTATTCCAAACTTCCCTAGAAACTCCCCTGATACTCTGATCACGACAGTAATAATAAAACTAATAATGAAGTCAGATGATCTAAGGGTTGTGATCGATTTGGTCTTTTCTGTGGGTCATGATTGGATCAGTGATCAAAACAGTAAAACTGATTGGAAGCCTTGCATTCTTTCTTTTACAAACCGACAGCAAGCAAAGTTTTATACAAGTGTTATACTCCACTACAGTTATAAAATTTATATTAGGGGAGGATTTAGAAAATTAAAATAAACAAATGGTTTCCGATGATTATATGGTATTATTTATTCTTTTGATTATTAAAGGTTATAAAATATTTTTTGATTAAAATGTGTTATTTTATTGAGTCCTCTGATTATTAAAAGCTACAAAAATAGTTACTCATCTATTCATATATTTTAAACTCTTCCATTTTCATTAAAAAATTGATCGTCGTCTGAGCTTTAAGTTAACATGTGACGGAAATATTATAAAATCTGATCTCATAATCGTTTAAGCTATATATTTTTGGATAGACTCTCCTACTTTATATCATCGAGTTAGTGTTTGAAATATTATGTCTTCGAGTCATTGCTTGAAAGTAACAACGGTACCACTAGGATGAGTTTGAAACATATAAATAATAAGGTGACCAGTTGACAACTTTCAATAGTCGAAAAACTTAACCAAATAACATTTTATAGTCGAAGAATTATTTTATAAATTTTAATAGTTTTTAATTAACACTTATAGTCTAGCTAAAATGACTACTTGATTGGCATGTAAGCAATGGAAGATATGAAGTAATTAATTAGTACTCCTCATGGACCACATTACTAGATTTAAAGTTGAAAATTTTGCAGAGTTTCTTTCGTTTCATGGAATTTTTAATATTTTGGAGCTCACCACTCTTGAACGGTAAAATTTAATTAGGGATGATCATGGTTGAATGTGTTAGAATATTAGATTTTATTGTGATCAAATTTGATATGAGTAGTACGGATAAAGTGAATTTAGTGGTAAAGAAATTGTTATTGTTCTTTAAAGTTTTGTGTTGAGTATAATGAATGTCAAGAGTATGAACGTTCAGTGTCAAATAGTTCATATATTTGAATAGATAATGCATTGTACTTACTTTAGATAAAAAAATTGATACGAGTATTATATATTTAATTCTACATCTGATTTGATCCGAGTTTAAAAAAATTATTCGACTTAAAACCTGAAGTAAAAACTTATAACTGGCCTGATTTGAATATAAAAAATCTTATTTTTATTTAATAAAATGATGATCTAACTGAAAAAATTGAAAGATATTATAACAATTATCTCGAAATATATAGAGAAAAATTATATTGTTATTCTCAGATTGGACCAGATTAAATATTTTTTACTATAAACTCGGATTTAATCTGACCCGGCTTAAACCAAAATTTTAAAATTTAATTTTATAAAATTGAATAAAATTAAAATCTTTTGAATTCAAATTAAATTAGATTTTAATATACTAATAGGGATTAGTTCAAGTGATAAGCAGTTTAATATTGTTTAAGCAAAGTTTTGTGTTCGAGATTTTATATATGTAAAAAAATCTATGTTATGAGAATCACATACTAAAATCAAGTATGCGACAATAATCGATCAAATCAATCAAAATCAAACCTTTAAATCGAGAGGAAAGAAAATAGATTTAAACCTACATGACATCAAAGAGACAATATTAATTTATAGTAATGGCGGGTCATAATGAAAATTCTAAATGAAGTATAAAAATGTGAGAAAGTACTAAATTTAATATAATTTTTTTACCGTGAAATATTTCCATCCACTAAACCTATTAAAATAGTAGAATTTGTAGACGAAAGAATTACTTGTAATGATTGAGTTGGGGTCACCTGTCATCATAAAAAAAGGGAGGGACAGCACCCCGGCGTCTATATTCAAACTCTTCTATTGTTACTATCATAGGTAGGATGATACAGGAAATTGATTTGCCAGTAAAAGAGGCTGAATCATATGTGTCCACAATGATATCCAATGTTCATAATATATACTTATATTTGATTTTGGATGTAATGTTTTTATAAATAATTATTTGAGTATTTTAACTTTTAATATTTTAATATTTGATTAAAATATTTTCTGTTGGATGAAAATCATTAATTGATCAATAATCAACATATATTACTGATGTGATGTTTTTATATGTATTTAATTATTGATGTAATATATCTTACGTCATTTATAATGATAACGTAACATGTATTATATCATCTATAGTGATAACATTACAAATGCTACGTAACACATAGTGATGGTGTTGCATTTATCACATCATTAATTAAGAACATGTAAAAATGTCACGTTAACAATGTATATTGATTGTTACTTGACTAACAATTTGCTTCCAACATAGTGTAATTTGACCAAAAATTGAAACATTTTAAGTTAAAATGCTAAAAAAGAGAGGAATATGTGCCAAAGTGATCATTTGTGCAAACATTGGAGGATAATTTTATCATTATATAATACCATCCCTCTAAACTTTAAACCATAAATTATCAAATTCATAATTCTAAGCTTTAAATAAAACATACAATATCAATATTATTCGAGGACGATCATCCTTGAAAATTATCAAATTCCTAATTCTAAACTTTCATCATATTATATCTCTAAAATTTTATAAGTTCCTCATGTACCTTAAATCCTACGCCGTCTCTATTTTAAGGTGTTCATTGCATTTTATCATATTTTTTATGGTCGGATTGCTCTTTCGACATAAGTCGTTCGGTTGTTCATTGCATACACCTTTTAGGGTGTGTTTGGTTGGGGGAATGTGAGATTCTCATGAGAATGGAATTCACATTCCCCCGTTTGGTTGGCTGGGAATGTCATTCCCGGTAATCTTACATTACCAATAGTAGATTTTTTGGGGTATATTACCGGGAATGTCATTACCTCCCTTTCCTTAGGTATTGTTGGATTACTGGCATTTTGGACTAAAATGCCATTTAAAAAAAAATCCTTTCAAAAATATCCTTATTCTTTCATTGAATAATAAAAATTCTACGGATGTCAAATTATAAATTTATCCTTAAACTATTTTATATTTACAAAAAAAAATATATAATTAAAATTTTATATGAAGTTCAGGGGTTAAAATAAAATTTTACCATTTCATTAAACCTTTTTATATTTTCAATTTTGTAAAAAAAATTATATAAATTTTATGAATTTAAATTTTTTAAAGAAAATATATAAATATTTTTCAACATGTTAAAAAAACAAATATATAATAAGGACAATTTAGTCAAATATACATTCCAATAATTTTTTATTCCTTTAATCAAACACGGTAATCTTACATTACTGCTAAACCAACCAAACACAAAATACAACATTCTCAGTAATCCTATTCACTGGTAGTCTTTTATTCCCACCGGTAATCTTACATTCCGTGAACCAAAGGACATTTTATGGTTTTTAGTTGGTTTTTGGAGCGAAAGAGAAGTGTAGGCTTGCCATTCAATAACAGAACTTTAAACGAGACCAAAAATCAAACTTCTCTTCAACATGCTTAAGTTGCATAACACTGCAAAAAAGTCTTTTGCAGGATTTCAACGTATGATACTATGATTCATAACATGTATCTGTTACATAAAAGAATTTTATTGCCGTCTTCATTGACGCCACTGATTCCTTGGTCCGTACAATTCCCTGGAGAAATTTAATGATGGATTCGAATCCGGACTGCCCCGCATCTCGTCCTCGCAAGAAAGTGTCATCAATGTCTTGTGGAAATATTGTAAATCTTCATCAACCACACGTCTCCGCCGCAAATTTTCAGGCGAAAACCTGAATTTCTTCTGTTTAGCTTTGATAGACTCTGTGGGGTTCATGTAGCTTGGTTTTTGAGTACGAGTTCCTGCAATGTGAGTGTTGCTAGACAATGTAGTTGGAGATACGGACGCGGATGAGGTCGATGTTTATCTTTTGTCTTAGACGGACTCAGAACTTGGGGCAGACAATGAACCTGAAGTTTGAATGGATGCATGAGGCCTAAAAAGAATTCTGGTTGTGACATTGTTCCTTATAACTTTTAAGGACTCATGTTCAAAAGAGCCAGAGTAATCTTCACTTTTTCGAGAAATCGTGTTCCTCTCGTCGTCTTCGATGGTTCAATAATCTCTTCCACAGCCTTGGTTTCCCAGGACTTGATTGCCATCCACCGATCACGCCGATTCCAATCTAGCCTTTGATGCTTGCCAGAGAATGGCTTCTTATTCACCCTCCGATTCAGACTCGCACATGATCTTGTCTGCAGCAAAAGTTATACATTTTTATCACATCTGGAAATTGGCCCAAACCGGAGGAACAACCTAGCATACAAAAGTTGCTCTCTCTAGGATACCTGGTTTAAGGAGTATGCAATTGCTCTCTCCCTCTTGATTGCACCTTCTTGCCTCATTTGTTTTTTCGCTCTTAATTCGTCCAATGTTCTGATGCTGTCGCACCATCCTTTCTGAAAATCGATATTGACTAGCTCTTCGTTATCATACAGATAAAGAGTTATAATTGTAAAAGTAAGATGGATAATGTTTAACCTCAGCTTGTTTGTGGCATTCATTCAGCATAGCTTGTCCTTCACAAGGTAGGGCACATTGGGCTCTTCCTCGATCTTGGACTCTAACAAGAGCTTGCATACACCTTAATGTCACAGCAGCTTGCTTTCGGACTGGACGACCTCGAAATATAGCTTGAATCCTTACGACAGCTTTCAAGGCTCTTAGGGCTCGTCTTGCCTGAGAGCATTTCATCAAGGCTCTTACGACACCTTAACATGAATTGAAATGATAACCAATACCAATTTACCCAAAGATTAACTAATTATTCCTATCCATATCTCAAATTTACCATTGTCCATTAAAGAAAAATGCAAAACTGCCTACATGGATTAGTGCTAACCGAGCTAAGTCGAATATAATAATATCTATTCAGAGTCATGAACAATTAGCACACACAATGCAGAAAGTAAGAGAGTATACCAACAAGGCCCGACATGCAGTCTGGATTCGAATGGCGGCCCATTCTCGCTTCACAGCTCTGAAATCTTTGGGTGGAGCACGAGCGAGGGTAGCCAGAGCTCAAGCGAGCACACCATCTGCCATGGAGGATGAATTGGAGGCCTCTGATGAAGCAGCCACGTGACATATCTTGATACCCTTGGATACCAAACCCTCCGATGAGCTCCTCCACAGCCTCCATTTCTTCTTCGTCTTGTCTCCCACCTTCTCGTACAAACCCAATAACAAAAAATAATAAATAAAGCTAAGGAAAAAAGAAGAAGAGGGTAGATGGAAATTACTTGGTTAGAGGGATCTTGAAGTGGTTTGAAAGTTACAAGTGATTTAAGTCATTTCCCAGAGGCACCCATCTTTTTTTTTTGGGGAAGCTTGAATTTGCAGGGAAAGTGGAGCAGATGATGACGGAGACTTGAGGTTTATGAACCGTTGCGGGTATATTGGGTTTTGAATTTTCGAAATTCGAAAATATAACAAAATTTGTCTTTAATAAATATTTAACGGATACATTTGAGTTTTAGCTTTTTCCTTTTGGATTTGATCCTTCTTAAATTCCACATGTTGTATTGTCTATTCCGCCAACAATCCGCCAAATCTAACTTCAAAACTAATACATATTTTAAAAATAAAAAATAATTTTATATTTTTTTTATGAAAAAAAAATTTAATCAATAGAAAATGATTTTTTATGGTGGGATGTATTCTCTATATTATTAACAGCGAATTTAAAAATATTTTTAAAGGTGAACGTACATGTGTAAGTAATATAAAATTTCATATGAGTATGTATAAATAAGATTTAAGAGTGGACATAATTAGTTAAAAAAAATAACTAACTGAAAAAAATTTAAATTTTAGGATAGACATATGTCCATCCTAGGCATCCTCCCTTTATGCCATTATACTATTGCCGTTAGAAAATTTTCACATTAATAGTTCAATTTATTTTTAAAAGGTGGGTGATTAAAATATAACAAAAACATAAAATTAATTATGATTTAAAATATATTTATTAGACGATCAAAACGAAACTAAAATAATAATTAAGTGAACGCATATAGATCGGTTGTTTTTTTCCATTGAATGTAGATATCTTCCATGTTTATGGATGAAGAAGAAAGACTTCCGACATTTATTTGTATTAAAATTTTAAAAGAGTGGGAAGCATAAGTGCAACTCTAAAACAACAAAGAAAAACTCTACGGGAGAGGGAAAAAAGATAAATTAAAATATAACATAAATCGAGTTAGGAATAAATTTGTAAAATTTTAGGAGAGTTGAACTTATTAACTTTTAGATATAAAAATAAATTATCGATAAAAAATGTAAAAAATTTAAAATATATAATAATTTAAAATTTTCAACTAAAACTCTCTGAGTTTTGATTGTCCTTATAAGTATTAATTAGCAGCCTGAAGCCGGACCCTAGGGCTAACGAGTCCGAGGTAGGCAAGCCTAGGAGACAAGTGAAGCTTTGGAGTGGGTCTGGGAGAAGGGATGGGAGGGAAGCCGAAGCCCGGGTTGAGCCTTGGTGATAAATTAACATGCTCAAGTGCCTTGAATTGCAGCTGTGCTGGGTAATCTCTCACACAAACGATTCGATGACCCACACCTGTGCTCCATTTGTATCTCAAATTAACTCCCCTGCTGCTTCTATCTTCACCACTTTCTTCCTTTCCAATGCAACTCATCTCTTTCGCATGAATGAATGATGTATTTTCCGATGTCTCTGGTTGTTTCGCTTCCTTAATCTCCCTTGGGATATCATCATCTATTGGATATTTCTGCACAGGAATGCCATCATCGTCATCATCATCCAATAAACTGCATAATTCCATGAAAAACACAATGGATTCGGAGTTTACCTTAACGTCGGTCAAGTCGACGTGATGTTTCTCCAAGAAACTGCATAATTCCATGAAATTCTCTTGTGTCGGCCGATAATGACCACTGTACGCCCACACAGCCTGAAAAAAAAAACACCAGAAATGAAAACCGGGTTTCACATATATAGATGTTGAACATAAATCAAAAACATGAAGGCGTTGATGGGAACATTGAAAACATACGTAGAGAGTTCCTTGACGAACTACCAATCTGCCGGATGCAATGGTGGCGCCACCAGCTAAGAAACTCGAGTGATGAAACTCACCTTTCACTTTCTCACCTACGTATAGGATTCGACATGTACTGAGTACAAATATCCATTTGCTTCCTTCTCTCGTGTTTACAGCTTCTTTGTTTTGTTTGTATATCAGCTTCCCTTCTTCCATCATCACTTGGTACGATTCCCTTTCTTTCTGCAACACAAAAATATTAAAATCATTGCAGGTTTCGATGTAGAGTGCAGGTGCCGATGGCAAATATATTACCGGTCCCAGATATTTGATGCATTGAGATTGTAGAACTGTTCGTGGACATTTGTCAAGGGTAACTGCTTTGCCATCTCCAACATCCAACCAGTAGAAGAAGGGTTGAGAGCTCTTACTCTCGAACCAAACATCGTAGTAAAAATGCAGATTGTGACCGTAACGGTGGTGTGGATCAATCTGCATGAAACGGTCGTAAAACTGTATGTCACGGTTAAGTGGGATTTACATCGGAAGGTTGACTTACAGCTTCAAGCCAGTGACGTAAAGCCAACCGCTGACCTTTTACGGCCTTTGACAGCCCTTTCCCTACCTATACACAAAGATTTTTCAAACTGAAAAATAATGTCATGGTGGACTTTGAACATACGCTGCATAAAAAAAGACAATTACACGAACCTTGGCGGCTCTTGTCCGAGCTCGTGCCCATCGGGAAACAGCCGTTTCCGATTTGTTAGAATTAAAGAACGATACAGAGCTCCGTCTAAGAGCTGCAAATTCTAAAGCCTTCCACCTGAACCAATATAAATGAATGGATTGAAGAAGAAGAAGAAGAAGAAGAAGAAATGAAGTGAGAACAAACCAGAGCTCTTCAACAACAACAGCACAATCTGCAAGGTTTCTTCGAGTCCGGTAACTCTTGTAAAACTTTTGCAGCTTAGTTGCCGCTGCATTAAGCTCTGCCTCCATTATTTCCGGTGCCGGAACAATCAAACGTTGAGGTGAATGTTGTTGTATGAGACAGAGGGAAGGGATCCTTTATATATAGCAGTGAAAAAGAATTTAGTTCAATTAAGAACATCACTGGGGAAAAAATGAAGTTCAATCAAACATGCATGGCATGCACCTTCAAATACGTAAGAGCCGTTTTTGAAAATCTTTGTCCCCATCAAACATGGTGGTTTGAATAGAAAAATACATAACACGAGTTGCTTGAAAACTGGAGTTGGAACTTTCCCCCATCATCTAACTTTTACTTCCTTTGAAAAAGGAAAAATGTGACTGTAATAATAGAAAACTTGTGGATCTTTCCTGAAGAATTAAGATGCTTTTATATGTGAAAGTGAAACAGAGGGAGAAATAGTCAAATAACCCGCTGGATCGTTTCCATTAAGGAAGACTGCGTTTTTTTCCCTCTCATTTCACAAATTGAAGCCTAGCTTCATATATGATACCTTATCATCATGTGATTATGGTCGGAGTCAACTATTACTCATGATTATATGAGAAGGGTCAAAATAGAGAGTTAATAAAAAATATAAAATTATATTAAAACTTAAATTTTGAACGAGACGAATGCTCATATCAACTTCTTTCAATCTATCTCTGATATATTCTTTTGAACATAAAATTTAGTCTTATTGTATTTCACCATCCTAAAATGATATCATCACTTAACATATCATCTCAAAATGTTATCATCACTTAATATATCTCAGCATGTGGGGGAGTGATTAGGGACAACAATGGTGAATGAGTAATCAGTTTCTCTAAAGCTGTGGGAATCTGCTCTGTAGTGGAAGCTGAGCTTTGGAGGGTGTTCAAAGGTCTATCGCATGCGTGGCGTATAGGAGTAAGACAGGTTATCCTTGAGATTGACAGCGTCGATGCATTTCGCTTACTGACCTGGGATAAACTGGGAGTGGCAGCGCCAGCTATCCTCCAGCATTACGAGAGCTAGAGAATAAGAATTGAGTGTTATCAGTCTTGCAGGTTCGAAGAGGAGAGAATAGGCTAGCCGACAACATGACAAAGTTGGTTCAGAAAGATGATTTTGAAGGATGAATCCTCCTGATGCCTCCAAATGCAGTCCGCTCGATACTCTCTGAGGACAATCTGGCTTGATGGCCTGATTTATTATTCTTGATTCATTATTCACCAAAAAGTAATTATTTGTATAAATCAACAATCAATTGTTCTTACTAAATCTCTTAAATAATATCATAGATTTGAATCTTAACATTGTGAATGAAATAATCTAAATTAAAAAAATTATCATATAATAAATTTCTGTAATATCTAAATCAGATTATTCTATTAATAGATTAAATACAAATAATTTAAAAGAAATTGATTTACCTAAAAGGTGCAGATTTTGATATGCAAATTGAATCCAATTTGGAAAAGAGATTGAAGAGAGAAGGGAAAGGTAATAAGTAAGAAGCAAGGGAAACAGCCGAACGAGTACCGACCAACTACCACTATTCCTCAAATCAAACACTTGGAGGAAGAAAATGTGGTGGTCAAATATGATTAAACTTAGTCATCATTATTCATGCATGTGGGGGCATGTGCCTTAGCCCTTGGGGAACAAAAGAAAAATGCTTATCATGACAACAAAGGTTTTGTTCTCTCTCATTACGTCTTATATTTTTTTTATGGGAAAATTATATGTTTATTTTCTCATTTTTTTATTTTGTTTCTATTTTAGTCCTCAAATTATGGCAAAATCATTTTCTTTATCATCAAATTGTTAGTTGTTTAATGCCAACATCAAAATATTGTATCGTGGGTAATTTTATTCATGACATTAACTTAAGAATTTACCTTTCTTCTTCCCCATGGTTAACATTGGCATTAAAATATTGTATTGTGGGTAATTTTATTCATGACATTAACTTAAGACTTTACCTTTCTTCTTCCTCATGGTTAACATTTTTTTTCGAGAACCATTCGTGACAAATCTGATATCAAATATTATTTTTAATGTCTTTCTTATTGTTAATTTGATTTTTCTCGAATTCTCTTCAAATTGATAAAATTCAAACAAAAACTTTGATCTTATCTTGATTTGATTTGATATGCATCTCCATCGTGTGGTCATAGTATAATCAAGATATAATAATTTTCTCCTCCTTAACTCTCTCACCATTCGGATTTGGAAGAAAATACTCTAAAATTAGTGAATCAAAAGGAGTCCAATAATCTGGGTTTAATAGAAAAGATTCAAGGGGCTTTTACACAAATTTCCCTAGAAAGTTTAATGCGTTAGACACTTAATAGATGGATGTTAAAAAATAAATTTCAAACTTGGGTACAAAATTAAAATATGTTAAAAGTTTAGTGACCAAAATATAAATGAAGTAAACGTTGAGTGACTAAATGCATAATTTACCCTATTATAAAGTTGTTGTTTTTAATAGTCTATGGTGATTATAAGATAGTATTTGTTTATAATTTTCTCAACCAATTGACAATGCACACACACCATATTGATACAACTGTTCAAATCCAAGACATCTGGAGAGAGTATTTTTTTTAATTATAATAGTGATCGTGTCAAATCTTACAAAGCTTGAATTTATGGCCTTGGATATAACTAGAAAGAACTATTTATCGTGGGTACTACATGTTGAAATTCACTTGGTTGCAAAGGGTATTGGTGAGACCATTAAGGAAGGAAATAAAGCAACAACTCAAGATAAGGGTAAAGCTATTATATTACTTCGTCATCGCCTTCATGAAAGTCTTAAGACTGAATACTTGATTGTTAAAGACCCTTAAATCCTTTGGATCAATCTAAGGGAAAGGTATGACGACCAGAAAATTGTAATTTTGCCAAAAGCTCGTTATAATTGGTTGAATTTAAGATTACAAGATTTTAAATCTGTTAGTGATTATAACTCGACTATGTTTAGAATCACTTCATAGTTGAATTTATGTAGAGAGAATTATTGATACAGAAATGCTAGAAAAAACATACTCCACTTTCAACGCAAATAATATTGTCTTACAGACAGAATATCGTGAAAATGGATTCAAGAAATATTTTGAATTAATTTTTTGTCTCCTAGTGGCTGAACAAAACAATGAGCTATTAATGAAAATCATGAATTACGACCAACTGGATCTGCTTCATTCCCTGAAGCGGATATGACAACTAAATATGAGCAAGATTGAAAGAAACAAACCATGCCGATGGCAGTGGTAATAGACGCGACTGTGGTCATGTTTATAGTCGCGGACGTAGACGTAGATATAGATATGGATGAGGTGGTCATTTTAGAAACTCATATTCCCACCGAAAGTGGGATCGTAAAGATGAAAGCAAGCATGAGAAAGAAAAGGAAAACAATGTGACCAAGAAATGTTATAGTTCTAGAGGAAAATGGCATTGGTCACGTCTATGTCGTACTCAAAAGAACCTAGTTGATCTTTATCAATAGTCACTAAAACAGAAGGGAAAGAAATTAGAGACAAATCTTGTGTATAAAGATGGCAAAGATGATTTTGATGCTAGCAATGCAACCCACCTGGAAACTGTTGATTTTTATTTTACCCCTTAAGGAAATAATAAGTCCACAAATTTTCAATGATCGTACTAAACTCTATTAATTTATGTTTATTTTTAATTATCTAGGTTTATTATTACTTTTATGAGACATTTTATTGTCATATATTTTAACTATTTGGATTTGGATATATGTTTTGGACATTATAATTGTATTTTAGACTATTTTTTCCCTTTTTTGAAGAAAATTATGAATACCTCTCAAACACAATTAGCAATGAATGATGAAAATTTATGCCTAGCAGACTGTGCAACTAGTCACACCATACTCAAAGATAAGAGATATTTTTCTCACTTAATAATAAAAAAAATGAAGTGTGAGAACTATATCTGGTAGTACGTACAAACATTGTAGAAGGCTCCGGAAGAGCAAATATAATATTGCCAAGGGGAACAAAGTTTGAAATCATTGATGCGTTATATTCCCCTAAGTATCAAAGAAATTTATTGAGTTTTAAAGATATTTGCCAAAATGAATATCATATTGAGACGATAAGTGAAGGAAATCATGAATTTATTCAAATTACGAGAATTACTCAAGGCAATAAAAAAGTTCTTGAGAAGTTGCCTACATTCTCTACTGGTTTGTATTACACAAAGATCATGTAACATCCTCAATACCGGGGTAGTGATCAAATTGTAAAGTTTCAGAATTTGATGACTAAAGTAGAAGAATGAAATAGTTCAATGATTATTTGAATATATATTGAAGGTTATTTAGTAATTATTAAAGGAAATTAAGGGTTAAATGGTCATTTGACCAGAAATATTTTTATATTTCTTTTTAAGGTAAAATAAACGTGGGAATTTGGAGAAACATCCAGAGTTCTCTTCTCCTTTCTTCTTCTTCATACGTGGGAGAGCAAGGCAAAGGTGAGAGTTTTATTAGTTGATTATTATTTGAATTTTAAGTTTGGTTTTGATTCTTTGGGTATTAAATAAGCTTAAGGAAAGCTTATATGTGATTTAAACAATAAGATAAAGGAATTATGAAGGAATTTGCAATATGAGTTTTAAGATGAAATTTTGATATGGTATGGTTGTTGAAGTTTTATGGATGAATTTGACTTGTCATCAATCTAATTAAGAAGTATGAAGTGTTAGAATTGGAATTAGAACACATTGAAAATTTGGTATGATTTTTGAATCTCATATGGAAGATAGGATTTTGAGGTTTAAGATGAAATAAATGAATATAGATTGGTTTAAGTATGTGTACTAGAGTTAAGAATGAAAAGGGGATGATATATGAAGTGTTTGAGTGGAAATGAAGTAATTTTCGGGTTGAAAATATGATTTCTGGGCAAGGGGAATCGGTACCCATTCAAGGGGAACCGATACCCCTTCAAACGAACAACATTTCCAAAATGTCATTAGGGAATCGATACCCCCTTAGTAGGGAACCGATTCCCCCTAAAGGAAAAATGTGCATATTGGTTTAATAAGTTCGTTTAAGTTGCTAGTATCCAATTACAAGGTGTAGGTATCTAATGATTGTCTTAAAATGTATAATTATGTAGATTCAGAGCCTAACCAAGTTCCGGAATCATTGACAAGTAAGATCGATCAAGGGGAAAGATAAGAGATTGGAATTGACTAGTGAGGCCAGGTGAGTGCATATTCAATAGTATATGATGTGCGATGGAAATAAGACTTGCGATGAGTCTATTTCCTGAAGTGTTACACATGAATTCATGATTAAAGGCATGAGTTGAATATGCATGTATGTATGCTTGATTATATGAATTGATCTGTTCTTTTATGTGCTCTAAGTGATATGATTTATAGGTATTTCTATTATAATGTTACATGATATGTTATGTATGTTAAATGGATTATGTGATGGTATAAGAAATGATATGAAATATATATGTGAAAACAAGTATATGTTATGAGATAAGATCTATGTGATTACATGCAACATATGATATTAGATATATGTTTACACATACATGTGGTATGTGACAGAAAAGAAGGAACATGTGATTATGAGATCAATGATTACACGTACATGTGATACGCGACTGAAAAGAAAAGATATGTGTTTATAAGAGAAAGCATATGAATAAGTAATGTGAACTGTTATAAATGATAATGCCCATGTTATATGATATGAGAGCTAGGGGTATAGTTGGCATGCCAAGGGTCGAGGGTTTACCTATGTTCTTCGGGACATATGGACTGTTTACCTATGTTCTTCGGGACATATGGACTGTTTACCTATGTCATTCGGGACATATGGACTGATTACCTAGGTTCTTCGGAATCTATGGACTGGTCCTTCGGGACATTGATCGAGCTGTGGTGACAGCATATGTGTGCACAACCTCAATGTACTCACATACCTTAAGTTCTCACTAGTGTACATGGGCTAATAAAGTGATTAAACAAGCATACTGAATGTGATATGTATACGATGGGTTTATAAGTGGTTTGAAATGTGTTACGTGAACCATATGATGTTGTGTGTGTACAGTGTTTGATTGAAAATGTTAACAATAAAAGTATGTGATTACATGATAAACTGTTAATGATGAATTATGTGTATGTATGTATTTACTGTAATTAATCTGATATGATTTTATATGATACGAAGAATGCATGGAATTGGTATAACATGATAGAACAGAACATGCATGTATTGATATATGTTATGAAGTGCATTATAAGTCGTTATGCCTCACTAAGTCTTCGACTTAGCGTGTGATTGTTTCACACGTAGGTTTCGAGAAGAGTAAAGAGTAATGCGGAGCAAGACAGGTCAGTTTTCCTTACCAAATGTCATATCAGAAAATATATGTAATGTATATAGAGTGTAGTTGGCATGTAGTCTAAAGACATAAATTGTATGAACTCTGATATATATTTTGTAAACGTTTTGAATAAGTTAAATGTTATCAAAGTTTTTAAATTACTCACTATTTTATACGAATAAATGTTTGAAAAGTCAATGTGACACTTCGGACTCGTATCCGGATCGGATACGGGTTGGGGGTGTTACATTTAATGGTATCAGAGCTAAGGTTTAGCCGATTCTCAGCATAAACCGAAGTCTAAAGTGTCATAAAAGGTGTACATGCCAACATAGATTGAAAAATTTCTGATCTGATAGTGTAAGGAATATGTTGTCTTGCTAATAGAATAAGAATAGTTTAATACAGTAGAAAATCCGATCGTGATAATTTCGAAGTAAGTGAAAGGTGATATTCCTGATTGTGATAGCTATTCACCTGCCCTGGCCAGGCAGGATGAAGAGCGGACACCTCAGGAAATGCCTAGTAAGATCAAAAGTTGATTTCAGAAAGCTGAAATCATATCTGAATAATGATAGAAAGTTTTCATCGTTTGGAATCGGAAACACGATATAGAGTAGTTTTGTTATTATGTGGATAAGATAGAATATGGTGAATAGGTGTCACCATAAGAATGTTAAAAAGATCTAATGACGTGATGAGTACGTATAGAAGAACTCAAGGATAAGTGCATCAGTGACAAGTGTATAAGATGTATAAAGTCAGAGCTTATGAGTTTGAAACGAAGTGATAGTATTGCGCATGAACAAGATTATGTTTATGATAAGGGTTTGCAGTTAAGATGGAAAGAGTTAGCATTGGCTAACTAGAGTATGTGATAAAAATGTACTGGAATTATAAGATTTTAAGATATTGTCAGGATATGATAACCAAATCCGCAATGGATCTGGATACAGTTGCATATTTGGATCATAGTAATGTGGTATAGTAAAGGAAAAGGAAGTAAGAATTTGTATATTTAAGTAAAGCTGAGGATTGATAAGAAGAGTTTGAGAATATGTATATCGATGATCAGATTATAGGACACAGGAAGTCAGAATGTTGAGTTTGAGTAAAAGAAATTTCAGGATGTATGAGAATAGAGGTGAAATTGATAAGTTGAGTAAGCGAATGTTGAGATAATTTAGATTGGAAAGAATGTATATGATTGGTATAAGAGGGCTTGTGCCCTAGACTGAACAAAAGTTATTATCTAGCTGTCAGAGTAAAGGTGCTAGAGTTATAAGATTGGAGGAAAGATATAGTGGAGTTAATTGATTATGATGTGAATTTGAATATAGTTGTATATTCTGAGCAGATAGCTATGATGTAGAAACAGAGATAAGTATTTGCATGGAACCTTCAGGAAGGAAAATACAAGTATAAGAAATGATAAAGAATGAAGTTATGTATAAGAAATGGGTTATCAGAGTAATGAGGATGCAATGAAGATTGGTACATAAAGATGAGTATAAGTGATAAGACAAGAGTATGTGAATATGAAAGGAAATATATGATTTATGTATAAGGAATAAGGAGTAAAGAAATGAAAGAGATTGATTTAAAAGAATCAGATACGATAAATATAGAAGTACAGAGGACATTTTTGATATAGAGTGATGAGATGAATGTTACTGTCAACGTGATGAGTGACATTATATGGAATTTTAGAAAGGTCAAAGGAAAAATGCATAATCGAATGAGAGAAAAGACAACAATGGATTGGTATTACTGGTTATTGTTTATATGATAAACAACAGAAGATGAAGGTATAAACGAAAAAGATAGTCGGAAAACTAAAGGATTAAAAAGTAAGTTTCTGATGATGACAAGAAAGAATAAGTCAGGGAAGCAACATAAGAACATTAGAAGAAATGTTCCTATTAAGATGTGCAGTGAAAATTCGAGGACGAATTTTCTTATAAGGAGGGGAGATTTGTAACATCCTCAATACCGGGGTAGTGATCAAATTGTAAAGTTTTAGAATTTGATGACTAAAGTAGAAGAATGAAATAGTTCAATGATTATTTGAATATATATTGAAGGTTATTTAGTAATTTTTAAAGGTAATTAAGGGTTAAATGGTCATTTGACCATAAAGATTTTTATATTTCTTTTTAAGGTAAAATAAACGTGGGAATTTGGAGAAACATCCAGAGTTCTCTTCTCCTTTCTTCTTCTTCATACGTGGGAGAGCAAGGCAAAGGTGAGAGTTTTATTAGTTGATTATTATTTGAATTTTAAGTTTGGTTTTGATTCTTTGGGTATTAAATAAGCTTAAGGAAAGCTTATATGTGATTTAAACAATAAGATAAAGGAATTATGAAGGAATTTGCAATATGAGTTTTAAGATGAAATTTTGATATGGTATGGTTGTTGAAGTTTTATGGATGAATTTGACTTGTCATCAATCTAATTAAGAAGTATGAAGTGTTAGAATTGGAATTAGAACACATTGAAAATTTGGTATGATTTTTGAATCTCATATGGAAGATAGGATTTTGAGGTTTAAGATGAAATAAATGAATATAGATTGGTTTAAGTATGTGTACTAGAGTTAAGAATGAAAAGGGGATGATATATGAAGTGTTTGAGTGGAAACGAAGTAATTTTCGGGTTGAAAATATGATTTCTGGGCAAGGGGAATCGGTACCCATTCAAGGGGAACCGATACCCCTTCAAACGAACAACATTTCCAGAATGTCATTAGGGAATCGATACCCCCTTAGTAGGGAACCGATTCCCCCTAAAGGAAAAATATGCATATTGGTTTAATAAGTTCGTTTAAGTTGCTAGTATCCAATTACAAGGTGTAGGTATCTAATGATTGTCTTAAAATGTATAATTATGTAGATTCAGAGTCTAACCAAGTTCCAGAATCATTGACAAGTAAGATCGATCAAGGGGAAAGATAAGAGATTGGAATTGACTAGTGAGGCCAGGTGAGTGCATATTCAATAGTATATGATGTGCGATGGAAATAAGACTTGCGATGAGTCTATTTCCTGAAGTGTTACACATGAATTCATGATTAAAGGCATGAGTTGAATATGCATGTATGTATGCTTGATTATATGAATTGATCTGTTCTTTTATGTGCTCTAAGTGATATGATTTATAGGTATTTCTATTATAATGTTGCATGATATGTTATGTATGTTAAATGGATTATGTGATGGTATAAGAAATGATATGAAATATATATGTGAAAATAAGTATATGTTATGAGATAAGATCTATGTGATTACATGCAACATATGATATTAGATATATGTTTACACATACATGTGGTATGTGACAGAAAAGAAGGAACATGTGATTATGAGATCAATGATTACACGTACATGTGATACGTGACTGAAAAGAAAAGATATGTGTTTATAAGAGAAAGCATATGAATAAGTAATGTGAACTGTTATAAATGATAATGCCCATGTTATATGATATGAGAGCTAGGGGTATAGTTGGCATGCCAAGGGTCGAGGGTTTACCTATGTTCTTCGGGACATATGGACTGTTTACCTATGTTCTTCGGGACATATGGACTGTTTATCTATGTCCTTCGGGACATATGGACTGATTACCTAGGTTCTTCGGAATCTATGGACTGGTCCTTCGGGACATTGATCGAGCTGTGGTGACAGCATATGTGTGCACAACCTCAATGTACTCACATACCTTAAGTTCTCACTAGTGTACATGGGCTAATAAAGTGATTAAACAAGCATACTGAATGTGATATGTATACGATGGGTTTATAAGTGGTTTGAAATGTGTTACGTGAACCATATGATGTTGTGTGTGTACAGTGTTTGATTGAAAAGGTTAACAATAAAAGTATGTGATTACATGATAAACTGTTAATGATGAATTATGTGTATGTATGTATTTACTGTAATTAATCTGATATGATTTTATATGATACGAAGAATGCATGGAATTGGTATAACATGATAGAACAGAACATGCATGTATTGATATATGTTATGAAGTGCATTATAAGTCGTTATGCCTCACTAAGTCTTCGACTTAGCGTGTGATTGTTTCACACGTAGGTTTCGAGAAGAGTAAAGAGTAATGCGGAGCAAGACAGGTCAGTTTTCCTTACCAAATGTCAGATCAGAAAATATATGTACTGTATATAGAGTGTAGTTGGCATGTAGTCTAAAGACATAAATTGTATGAACTCTGATATATATTTTGTAAACGTTTTGAATAAGTTAAATGTTATCAAAGTTTTTAAATTACTCACTATTTTATACGAATAAATGTTTGAAAAGTCAATGTGACACTTCGGACTCGTATCCGGATCGGATACGGGTTGGGGGTGTTACAGATCAATTCAATAGAAACACATGCTATAGTAAACTAGAAGTTTACTGATAACTTTATTGTTTGGCATGACCGATTAGGCCATCCCGGTTCAATTATGATGCGAAAAATAATCGAAAGTTCATGTGGACATTCATTGAAAAAGCAACATATTCTTCAAAAATAATTTTTCATGTGTCGCATGTTCACTAGGCAAGTTGATAATTAGGTCATCATCTACTAAGATAAATTATGAATCGATTACTTTTCTGGAATGGATTAAAGGGGATATATGTGGACCTATATATCCCCCATGTGGACCATTTAGGTACTTTATGGTTTTAATCGATGCATCGACTAGATGGTCCTATATATCTTTGTTTTCAACTCGCTATCTGGAATTTACAAGGTTATTTGCTCAATTGATTCGATTGCGAGCCTGTTTTCCATATTTTTCTATTAAAACAATTCATCTTGACAATGTTGTAGAATTTACTTCTCAGTCTTTTAATGACTATTACACGTCCATTAGAATAAGTGTTGAACATCCTGTAGCTCATGTTCATACACAGAATGGTCTTGCAGAATCTTTAATTAAGCGACTTCAATTGATAACAAGACTATTACTCACGAAGTCTAAACTCACAATCTCTGATTGAAGGCATGCAATTTTAAATGCAACAATATTGATTCGCATCAGGCTAACAAGTTATCATAAAATATCCCCATTACAAATGGTTCATGGTGAGAAACTAAATATATCCCATCTAAGAACTTTTGGATGTGTCGTATATATTCCAATAGCTCCACACTAAGATGGATCCTCAGAGAAGGTTGGGTGTATATGTTGGATTTGAATCCCCATCGATAATAAAATATCTAGAACCATATACTGGAATTTATTTATTGTTCATTTTACGGATTGTCATTTTGACGAGTCAGTTTTTCCAATATTAGGGGGGAGATCAAACAACTGGTAAAGGAAATTAATTGGAAAGAATTATTATTGTCTCATCTTGATCCTCGTACTAAGCAATGTGAATTAGAAGTTCAAAAGATCATTTATTTACAAAGTGTAACACCCCAACCCGTATCCGACCCGAATACAAGTCCGAGATGTCACATTGACTTTTTAAAATGATATTCTTATAAAATATCAAAACATTTGAACTCAATTTAAGAAAATACAATAATATTCTATTTAATTATGTTTCATTATAAAAATTTGAAAAAAATATGTATTTATGAACATTACTATACGGTATGAACATTACCATGAACAATATCATGAACATTATCATGAACAGTTAAAAATTTCGAATATCAATTGTGTATCGATGCACTGCTACAGTACTTTCGTAAAACGTTCATAAAACTCATAAAATTTAACCGTTCATTATTATACATTTGCCATTTACATAAACACGTTTAAAACATTACAAAACTCTATCATATGATTTTAACAAAACCGATTAAAGCATATCGTATTCAAACCTTTATTTACATGCCAACCACTATCATTATTACAAAATGCATATTATACATTTCTTTTTTGATTTGATCTTTGGAAAGGAGAAACTGACATGTCTTGCATAACTTCTATCAATCTTCCTCTTCTCGGAACCTACGTGTGAAACAATCACACGCTAAGTCATTGAATTAATGAGGCATATAAAACATATAATAAAAATCATAAAACATTTCATATATTAAAATACATACATACACATATATTATCATATTTTTATTCATATATCAAATCACATATATATATCATATTCAATACACTTATTAAATCTCTTTATTAGCCCATGTACACTGTTGAGAACTTAAGGTATGTGAGTACATTGAGGTTGTGCACAAATGATGTCACCACAGCTCATATAAATTACCACTAGGGGCACTGAATATTTGTCCCGAAGGACCACTATGTCCCGAAGGACCACATATCACATATGTCCCGAAGGACCACTCCTTAAGAACCATATACATAATACAATGGACCAAATAAGTGTACCGAAGTACCACATACATGTTCTATGGAATTACATATATGTCCCGAAGGACCGCGTAGACCCTCGACTCTTGGCATGCCAATTATACCTCTAGATCTCATGACACATAACATGGGCATTATATTTTATAATTATCACATATTCATATCAGCACATAGTTCACTTACACGTAGAACATTTTCATATGATTCATATTCACATGTCACATAGCTTATACCTTGTTCTTATGTCTTCTCATAGACATATATTCTTTCTCACATAGTCACATAGATCCATATCATATAACATATATCACATATTGCATATTCATATAAACATATAGATCATGTAACATATAATAATATACACCCATTTCTATATCCTAATGCTCCGTCATTGGCTCATCGCAAGCCAATGTTCGTTCAATAATATAAGTACAATTAAAATTGCACTCACCTTAGCCTTGATTTGATTCGATCCTAATTCTTTGATTGTTCCATAACTTGTTTAGGCTCAATATCTACATAAACATAGTTTCCGAGACGATTATCAGAAGCCTAAACCTTATAACTTGATATTAATAACTCAAGCTAGTTTAATGAACCAAGATTCCATTTTTCCTTTAGGGGTGTATCGATGCACTATGGGTGCATCGGTACTTAAAATAGCTTTGAAATTTTCATGGAACGATGCACCCCTTAATGCATCGATGCACCTTCAAAATTTATCTTAGTGCATCGGTACATACTCATAGTCTATCGATGCACCTGTCCAAATAGGCTATTTTTACCCGAAATTCATCAATACTTCACCCAAATTTTCATGTATAAAATCCTTATTATGCTACTAAACTCATCTATAACAACTTTAACCCATTCCTATCATTCCAACACTTTATAATCTCCCATATTTCATCCAAATTCTTAAAGTTAAAAATCATACCAAATTTTCCATGTTATCCAAACTTAATTCAAATACTTCTCATGGATGACAAGTCAAATTCATCATCCAAATTCATTTAAACCTTCTTATTCAAAATTTCACTTAAAAACTCATTTTCTTTAATCTTTCATAACTTCTTCATCTTTTGATTTTAAGACAAATTAAGCTTTCCTTAAGCTTAATTATCATCTAAGGATCAAAACCCAACTTAAATTTCAGCTAATAATCAACAACGAATAAATCTTACCTTTTGCTTGAGCTCTCACGTGGAGGAGGAAGAAGAAAGAAGATGAAGAAGAGAAGTGGAGAAAATATCTCCTTCATCTTATCCCCTCATACATATATATCATCATTTTTTTTTCAAAGTCAAATGACCATTTTGCCCTCTCATTCTTTTAATAATTACTAATAACCCTTCAAAAATTATTTTTAAATAAGTCATTGAACTATTCAACTTTTCCACTTTAATCACCAAATTCTAAAATTTTACAATTTAGTCACTAACCTGGTATTGAGGATGTTACACAAAGTTTAACTAATGAATTGTCAGACACATTTACTGACTCAAAGAGAGTGACTAAGTCACATATACCAGCTATGAATGCCCCACGTCCCATAAGGACAAATTCTAATTGATATTGGGTTTAATGCACTCCTGAAGAGTGGTAGACTAATTGATTCCAAAGATAAGAATCCTTGAAAAAAAAAGGAGCAAAGAAGAATGATGGTCAAATCGAGGAAACAATGGTTTTACCAAGATCTCTAGAAGAGAATTTAGACATGTCTGGGAAAATAGTTTCAGAAGAAACTCAAGTACCTAAAAATGAAGAGATCTCTATTGATTATGTCATGTCCGATATTAAATGGAACTGAAATAAAAAATGATATCGACGATGTTTTTGCATGCAATGTAGCACTAGAAGTTATGAATGAAAAAGAGGATCATGAACCAAAATCAATTGAGGAAAGTAGACAAAGAGATGATTGGCCAAAATGGAAAGAAACAATTGAGGCTAAATTGAAATTGCTAGCGAAAAGAGAAGTGTTTGGACCAATAATTCATACACCTACATGTGTGAAATTAGTGGGATACAAATGGGTCTTTGTGTGTAAAAGAAATGTAAAAGGAGAAATTGTGAGATATAAAGCATGTTTGGTTGTACAAGGATTCTCACAAAGACTTAGAATTGATTATGAGGAGACAAATTCTTCTGTGGTGGATGCAACTACATTTAGATTTTTTTATAAGTATAACTATAAGAGAAGGGTTTGATTTACGCCTAATGGATATAGTAACAACTTATTTGTATAGCCCACTGGATACTAATATTTACATGAAACTCCCTGAGGAATTTAAACTGCCAAAAGCTATGAATTCAGGTTCTCGAGAACATTATTCAATCAAATTGAATAGATCACTCTATGGACTGAAACAATCCGGACACGTGGTATAATTGTCTAAGTGAATTTTTGTTAAAAAGGGTTATAAAAATGATCTAGTTTGCCCATGCATTTTTATTAAGAAGTCTGGAAATGGATACGTTATTATTACAATATATGTTGATTATTTAAATGTCATTGGAACTCATATATGAAGAGATTCAAACTGCAGTTGATTGTTTGAAGAAAGAATTCGAGATGAAAGACCATGGAAAAATGAAATTTTGTTTGAGGTAACAAATTTAGCTCCTAAGATGGAATCCTTATGCATCAATCAAAGTATATAGAAAAAGTGCTAAAGCAATTTTATATGGATGAGGCACATCCAATGACTACCCAAATGGTTGTAAGAGCACTTGAACCGTGTAAAGATCCTTTCCGTCCTCAGAAAGATGATGAAGTTTTTCTTGGTCCTGAAGTATCATACCTCGGTGCAATTGGGGCATTGATGTATCTTGCTAGTCATACCCGACCTAATATATCATTTTCTGTAAATTTTCTGGCAGGATTTAGCTCATGCCCAACTCGAAGACATTATATTGGAGTTAAGCAAGTATTTCGTTATCTCCAAGCCACAAAAGATATGGCTTGTTTTTCCATAATAAATCCAAAACAGAGTTGATTAGTTTTGTATATGCAAGATTTATGTCAGATTCTCATAATGATAAATCAGAGACTGGATATGTTTTTACATATGGTGGTACAACAATCTCTTGAGTCTTCATGAAGTAAGCGATTGTAATAACTTCTTCTAATCATGCAGAAATCTTAGCAATCCATAAAGCTAGTCGTGAATGTGTATGTCTAAGATTTATGATTCAACACATACATAATAATTGTGGTTTATAATCTGGAAAAGAAATTGCTACTGTCTTGTTTGAAGATAATACATCATGCATTGAACAACTCAAGAGTGGGTACATCAAAGGTGATAGAACAAAATACATTATACCTAAATTCTTCTTCACTTATGACCTTCATAAGCTTAAAGAGATAAAAGTTAATCAGATCAGTTCAAGTGAGAATTTGGTAGATTTATTCACTAAGGCACTTCCTACATTAGTGTTTCAGAAATTAGTACATTATATTGGAATGCGTCACCTTAGAGATCTCAAGTGATGTAGCCATTAGGGGTAGTAAATACGTGTTATACTTTTTTTCCTTAACCTTGGTTTTTTCCCTCTAGGTTTCCAGGTAAAGTTTTTAATGAGGCAGCATGTCAAGCGTATCATTATGTACTCTTTTCTTTCACTAGGTTTTTGTCTCACTGGGTTTTTCTTAGTAAAGTTTTAACGAGGAACAATTAAATAATGAACATCCAAGAGGGAGCGTCATGAATATATTATGTGGATGTCATTATTACTTCTATTAGTTAATGTGGCTTTTAGCATTTTTTTTAATGAACTAAGAAGATGAAATGTCAAAGGACTTGACTTATCACATGTATTATAATTATTAGAGAGTATTTCTTACCCCTATATATATGGAGTTCATATACTCATCAAAATAAAAAAAATATAGATACATTTATCTCTATTTTCTCTCCTATATCTATCCTTTATTTTAAATGATATACGTAATTTTTTTAAAGGTACGAGAACTTCTTTTAATTGTACTAACATAAAAATCCATGATGGAGCTTGAAATTTTTTTCTTCCAAATTTAAAATAATTTAAATTATTACAATAGTATTTATTTATTTTATTTAAATGAAATTATTTATGAATACGATAACCAGAATACATAATTTTAATTCAAATCATTAACTTAAACTGGAGAGATAACTGCTCATGAATAATGAGACAATGGTTGAACCATTTAAGTTGATATAAAGAAACAAAATTTACACTTATTTTATTTTTGGATCGAAAGATTTCATTAATATGTAAACTTATTAGAGAAGATAAAGAATCATAAAGATATCAATATATTAAAAAAATATATTAAAAAATAAGAAATCGATAAATTGATATGAACATTTAATTAATTGAATATAATGTGAAATTAATTAATAATTAATTAATTTAATAAGATAAGACATTAAATTTTTTAAATAAAATTAAAAACTTAAATTCTAATATTACGAATGAAGAAATTGAATTAAAAAAATCGTCCCCAAACTCACAACATCCGAATCCTAAAATGCAAATACCAAAACACAACACCCACACCCCTACTGTCGGAGTTGCAGGGTGAATTTAGGGTTTAAATAGGCATGAATTGGCGTTTGCAATTTGAGAAATTATATGGGGTTTGTAAAGATTTTATTTTTTTATTTTTTTAAAACACATGCCATTAAATATTAATAAAATATATGACATGACTGAAAAAATAGTTAAGTGATGAATATAATTTCAATAACTTAAATATGTATTAATATTGATTAATTTAGATTTTTTTTTATTAATATGAGATGATTACAAGATAGTATTTGTTAGAAAAATTCTCAACTATTTAATAATAAATGCTCAAACATCTCGTATAAGTCGTGTTCGAAATTAGGACTTATAAAGATAACAATCGTCCCTTTAACTACTGAGAGCGCTTAATTCATAATGATTAATTTATATTCAAATTCAAATTATAATATTTGAATTTATTAGGAATAATAAATGGATTTAAGTTTTAAACAAAATTTACAAGATTTAGATTTTATATAAATGATTTCATAGTAAAAAATTTCCTAAATTCTCAAGGAGTAAAAAAACACAAGAAAAACAAAGTTGGGTTAAAGTCTAATTATAAGGGTAATAGTAATAATTAAAGTTGATTTTCCATCAATAGAAGAACAAAAATCTTGTTAATGTTTTGGTTGGAAAACAAAGAGCGAGACACGTAAGATGAAAATGAGCCCCACAAATAAGAAACTTTAAAAAAAGACTGGTTCTGGTTTGACCATTCCAAATTTATACAAAAAAATATAAAGGAACGATGAAGAAGATAGGCAGTGAGTGCCAGGTTTTTCCTTTCAAAACCTGACCTCCCCTTACTATTAGGAAGGATACTTTCCCCTCAAACATACAAAAACCAAACCAAACCAAACCTTAGGAATTTTCGAAAAAGGGGAAGTTTACAAGTATTTCTTATTGCAGCAGGCAAATCCTGTCGGTTGCTTCAATGAAACAGGGGGTGTGGAGAAGCCTTCAACCCCTGGCTCTTCTATCTCTCTGTTTCTTTTTTTATCTCCAAGTTCTCTCCACATTAATTAAAATCTATATTCTATCCCCAGATATTGCCTTCTTCATTTGAATCATATTCCCAAACGGTTTGTTTGTTTGTTTTGGTTAATTTGGTATTGGAGATGGACTAGCCTCCAGATTCAAAGGTACCTCTTTTATTTTCTGGGCTTCCAGTTTCTTCAATTCTTTCTTTGATTAAATCTTAAAACTTTTTGAGTATTTGGGTTATTCTCTTTTGGGTCAAGCATCAATCATCTATTTATTTATTTTTATAAAATTCAAAGCTTCAGCTGAGCATCGTCTCCTTTGTCCATCCCCACTTTGTTTTTCTTTCTTTCAGCCATATATATATATATATGTAGAGAGAGAGAGAGAGAGAGAGAGAGAGATTTTAACGTCGGAATTGCTCTGCATGGCGTGTTTCTTCTGCTAACAGTTACCATGGAATTTCCTTTTTTTCTGTTTTTTTTATGGGGGTATCGAATGTAATGTAAATATAATATAGTTTTGAAAATATTAGTTATATGCTTGTGTTTAATTTCCATTTGGTTTTTCGAAAATCAGGAACTAAAGCAAGGAAACTGTATTATGAGTGGCTGCCTTGATATCCGCCATTGAAGGATAGATTTGGAGCTTCTCTTCGCGTGACTTTTTTTTTTTTGTAAAAGGAAACAAAAAAATAAATAAATAAGTAAAGTTTGATTCTGAGAAGATGGCAAAGGGTAGGATAAGAAGAAAGCTCCGAAAGAGCCATCTTTATACGTTCTGTCTATATCCAGGTGCTGCTGGAAAGTGTGGACAGCCCGTGGGAGGGCCTGGATTCTCAAGAACTGTGCATTGCAATGAACCTCAAATGCATAGCCAAAAGCCTTTTAAATATCGAGCAAATGACATATCAACGACCAAGTATAGTTTCCTCAGTTTCTTGCCAAAAGCATTGTATGAACAATTCAACCGAGTTGCCAATTTGTACTTCCTCGGATGCGCGATCGCTTCCCTTACTCCCCTTTCGCCGTTTTCCGCTGTGAGCATGATCGCGCCCTTGGCTTTCGTCGTGGGGCTAAGCATGGCGAAGGAAGCTTTGGAGGATTGGCGAAGGTTTATGCAAGATATGGAGGTTAATAGTCGTAAAGTTAAGGTTCATGCAGGGGAAGCTTTTGATAAAAAGGCATGGCAGAACGTTCGGGTTGGAGATGTGGTGAGAGTGGAGAAGGATCAGTTCTTTCCTTCGGATCTGCTACTATTGTCGTCAAATAACGAGGACGGAATTTGTTATGTGGAGACCATGAATTTAGATGGTGAAACAAACTTGAAGCCAAAGAGAGCTTTGGAGGTGACCTTGGATTTGGATGAGGATGAGGATTTCAAGAACTTCAAAGGAATAATCAAATGTGAAGATCCCAATCCTAGCCTTTACACCTTTGTTGGTAACTTTGAATACAATGGCCAAGTTTATGCTATTGACCCTAGCCAAATTCTCCTCAGAGATTCGAAACTGCGGAATACGGCATTCGTCTACGGGATTGTGATCTTCACTGGCCATGACAGCAAAGTCATGCAGAACTCCACCAAGTCACCTTCCAAGAGGAGCAGAATAGAAAGGAAGATGGATTATATAATATATGTTCTTTTCAGCGTCCTCCTTGTGATCTCATTGATCAGCTCTTTCGGCTTTGCTGTGGAAATAAAGTACAGCATGCCGGGGTGGTGGTTTATGCGACCCCAGGAAGCAGATGAGTACTATAATCCCAGAGAGCCTGTAACATCAGGGATTAGCCATATGGTGACTGCCCTCATGCTTTATGGATACTTGATACCTATTTCGCTTTATGTTTCGATTGAGGTGGTGAAGGTTTTGCAAGCAACCTTTATTAATCAAGACATACTCATGTATGATGAAGAAACCGGGATTCCTGCTCAGGCACGGACATCGAATTTGAATGAGGAATTGGGACAAGTAGATACAATCCTTTCAGATAAAACTGGCACTTTGACCTGCAATCAGATGGATTTTCTCAAATGTTCCATTGCTGGTACCGCATATGGTTCGAGCTCTAGTGACGTTGAGCTTGCTGCTGAACAACAGATGGCTAATGACCCCGTGAATAAAGTTGAACTTGAGGCTGTTGTCAGTTCCCTCAGTGAAAAGGGTCATAAATCTTCCATAAAAGGGTTTAATTTTGAGGACAGCCGCCTCATGAACGGGAACTGCTTGAAAGAGCCTAAACAAGAAGACATCATGTTATTTTTCCGAATATTAGCAGTTTGTCACACCGCCATCCCTGAGCTGAATGAAGAGACCGGCAGTTATACATACGAAGCCGAGTCACCCGATGAAGGAGCCTTTCTTGTTGCAGCCAGAGAATTTGGTTTCGAGTTTTTTCAAAGAACTCAATCAAGTGTGACCGTCCGTGAAAAATATACAGCTTCGGGAAACCCAATTGACAGGTTGGAATACCAAATGCACATTGTTTGTTCTCTTTACTAAACCCTCATGAATTTCCTTTGTTTTGAGTATCTTAATGGTCCTGTGGACATCTTGTAGGGAATACAAAATTCTGAATGTGTTGGAATTTACCAGCAAAAGAAAGCGGATGACGGTTATCGTAAGGGATGAAGATGGGCAGATTCTACTCATGTGTAAAGGTGCTGACAGGTTAGTCTCTCTGTTGTACCTTGACCTCATCAGGTTGTGCACAAGGTAGCCTGCACATGTCTTTGCCTTCAATGGCCTGATGGTTTGTGTTCGATCTGCTATTCCTCCTTTTGTCACAGCATTATCTTCGATCGGTTGTCAAAAGATGGAAGATTCTATCAGGAAGACACCACTAGGCATTTGAATGAGTACGGAGAAGCTGGTTTGCGTACGTTGGCACTGGCTTATAAAAAGCTCGAGGAGTCCGAGTATTCTGCTTGGAATACTGAATTCCAGAAAGCAAAAACATCCATTGGGGCTGATAGAGATATAATGCTTGAAAAGGCTGCAGAGATGATGGAGCGGGATTTGATTCTCATCGGTGCTACTGCTGTGGAGGACAAACTGCAGAAAGGGGTATGTCTTATCCTTGCCTGCTTTCTCTAAGAATCTTCTCTTTTCTTTACTTCAATCTTCTTTAAGTTCTCTTCATATCAGGTACCCAAATGTATTGATAAACTTGCACAAGCCGGATTGAAGCTCTGGGTTCTGACGGGAGACAAGATGGAAACTGCTATAAATATAGGGTTCGTCTCCTGTCATTTCTCTCGTCGTTATTTCCTCTACTAATGGAAACCTGAAAGGACAAGTTCCTCTTTGTGATGCAGATATGCTTGCAGTCTGCTAAGACAAGGCATGAAGCAGATCTGTATTCAAGCGACCGATTCAGATGTCAAAGAGGTATGTACTCCTCTGTAAAGGAGGACATGAATTTTTCTTCGGGAAATCGATAGCATTTGATGTTAGACTTCTGTTGCTTTTATGTTACTGATCAGGAGGTTAAAGTGGACATATTGAAGCAAATTAACAATGGTTCACAAACGATCAGAGAAGAAAAAGATCCATATGCTTCATTTGCATTAATCATTGATGGAAAGACTCTTGTATATGCCTTGGAAGATGATATGAAACATCGATTCTTAGACTTAGGAGTTCGGTGTGCATCTGTCATATGCTGTCGTGTGTCTCCGAAGCAGAAAGCACTAGTAAGATTTATTTTCTAACTTTCTATTGGATCAAATCAGGTGGTGTCCCTGAGTGTGTATTCTCATTCTTTTTTGGCACCAGGTAACAAGATTAGTAAAACAAGGAACTGGGAAGACCACCTTAGCGATTGGTGATGGTGCAAATGACGTTGGAATGATTCAAGAAGCCGATATCGGAGTTGGCATCAGTGGTGTGGAAGGTATGCAGGTTGGTAACTCACTCTTCCTACAGTTTCAATATATTCCTCTAATGATACTAGCAAATGAATCTTTTATTTAGTTCTCACATGCAGTTATTTCCCTTTTGCAGGCTGTAATGGCTAGTGACTTCTCTGTCTCCCAGTTTCGTTTCTTGGAAAGACTTCTTGTTGTCCATGGACATTGGTGTTATAAGAGGATTGCACAGATGGTAATAAAGAGGGATTCCGCGCATTAATGTTTCAATTTGCTTGCTTTACTAATACTTGGTATTTTGGATTCAGATTTGCTATTTCTTCTACAAGAATATAGCATTTGGCCTCACCCTCTTTTACTTCGAGGCATTCACGGGCTTTTCCGGACAATCAGTTTACGATGACTGGTACATGTTGTTGTTCAACGTCGTTCTTACCTCATTGCCGGTGATCTCACTAGGAGTTCTTGAGCAGGACGTTTCTTCTGAGGTCTGCTTAGAGGTTGGTTTGTAAATGCTTATTTCGACATCAATTCATCCATGTTATGGTTTAGACTTCACTTATAAGATCTTGCCTCCACATTTCTGTTGCAGTTTCCTGCAATATATCAACAAGGACCGAGGAATTTGTTTTTCGACTGGTATAGAATACTCGGGTGGATGGGCAACGGCCTATTGGCATCTCTCATCATTTTCTTCCTCAACATTGTCATCTTCTATAACCAAGCTTTCTGTATCGGCGGCCAGACTGCCGATATGACAGCCTTGGGTACAACAATGTTCACCTGCATCATTTGGTCTCTCAACATCCAGATTGTGCTCACAATGAGCCACTTCACATGGATCCAACACGCCACAATATGGGGTAGCATTGTCACTTGGTATCTATTTCTTGCGGTTTATGGTGCGCTATCTCCTGATATCTCCCGCGACGCCTACCAAATTCTAGTGGAAGCCCTTGCTCCTGCACCAATCTACTGGACAACCACCCTCTTGGTGGCAGTCACCTGTAACCTCCCTTACATGGCTCATATAGCTTACCAAAGATGTTTGAAGCCTATGGATCATCACATCATCCAAGAGATCAAGTACTACAGGAAAGACGTGGAGGATCAACACATGTGGAAGAGGGAACAATTGAAGGCGAGACAGAAAACCAAGATCGGGTTCACCGCACGTGTAGAGGCGAAGATCAGGCAGCTTCGATCGAAGATGCATAAAAAACAATAGCCTTTTTTGAAGATCTTTAGGGGTCTTTTTCTTACTATTACTATCCATTTATTGATCTCTTTAGATTATGATTCCACTGATTGTACTGAATGTACACTACTTCACACATACAAAAAGGAATTCTTAAACTGTGAAAATAATCTGTCACTCTGCAAGAATGAACAATGTTGAAAATCTGTTGATGTAAAGAAGAAAAAAGAGGGAATGAAGCAAGTCATTATTTTTTCTATTACATGTCAGTATTTTTTTTTCCCATAGCAACATGATGATAAATGTGTGTTTTTTTCCTGGTATTCAACATCTTTTAGTTTGGTGATGGTGAAAAGAATCTGAAAACTACTTTCAATTACAACAACAAAACAAGTGTAAAAACTAATCTTCAACAAATTCTCATGATTCAAACTCAAAATCATGAACACTGTTAGATGACAAGATCTTGACAAGACTAATAGCACCCCACTTCAGAAACTCAAAACCAAGAAGCATTGATATACAACCAGATAAGCACGCATATATAATTTGATAGCTGTATATAAGATTCAGGAATTCTTCCTATTCAAGATCAGGGTTTTAAATTATGGATCGAAAACACGACAGCTGTCGTGATATTATGGTAGCCTAGTCATCAACAACCGGTTTTTACGATTTTGGGATAGGTAACGGATTCACACCAATAACGGTCTATCGCGGTCGTAATTTAGCGTTTAACGGTAAATAACGTCGATAACGGGATGTTATCTCTGTTATTCAACCGTGACTTTAAATGAAAAAAAAACAATCAGAAGCAGGGGAGACCAAAGAGAAAGAGATGTGCTCAATCGGTCAAACTTAAATCGTGATCCGTGAGAAAATAAACGATTAAAGATTGGAGTCCAAAGAGGAAACAGGGAAGGAGACAAGGAGTCAAAAATGAAAGTATGAAAACACTACATTGGAACGGTTGCTTCCTCCATTTTACGTGGATTGAAAAATCATAGAATAAAAGAGAATTTTAATTTAATATAACGATCTGGTGAAACTCATTTAATTCATTTGTTTGGGGAAGGAAAAGAATATGATGGAATGAAAGGAGGTATGAGATGGTTAGAGAAGAAGGTAGGAGATGACTTGAGAAGGCACTAAATGCGGTGATTCGAGTCACTTAACTTTCTATTCTTTTTAATTAGAATAAACTACATAAATTATCACTTAACTTTTTATTTTCTCCTATTTTCTCATTTAATTTTAAATTTTTTTAATTTACTCGTTAAATTTTCAAATTGCTACCATTTTAGTCTCTCTTTAATATTATAATTATAATTATAATTATTATGTTTTAAGGTAAATTGTACTAAATTTTAAAAAAAAAATATGACCGCGACATTTACAATGACCGTATCTATTATATCTATAACTGTGATAAATATGACACGATAAAAAATATTACTACGAACGCTATTTAAATTTCTGTTAAAGATTCCAAATCCCAGTTTTTCTCAGCAACATCGATATAGTAAAACCCAGACCCCAAGGAGAAGAAGAAGAGTAGGCAAATATCACCTCCAGCCATAGACAACTTGGGTGTAGGTGTCCTTGATCCACCTGAAGCTCTTCCTTAAAGACCCTTTCATCTTGCCTTCGACTGCGTAAACCTTGTAGCTAGCAACCCTTTTCTTCCTCTGCAACTCAGGGTCATTAAAGCCCCAGCTTTTTGAAGAAGAAGAAGAGGCAAGAGAGCTTTTGGTTTTCTTGATCTTAATCTCTTTGCCAAGCTGACTGGGTTGGACATGAACAGAGTTAGTGGCATAGCTAGCACTGTAACACCTCAAGTCTTGCATGCTGGTAGGGCCTCCTCCATAGTAACTCTCCATCTGCATCCCCCCATCCCTGTATGATTTGGATCTAAAATCCTCCATGGAATTGTAGAGTGAAGATGTGGTGGTTGTGAAGGAGAAAAGGAGGCAATTATTTATTAAAAATTTTAAATTTTCTTATAATTTAATTTTTTAAACATTTTTTTATCGATAATATGTTTCTTGTTTCTCAAAATTTTATAAATTTATTTCTTAAAATAATATTATAAGTTCATAATCTCTAATATAAAATCATACTTTTTGATTTCTAATTAGAATAATTTTGATTACTTTGCATATAAGCTTTATTCTAATAAGAAGTTAATTTAATGTTTTACTGTATTTATTGAAAAAAAGTTTGCGAATAAGAATTAGAAAGGTGGTAGTTATAGCTTTACTTTGCCCCTCATCCAATTACTAATTGTTTGGGTAAATTACGCCAAATGTCATTTAAGTTTTCAATTTACTATTAAATAAATAAAATTTATAGGTGTAGAACGACGTAATTTTGGTTTCCTTTTTCAATTTTTCTAAAAAAAAGAAACACTCCAAAACTAACTTTAAACCGTCACTGCCTGTCGTCGTTGCTCCGACAACTTTTTTTCGATTGTCTTCATCATCAAAATGATTTCTTCCATCTCTCTTCTGCTTCAGTCTCACCAAACACAATAAAAAATTCAAAAGTACTCTCTCTTATCGTCGTCGTTCAACTCATTATTTGATGAATTCCCCAGATTAGTTACACGTCGTGATGTTTTATATTTCATTATGTCAATGTCTTTGATCGGAGAGAAAAGAGGAATCACAAAGAAGGCCTTGTTGATATGTTGGGCATGCAAAGAGTCTCACCACATACCAATAACCAGTTGGTCTAGTGAATCGATATACTAAATTCTTTAAGCAAAGTTAAGAATTTGAATTCGAATGTTATGAATAAAGCAAATTACGTTAAAAGGATTCACTTCTTAATAAGTCTCTACAGTATCAATCTGAATTAATTGAATAATAGATCGAATTTAAGTGGTTATATCAACAAAAAAATCAAAACCTTAACCACCAATATGCATATAGGGTGAGAATAAAATCCAGGCAATGTTGTATAATTTATAAGGATGAAATCCAAAGAAGACAAAAAATCCAAAAAGAATCCTAGTTAGCTGCATCAAAGCTTGAAACAACATAAACCCATAGTAGGAAAAACTGGACAATGTTTATGTAGCAATTGTGCAGACCCATATATGATTACAAGGTCAAATATGTTTAATAACATTAAGAAGCTAGATAAAGTAAAAAATGCACCTTAAAATAGAACTTGCAGAACAAACAAAACGCCTTGCCCTCAACAATCATTGAAGCCGTAAATTCATCAGAGGAGATCGGCAACGTTTTGTGGCAGCTCCTCGAAGACCACATTGTAGAACCTCTGGATATCATACAACGTTCTCTCATCATCATTATCCACAAAGTTTATGGAAACACCTTTTCTTCCGAACCTTCCACTTCTTCCTATGCGGTGGAGGTAGTTTTCTGGTTGAGTCGGGAGATCATAGTTTATGACAAGAGAGACTTGCTGCACACCAATACCACGAGCAAGGAGATCAGTAGTGATGAGAACACGAGAAGAAGCAGAACGGAATTCACGCAGGATGATGTCACGAGTATTCTGGTCCATGTCTCCATGGGTCGCAGAGACTGTGTGGTCACGACTTCGCATTTTGTCAGTTAACCAGTCAACCTTCCGCCTTGTGTTCACGAAAATGACACTCTGGGTGATTGCAAGGGTCTCATAGAGATCGCAGAGCGTTTCAAGCTTCCACTCTTCCTTTTCAACATTCACATAAAACTGCTTGATACCTTCAAGAGTTAGCTCATCACTTTTCAACATTCACATAAAACTGCTTGATACCTTCAAGAGTTAGCTCATCACGCTTAACCAAAATTCTCACAGGTTTGTTCATGAACTTCCTAGTAATCTCTAGGGCTTCAGCTGGCATTGTGGCCAAAAAAACTCCGACCTGAATCTTGGCTGGGAGCAGCTGGAAGATATCATAGATCTGACAGACATGACAAAATTAATAGAGCAGAAAATTTCATAACCAAAGCTTTCAGAAATCAAAATCATTAAAAGGGAAGACTGAAAGATGAAATAACAAACCTGATCCTTAAAACCACGTGAAAGCATTTCATCAGCCTAGTCCAAGACAAACATCTTAATATAATCTGGACGAAGTGACTGCCTTTTCAACATGTCAAACACACGACCAGGGATAGCAACGACAACATGAACACCACTTTCAAGAGTCCGCTGGTCTTCACGAACACTAATCCCACCAACACATGAACTTTAACACCAAGGTAATCACCAAGAGCCCGCATCACCTTCTCAATCTATTGTGCTAATTCCCTTGTCAGTGCCAAAACAAGAGCCTGGCATTGCACTACATCATAGTCAAGTTGCTGTAAAATTCCAGAGCAGAATGTTGCTGTCTTCCCAGTTCCAGATTGGGCTTGCTGAATTACATCAAGACCATTGCAGAATGGAACAATTCTTCGTTGCTGAATTGCAGAAGGCTTCTCAAAACCTAGTTACAAACAAATGGTACTTATGGTGCTTGAAGCATTTAAAGAAGAAGACTACAAAATTTATGGTTTTCTGTCCAAAGTACTGCATAGCATACGCATAGATACCCCTCAGAAGGTTCTCCAGAAGTCCCATTACATCAAAAGTATCATAAACTTCATCATAACTAGTGAAAAAATCTTGTCCATCTCTTTGGAGCCTGTGCAATTTGCCATATGAGCATCATCAACTTGTAAAGCAAATAAAATTTCCTTTTTTTCCACTCAGAGAAATACAAATATATGCAAAGGGAGAAAAGCAAGTGGTCTAAAACCAAGAAACTTACAACTCATCCATTTTCTGATCATAATGATGAGCATCAAACTGAGATCCTTCTGGTGCCAAACCTGCCATACTGTGCAGAAGGAAGAAAGTATGAAGATTATTAAGCATAGTTGCATCTTCAGCCAAAAATTATAGTTTCAGACTAAAAATATAACTGACCAATACACAAATACCAAAAAACAAGATCTTTGAGAACTTTTTAATTGCATTAATCACCAAAGGATTTTCATATTAGCAAAATATGTAACAAAAGAGCCAAACTTGAACACTAGGATAAAGAGGATCACACGCATTAACTTCTGATTTGAATCAGGTAAAGATATACGAGGCAGAGGGATATCAGATATTTTGATCATAAATCCGTTAAATATGGAACCACATTGCCTACCTCTAAAAAATTCACCCTAGTTCAGGACTTGGAAAATGTTTTAACTTTGAACACATTGTTATTACTAAATCTATGAATATTTCAACATAAAAAACAAACAAAAGAAACCGTATTGTGACTTATAATCATCATACCGGTTAGTTTGCACAATTGTTCAAATTCTAGAAAAACAAGCAACCTCCACGCATGCATTTTTATGCATTCAGAACGTTTATGGATGAGCAAACAGCAATCACCAATACAGCAGTAATATAGATAATAAGCAGGTTTTTATACAAAAGGAATGGTCAGTTAATCCTAACGCCAGACAACATGCTATAATATATTCAAACAGTGACATCAAAACATACCACGCTTGCCAAATACTACCAACATCACATTAAACCAAAGCAACATACCAAACTGAACTATAAAATCTTTAGCATCAAAATGTTTTCCTTGGCCAAAAAACATGAATTGCATACTCAGAGAACTACCAAATATCTCTTCATCTGAGTCACAATCAGATCAAGTAAAAACAGTTCTAAAACAGCTCAGACTTGGAGTCCAAAATACAAAGCATAAGAACTCATTTTCATTCCCTTCTTCTTCACCAGGCAACGGTTTTCCCCCTTTCCAGAAACAAATGTAGCATTGGTTAATCTAGAAAAGCTTCAAACTTGATCTTCTCTCAAATAAAAAAAAACTACAAAAAGCAATCAAATTTACAAAAACAACTCCACAAATCATATACATAAGCCTCACTGCTCGTAAACCCCAGTGCTGACAACACGTCACGGAAGCGCAGGTAACGCCAGTTGGTGAGAGCTAAGCAGAAACAAAAAAAATCCAAAATATACAAAGGAAACAGCCCAAACCCAGATCCTAAGTAGTAGAACTGAATACAATAAACATCAAATAAAATCCAAGAACAACAACAAACCACAGAAACAACAGGAAAGAAATGAAATGAAAGAAGAACCCAAGCAAAAACAAAGAGAGACTAAAGAAGCAACCTTGACTCAGATGAAGAGGGCGCAAGAGAAAAAGATGAGTTTAGGGGAGGCTAGAGTGGACTTGTTGAAGAGAGAAAAGGGAAAAGAGGGTTGTTTCTTTTGGAGGCTTTTTCGGTTGAGATTTTTGAGAGAAAGTGTTAGGGTTTCCCAAACTCCTCGGATCAGCGTCGTGGAGTTTGAAGGGAAAAAACAAAGAGGCGAACAAAGCAAACTTGTGTTTTAAGTTTTACAACCCTTTTCTACTACTACGTTGCAACTATCTCCACCTTTTTCTTTTCGTATAATTATAAAATTTCATCCCTCGAGTTTAAAATCGAGAAATTAATACTTTTATTTCAGTTTGTCAGAATATAATTCCTATACTAAATTCCAAAACTAAGAAAATAGTCTAATTATATTACTCTAATAAAAAATTTCATTACATTAATAAACTGAAATTTAATAGTTTAATAATTTAAATGTAATAAATTAATAAAAAAAAATAACCGTTTATCCGTTCAAATACAATTCAAGTTAATGTGTTACTAGTAACTGAACTAATTTTTAAATTTTTATAAAGTATGAGAATGAAATTCTACAAATTAAATTAGAAGGGCCTGCTTCTCAATTTTTGTAAAACAGATGGATTTTATTATCAAACTTATGATAATTTTACCAATATAATTGTGATTTTGTTAGGGATTGTTTGTTTACTTCAGAATGATTAAGCACTGAATAATTCAAATGTTTAATGATTTAGAGGCTTTGTATAAATTAGCTTTGAATGTGACATGTTGCTTGATAATGGCTCTAAATCATTCAGCATTGTTTTGTTGAATCAGTCAGCACTGAATTATTTCATTCAGAGGTGCGAAACAAACACGCTGAATGTTGAACGGTTCAGCATTCAGCGCTAAATGATTCCATTAAGAGGCAAACAAACATCCCCTTAGTCTTTGATTTTTTTAATAAGTAGATATACGAAAATATTTCATATAAAATATATATCTTTAATTTTTATTAATAACTGATTATAAGTGTAGTGGTAAATGATTTCTTTATTAATATTGTTTAATTAGTATTTTATAAAGATTATGTGAAAGTATGAAAAAAATAAATACACCCTCATAAAAATAATAATTATTATTTAAAAGATATATATTTTAATTATGTCTTGAGTTTGATTCTGTGTAAATGTAGAAAATCATTTCTGAAAGACTCGTCCATTAAAATCAGGTGTGTAACGTGGATCGATCTAAATTAAGATGAAACCTTAGAATGGAGAGAGTAACAACAAAAAATGTTTTATAATAAGCATAGATTGTAGTAGTTTTAGATTCTTTATCAACTTATGATAATTATATCAATACAATTGTGAGTTTATTCACAAATACAAACAAGGCCAAATATTTTTTTTAATTTTATTATCCACATAAATATATATACTTTTGTATTGATATAATTATAAAAAGTTGTAACTGAGTTTAACTAGTTAAGTATTTCATTAAGGCTTAAATGTATTATTGCCTCTTAAAGTATATCATTTGTATATGTTGTCCCTAAAGTATTTTTCGGGACGTTTTGACACCTGAAGTTTAAATCATTATTTTGTTTGTTCTAAACGGTTAACTCTGTTAAAAACGGCAATGATAAGTTACATATTTAGTCACTCAACTATTTTAATGATTTCGTTTTGGTCCCCATTATTATTATTTTTTCAAAATCATCGTTCAACTATTTTTTTCTACTTTGAACAATGCTTTATGAACTAGTGAAAAAGAAGAAGAAGCACAGTTTTCAACACCAAGCTTAGAAGAGGAAATGTCGTTTCTTCAAATGATTCAGAGTATAGAATCCCCTCGGCATTTTGCCTTTAGAGAACCAAATTTCCAGACCCTTTTGTGTTTGCAACACTTGAAGAAACCATGGGAGCTAAACAACAATCCTTTTCGATCCGGAAATGGAAACTCAAATTCAAGCCATGGAACTAAAAAGCTGCGTCACCCATGAAATACTACTAGACTCGCATTCACCTGTCAAATACGAGACCAAAAACCTTAAGACAAGCCCCCCTTCAAGTGCATGTTTTAAAGTTCTCAACACCAAGTCGAATCAAGACCAACCAAACTCAACAGCAGCAGACAACTGTTGTAGACAACGCAACAACTTGAGGTTGTCCTCGCCTTTGAAAATCTTCACAAAATCCACTAATGCAACTAGAGAGTAGAGAACGACAGAAGCGAAAACGAACGAAGGCAGCCAAGAACAAAGAAGAAGTCGAGAGCCAACGCATGACCCACATTGGCGTCCAGAGCCAAAGAGTATATTATTCTAACCTTGACCTAAATTTTAGTCCCGCTGTTAATACTTTGTTTAACGAAAACCATGTTTTGGCTTTGATTTACAGGGTGGCCAATCGTCGGTTATAGTGGGTGTAATTAACTTCGTTAAGGAGCTTGAGCAAATTTTCAATCCATAGAAGCACAGAAGACAATGATAGGTTTAGAAGAAAGCAACAATATTAGTGATAATTTCATGTCAAAATTTGCCATGGAATCTGAAGATGGAAACTGCGGAGGTGAAATACAAGCAAAAAATAAATCAGGTGCAGCTGAAGTTGAGGTTAATATAATGCAATCATGTCAACTTAAAGATTTAAGTGTCCAAGAAGAGTTGTTGAGTTGGTGCAAGCCATTGTCATCATGGAAAATCTTAGATTAAAAGCTTTGCACCTCAACAAAACTACTTCTCAATCATATGTTCTTTACTCGTTCAATCTCAAGGTACTATTCATTTTCTAAAAAAAAATTGTTTTGGCTCAAACCGTAATCCCAAATTTTCTCAACATTTATCTTGTTTTCTTGCTGGCTTTGTTTTATTATTTTTTGGGGTTGTGCTGGAAATGACAATGGCAGATGGAGGACAACTCTGAGCTAAGATCAGCAATGAGATAGCAGTAGTAGTTCTTCAAATATTCAACTAATTCAAAGCTACAATATTAGAGATAAATATTTTATATGTTAAAAAGATAAAAATGATTTCTTATATATTAATTTTACTCTTATATAAATGAACTCTTATATATTATAAATTTAAAAAATAAATCGAATCAAATTAAGTGACCAAAACATAATAAAAATTAAGTTTAATGATGATTTTGAAAATAAATAAATAAATAGGGGTCAAAATAGAATCGTTAAAATAGTTGAGTGACTAAATGTGTAATTTAGTCTTGTTATTTTTAAGAGAGTTAACGATTTGAGACAAATGAGATAACAATTTACTTTATGAGGTAATTCACTATAAATGACATATTTTATGGAGTAATGGTGCATTTAAGCCTATCATTAAATATAACTAAATATAACGATTCAGCATGAGCCGAACGATTTTAGTGACGATGAATTGTTATTAACAGCATAAACATGTGTAAACAAAGTTTCCATCCATGCATAGAGATCTAAATAGAAACAATATCATGGAGATTTTGCCCCACCAAGGCTAAAATATATTATCAACGAGGAACACTAATTACCATTAATGATATAAACAGAGCATAAAGGAAAAAGAGTTTGATCCATTTATAATGAAATAAGAAGCTTATTCGTGACATGAACTTCACATATTAGACGAATTAAATTTCTCCAATACCAGTTAATCCACCATCATCAAAATTTTCAATTTAAGGACATATCCACTCACTGAAAATTGCTCCTTTATTTTTTAAATCGGCACATATCTCTTCAGCACTTGCTTCCCGGCAACCACTGCTCCAGCCGCCAACCCACCAAGCGCACCGGCAACCGCAGCAGACCTCACCCCTCTCGCAGCCCGACAAACAGCTCCGGTTGCGATACCCGCCGCCACACTACTCCAGACATCATCGCGATCAGTCATTGCAATCACCCCACTCTCCATCCCCGCATAAATCAAGCCCACCACCCCGATACGGTTCCCCCATGACCGACCCGTTTGACCCGAACTATTCAAGATCCGATTGATTTTCAGCTTCAATGTATCGCCTTGCTCGAAATTCTTGAGCGCCGAGAAGAGCCCGACGGATGCGGCGCTTACGGAGCCGCCTAAATAAGCGGAACCCGTGTAAAAGGTTAGATTTTCGCCCCAAGAACGGCGCTGGCGGAGGAATTCCTCGGCGAAGAGGAACTCCGGGGAGGTCGGCAGCTTGTAAAGGTTGTTTACGGGAACTTGAAGGTTAAGGTCTTGGTATGGGTTGTAAAGTCGGGTGTTTGGGTCTATTTCTGAGTCGGAGTCACCACGATTGGGTTTGCTCTTTGAAAACAGAAAAGAGAAGGGAGGTTCTATAATAGTTTGGAACTGATTTAAACATATTCATCAAAATTTAATATTTTTCAAAATAATTAAAATTGATCAAACATTTAAAAAATATCACAATAAAATCAAATAACAATAATAAAATCTTATTCCTATAGTTTTACTGTTTCAATGATATTTTCTTAATGTTTTAAGAAAGGGTAATCAACACTGGTGGTCCTTATATTTTTGGTTTATTCAATTTTAATCACCTATTTTAAAAAAATGATTTTAGTCATTTTTTCTCTGTCCATCTTATTTTAATCAATTGGCCGTTAACTCCAGTTACTTTACTGACATGGTATGTTATTAAAAATATTTTAATTTTAACTTGATTCTTGAATTTTAGATATAATATTAATTTGACTTAAAACTTAAATAAAAATATTAATTTAACCTTTAAATTTTATATAAAATATCAATTCGACCCTTAAACCCAAGCAAAATTTATATCGTTGGTCACCACATCATCATCAGTCAGGTGATCACCATTGATTGTCGTTGAACCCAAAAATTTTATTCACCCCTTTTTAATCTCTCAAACGTGAATTTAATATCCAAACAAATCAACCCAGGAAGTAACAAAAGCTTGGTTCACAACCCAAACCTGTAGGCAACAAAAAGCCTCGCAATTCAGTCTTTCATCCCACATAGTCACCCATCTCATAAGAGCTCCATGCTAGAAGAGAGCTTTGTGTTCGCCAGTGACTTCCATCGAAACAGAGAAATATCGAATGAATTAACATCACAAGAACATGAGAGTTGAGACAATGGGTTAAGGCCACAGAGGAGCAAGACCAAACATGCCATCTGGTGAAGGACCACAAGCAATAACGAATCTATAAATTTAAAATTGGAGCTCTAAAGTTTTAATAATATTATTTTTTAAGAAAACAGGTGTGCAATTTTTTTTATTTAATACATTAAACTAAATTTAATAACTTTTTTAAAATAATGGGTATGCAATTGTATCCATATATGACTTTATACATCCGTCACTGACCACAAACAAAGCTAGGGTTATAAACAAATCGAGTTGAGCACGAATGTTGTTGAGCTTGACTCAATTCAAAGAGTTTAAAACAGAGCTCGACTTGATTCAAAAATCCGCGAGCTTAAAATTGTGAAGCTCAATTCAAAAGTTCGTGAGTTTAAAATTTTCAAACTTAACTTGAAATAAAAAATTGAAGTTCGGCTCGAGTTCAAAAAACTTGAACTCAAAACATTCTTAGACTTGGTTTGATTGAAGCTCAAACTCGAACTCAAACTTAAACCTCAAGTACATGAAAGTCTTATATTGTATTTTTTTTAAAAAAATAACAACATATAAGTGTTAATATTAATAATAATTTAATTTGAAAAATCTAAAAGTTTAATAATATTATTTTTTTCGAGTTGTTCATGAGCTTTTCAAGTCGGGTATTAAGTAGTTCATTTCGACTCGTTAAAAATTCAAATTCAAGTTAAATCAATTCGTTTCGAGTATTGATCGAATTTTTACTAAAATAATCTCTAATAGTTATTGATTTATCTCGTCTAGTTTATGTTGCTAAACAAGGTCAAGAGAACAAAAGAAATTGGGTTATTTCAAGGTTGGTGTTGATTAATAAGGCATTTGAGAGTGTTTTTTAAAACTTTTTTGCATGTTGGTTTTGGAGGCAACATGTGTGCTTTTTGCAAGCACTAGTTAAGTTGGCACTTTATTTATCTGAAAAAGTCTCACGTGAGGCAGTCTTAATATACGGTTAAAGAAATAAGTTATCGGTTTTATTATTATTTTTTAATAAAACCGGTAAAAAATTATCGAAAACATTATTACTTCTACTGGTTTTGTTATTATTGGGTGTTTTACCGGTTTTGTTAATATATCATGTAAAGCGCTATCGATTTTGTTATTTTTTCTACTGGTTTTGTTATTATTGGGCACTTTAACGGAAATGTTAAAAAACATTAATGTTTTAGGTAGAAATAATAATATTTTAGGTAATTTTTTACCGATTTTGATAAAAAATAATAAAAAAAAACTGTTAACGCATTTTTTTAACCTTATATTAAGGCTGTGGGCACTGTAGAATTTCCTTATTTATCCTATATCCCATTTATGCAAATGTATTATAAAAATTTAAGCTGTGAGTTTCTCAAGCTCGAAATAATGGCCAACTCCTGCAATGCAACATAAAAGAACAAAACAATTTTTTGATGATTTGTACGATGGGTAAACATGTGATTTCCCATTCAAGTTTTTCTCTGTTTTTTCAAATCAATTTGTCAAACATTGAAAACAAAATTATCCTTAAAAACTTATTATCGAAGCAATTACAATTTAAGAATTATAACATAACATTATTATAAATAAAATAATTATAGATTTGATTATGATATAATTTTAAATTTAATTTTTTTAAAATTACTATTAATAAATTTATTATTATGGTCTGATTTAAAAAAAAAATCAAAGGTTTTAGGTTATATTTGTAGAGTTTAGAATATGTTTTAATGAAACGGACATTAGATTGGTTTCAAGAAGTAAAAAAGAAGTGAATTAAAAATTTATAGTCGAAAGTTTGTTTGTGATGACAATCAATGGTAGTTGAAAAAGTGGTAAGCAACGGCCAATAGAGGGGGGTTTGGTCGAATTCAGAGGCTCAATTGAAGTTTTATCTAAAATTCAAGAGTCAAATTAACATATTATCTAAAGTTTAAGGTTAAATTGATATTTTATCTAAAATTCAAGAGTTAGATTGATATTTTATTTAAAATTTAAGATTATATTAAATTTTTATCTAAATCTCAGGATTCAAATCAAAAGTTAAACCCTTTTATTAACATTTCATATCATCAAACTAAAGAAAATTAATAACTCAATGATAAAAATATAATAAATTAATAATGTACATGACTAAAGTAAAGAATAGTTTAAATTAATAACTAAAAGTGAACAAAATTGAAACAAAAATGAACATTCTTATAATTTATTTTAGGATAAAGTATAATAATGGTCACTAAACTTTTTTAAAGCTTTCATTTAGGTCCCTCAACTTTTAAAACTTGTAATACAACCCTCCAACATTTAGTCCGTTTGTAATATGGTTCTCGTCGTTACATTGTCGTTAGTACATTTGCAATATGGTCACTGAACTTTTCAGGTGCTTGCATTTAGGTCCCCCAACTTTTAAAACTTACAACACAGTCCTCAATTTCATTTTAAACCCCAAATTCCTTTTCGATATCGAATTTCCTTTTTTGCTCATCTCTTCTCATTTACAGCGTAACTTTTCAGTCGGGGATGCATGGGAAATTCTAATCTAACTTTGAATTATGTGGAGGTGTTGACTTGAATAAGGGTCCATTGATAAAAGACCTGACCATGGGACTATCGGGACCATCAACGATTCAAGGTGTAATGTTAGATACAAGTCATCTTTGGTGAAACATAGATGTTCGATGAAATGCTTGTGAGAAAAAAATGGGGTTAGAAATGCAGAGTTGATAAATACCACTAAGATGAACTAAGTATCCTTATTGAAAGTCACCTATAAAGATGGAATTATTTTGTATAAATGACATATGATAATTTCTTCGTTTAATCCTTGTGGTTAAAGATTTTCCAACAAATGATCAAAAAATGGGGTTAAAGATTTTCGCTCACATGCACTCTTGTTTTTTTTTGTTCTTCAATTTTCCACCATGTAAAATTGTAAACCCAAGCAATGCTCTGTCTTTCAGCTTTTTATTTACAAAGAATCCACAGTCGCGAACTAAAAATTGAAAGACAAAGAATTGCTTGGGTTTACAATTTTACATGGCGGAAAATTGAAGAACAAAAACCAAACGAGATTGCATGTGAGCGAAAGAGACTGAGAGGTGAATGCGCTGTTTGAGATTTCATTATATTTGATCATCTGTTGGAAAATCTTTAACCCCAAGGATTAAACGAAGAAATTAACATATGCCATTTATACAAAATAATTCCATCTTTATTGGTGACTTTCAACAAGGATACTTAGTTCATCTTAGTAGTATTTATCAACTCTGTATTTCTAATCCCATTTCTTTTCTCACAAGCATTTCATCGAACATCTACGCTTCACCTGAGATGACCTGTATCTAATATTACACCTTGAATCGTTGATGGTCCCGATAGTCCCTTGGTCGGGTCTTCTATCAATGGACCCTTATTCAAGTCAACACCTCCACATAATTCAAAGTTAGATTATAATTTCCCATACACCCCTGATTAAAAAGTTATGCTGGAAATGAGAAGAGAGGAGTGAAAAAGGAAATTCGAGATCGAAAAGAAATTTAGGGTTTAAAATGAAATTGAGGATTGTGTTATAAGTTTTAAAAGTTGGGAGACTTAAGTACAAGCGTCTGAAAAATTCAGTAACCATATTGCAAACATGCTATCGGCAGAAACAATATTACAAACGGACTAAATATTGAAGGACTATATTATAAATTTTAAAAATTAAAGGACCTATTAAAAAAAATCAGTGACGACCCCTTTATTTTAAGAGGGGAGTTTAAATCAATTCGGCAAAGCAAAGTGAAGTGAAAAAAGTGCAGAAGCGGGATAACGCTGATAATGACTGTTGTACCACTTGCAATAGCAATTAATCCTAGCTATTATCGCTGGACGCAATCAAATTCCACCGTTCATCAGCAATGCCACCGACGTATTCGCCCGGTGGCCATTCAAGCCGAGCGCAAATACCCCAATTTGGATGAGTACTACCAGAAAAACGCCGGCAAGTTCTGGGACAAATTCTACAAGCGCCATGAAAACAAGGTATTCGCCTTTTCTTTTCTTTTATTGTTTCGAGCCTGTTCGGAAAACCCTTTTTCTGAAATTCTGTTTTGATATAAAATTATCTGGGAAAATTTACTAAGAAAGTTTTTTATTCGTTCTGATTTGTTTCGTTTCAAAAAGATAAAGCATATTAAACGGTTTTGAGTTTGACTGTTATGTTGCTTTAGTTCTTCAAAGATAGACATTACTTGGAAAAGGACTGGGGTCACTACTTTTCTGATGATGCTCAATCCACAAGTGGCAAGGTTGTTTTAGAGGTACACTTTATGCTTCATTGTTTCTAAAGTAATGTTATTTTACCTGTTAGTTCAAATTTAATATGGTTTAATTCGACGTTAAAATAGTGCTCGACTTGACTCTACTCGTTATTTCATAAACTTGACTCAAATTCTTTAAATATTCGAGTCGAGTTATAAGATAGAACTTGAATAACTCGAAATTTTTAGTAATTAGTGCATTGATTTTCAAGTTCAAGTAAAATCCCTCTATTCTGCATGATATATATTATATATATCACATATGAAAAAATTTAAAGAAACATATATTTATATTATATTTATAGAAAAACGTTTAAATTAGAATTAATTAGTACCATAATATTATAAATATTTACAATTAAAATTAAACAGAAAATCGAACAACTTGACTAGACTCAAATTTCTTAAACTTGATTCGACTCGAAAAAACTTCAAATAAAGTTTGAGTTATAAAATAGGACTCGTCAACCCGACTAACTCGAAATTTTTTGTCTCGATTCGACTCGATCGAATACTGACCCCTATTTGAATGACCATCTTCTTCTGGCAGGTTGGTTGTGGAGCTGGCAATACTATATTTCCGCTTATTGCAGCATATCCCGAACTATATGTGCAAGCTTGTGATATCTCACCTCATGCAGTCGATCTTGTTAAGGTTTATGACCTTTTCTTAACATGAATACCTGGGACATAGTTTCTATTTCGCTTATTGTTTGTGCCGTCACTGAACATTTCTGGCTTAGTACAGTAGATTTGCATATAGCTTGCATGTATGCTTAGTATTATGTTCATAACATTATTAGTCGCAGTAATTGTTTAGTTTACAGTAGTGTTCAGCGTGTGAAGAGGAACCGGTATGTATTGTTTCTTAGATGGTTAGGCAGGACTAAGTTTTGCTGTTGAAATGCAGTCACATGCAGAGTTCAAAGATGATCGGGTGAATGCATTTGTATGTGATGTTACAGTCAACAGTCTTCTTGAGAGGATTAAACCTTCTTCAATTGATGTAGTTACCTTGGTAAGGTTACTGGAAATCTCCAATTCTGATGCTTCTGATCATGCATCTAGTTGCCATCAGTGATTTGTAGGTTCTGAAGTAATGGCCTGCTAATTTTTTCTGATTATTTTAAGGGTTCTATTCACGTCTCCATTTATCAAGGACAGCTCCGTATGATAACTAACATGTTAAGCAGATTTTCATGCTGTCTGCAGTTTCTACATATAGGATGCCATGGATACTACAGAACATTAAAAGAGTACTAAAGGTATATATATATATATATATATATATATATATATATAAGATATTACTAGTGGAGATTGGATGGATATGTTCAATCTGAATGAGATGGGTGCTTTTATCTGCCTGCAGCCGGATGGTTATGTTCTCTTGCGGGATTACGCTTTTGGAGATTTTGCGCAAGTAAGTTGGGTTTGTTGTGTATGATAATCAAACATCTTCTCCACTTTACTCCAATTTCTAGGGTTACGATACATGTTGGTCGTGTCACATAAATCATTCTTCCGTTCCAACCTTTTATGCCAGTGACATGTTTCTTCTGGTTTGCACGAATACAAGCCTTTTTGAGACGAATAAATTCTTTTTTGTTCTAGTTCCCGATGGTACTTGATATAGAGGAATTGATCACATCTCAATCTGTTGTTTCCCGTTTTACTTGGTTGGAACCTTGATTTGGTTCTGGGTTATACATAGTTTGACACCTTTTTCTACATCCAAGATGATATTTTAATTCAGATGGCATGCATTTTTCTTCTTTTGTTGCATGTTCTCACTTTATAAGGTGAAGCTGGAAAACAAGAATCAGATGATAAGTGAGGGCTTTTATGTACGAGGTGATGGAACTGTAAGCATGTTGTGCAGTTCAGATTTATAGTTTTTCGCTTTTCTTGGGAAAGCCTCATCTTATTGTCTGATTTGCTATGTTTGTTAAACTCTTCTCTCTAGTGTTCATTTTACTTCTCTGAAGACTTCTTGTCAACCTTATTTTTCCAAGCTGGCTTCAAAACTGTAGATATCAGCACATACTGCAAGCAAATCAAAAATTGTCGTAAGAATATAACTATGGATCGGTACGTCTTGTAGTTGGTTATTTTTCCAACCTTATTTTCATTTAGCATTTGTCAACATGTTCGTTTAACATTCGTTAGGCGTTTATGAACATGCTCATTTGCAAGCTAAAGAATGGTAAAATTACACCAGTGATACTTAAACTCCTTAAGCTTCATAGTTTAAACCCCAAATATCACATTGTATTCAATTTAGTCCTTACATTCATCAATATTTAAAATGTAAAAAAAATAAAAATAAACGAGCTTGTAAACAAGTCGTTAAACGAGCTTGTTAATGAACATAAACGAACGAGCTTGTTCGTGAACATAAATGAACGAGCTTGTTCGTGAACATAAACGAACCAAACACATCTCTATTTGTGTTCGTTCGTTTATTAAATGAACATAGAAAATTTGGTCATACTCGTTTATTTAGCTTAACAAACGAACATAAACAAATGTTATACGAACGGTTTACGAACGATTCACCGAACTTTCTGTTCATTTACAAGATTCTCTAGAACGTGTATGGTTGCATGTGTTCAGTACACCCGAGAACTTACCGATGTGTCACTAATGCCTTGAATTAGATCTTCAACTCTCAGATCATAGACATTATAATGCACTGTAACCATCCGTAAACTGGTGACTTTGTGCTCTGATTCTGTCTACACAAACATATTGTTTGCTAGACATCATAGAACAACAAAGATTGCTATATATGTCCTGATTTAGCAAAGGAAAATGGTTTGACTGGAAAAAGGGTGAAAGGAAATGCATGTGAGAGTTGACAATAAACTACTTAGATTTTTGAACTTGCTTATTGCTACGCTCTAAATGAGGCAAACTAGTTCCATTTCTTCTTTTTCCCTGCTGCTCTTTTTGCTTGCCTTTCAGTTTTGATGGTCATATTAATTTGCAGTCGTTGGATTCGAGCCGTTTTTAACAACTTGGAGTGATATTCCATATTTTATTGTGAGCCAGACGACCGTACTGTGATTCATACATTGACTGCTTACCAATCAGCCAGGTTTGGCTGTTTACCTTTTTCCTTATTGTGTTGGAATATGATTTCATAACCACATTACATAAGCCTTTCTGTTCCCAGTAAACTTCTTGTTGTGCTACTGGAATTGTTAGGTTCTGGATGTTAATTTTAATGATTCAAGAAATAAACAGAGTATCGATTACTCTTTTTATCTTAAACATGACATTAATAGTGCCACTATGTACTAATTAACATTTCGAAATTACTATTTATGGAGATCAACCGTTAAAGAAATATTCACTAGTAGGGTGTTCAAAACTCAATTCAACCAGTAAAGATCATTTAAAAAAAAATCAAGTTATTTGAGATGAATTATTTGATTCAACTCGAATTTTTTGTTTGAATAATCGAAAATTAAAACGATGTTGTTTTGGTCTATGGTTAATCAAGTTTGATTATATATTGATTTGGTCTTTGATTTCATTGTTTCTACGATTCATTCTTCGTTATAAGTACACTTTTGACCAATTTGAATCACAGGCTCTTCAACAACAATAGAATAACTATATAATTTTAACTAATCTTTTGGACAATAAGTTTCTTCCTTTTACAACTTAATCCCTCAATTTTGTTTTATTCCTCTGTGTGAATTCTTTATCCCCATATATTCATTGACTTATATATACTACAATCAATATTTTGTCCATAAAATTCTTTTTTTATTGAAATAACATTTTAAATATATTATTTAATTTCATAGAGCATTTGATTTATTACATAACATTACAAATAAGTGTGTATATATATATATATATGGGGTTAGAGAGAGTTATTTAAATTCAAATAAATCAGTATCATACCATTATAAATAATTATATTTACATTTGAACAGAAACTCGAAAAAATATATTCGAAGCGACTCGAAAAAAGTTTAAATAAAGTTTTAAATAATAAAATGGGATTCATAAGCTCGACTAATTAGATAGGTATATAATCAAAAGACATCATCTTCAAGCCTCCAAGGAGGCTTTTCCACATTGGAGATAATGAAAATAAAAGTTTGAACCAGTGCCACGCCAATAGTAAAATTTTCAGGTATATAACCAGAATGACTCCAGGGCTCGATGTCTCCCAGTCACTGCAACAATTTTATCTTCTACTATGAAAATAACTCGGCTCTTTCCAACTGCTGAGGAGGTCCGGTTCAATTTACGAACGACCAACAGCTTGGTTGACCATGCTTCCTGTTTGACTTTCCGGAAGATCCTTCGTTGGATGGAAGGATGCTGGACTTCCACACTCTGCTCATAGACTTTAACAGTTTCCGTGAGCTTCTTTCAGTGATCTACATTTGATTTCCATTCTACATTAGGATTGTTTGTCATTTGTTCTTGATAAAGCATGATGTAAAATAGACTAGTGACTGCAATATTCATGCATCGACTAACCTGAATTCCTTGTGATATATTCTCTAGAACTGAGTTATGAAGGGGTGCCTCAGAAGCCACGTTTTTGCCGTAGTTGGCTTGATGTTGAATCTCACTGTTGTTGGCTTCATGTTCAAGCCCAAGATTCCTGAGGCGAATTAGCTCTGGTAACACAACTGAATTTAGGTATGGTCTATCCCTTTTCCTTAGCTCACAGCAATGTAAAGCCAGTTTTGCTGATGATAAAACCTCTTCAACAGGCCAATCTGGTACCGCTGTATCAAGCATTTCTGCGAAGGTTCCTTTCTTGATTGCTTCCTGAACATTGGCACAAAGTCCTACTGGTAACTTTGATGTTATCAGCTGTAATAGAACCACACAAAATGAATATAAATCTTATTTTACACCTAGCATTCCTGTTTGCTGATACACTGGATCGATGTAACAAAATGTTCCCCGAGCTTGTGTTAAGCAATATTGAGAGACACCATCTTCTGCTGGGACTGGGACCAGTTGGGACAAGCCAACATCACTAATCTTGCTCACATAATTCCGGTCTAAGAGCATGTTTGCAGGCTTGAGGTCACGATGCACCAGTGGTTCTGGCTTTGTTTGGTGAACAAAAGGCCTGTGGCAATTTCGGCAGCTATTCTAAACCGGGTTTGCCATGGTATTGGTGGAGTGTTGTCTTTACGAAAGAGCCGATCTTCTAAGCTTCCGTTTTCCATGTATTCATATACTAGACATCCGTACTCAGGGCAGGCACCTATGAGCAGAACCAGGTGTGGATGTCTCGCGCAGCTTAGAACCTCAACCTACATTGAACATTTGTTTAATATAAATAAAAGGGATAAAAAGGAACAGATAAGATTCTACCACTATAAATACATTTGGCTAGAGAAATTGCGTGCATTTCTATGAGTAAAAGGAGAATTAAAAAGCTTCGTTACCTCTTGTTGGAATTGCCTCTGTCCTTGTGACATATCTGGCCTTAACACCTTGATGGCAACAGCAGTGTGATCAAGTGTGGCTTTGAAAACAGGTCCATATCCTCCTCTACCAATCTTATGCTCACCGGCAAAGTATTACGTTGCAGCTTCAACGTCATCAGTGGTGTATTTTCTATAAGAAGCTTTATTGTTAGCTATCGTATGTAGCGCTCTCTTTTTTTCTTCTTCCTCACGAGTGGCTTTCAATTCAGCGACTTTTCTCTTACGCACCTCCATATCTGCTAAACATCGTGCCGTCTTTGCTGCTTCCATAGCAGCCTTGGTTTTTTGCCTCTCTGCCTCGGCCAAAGCCACTGCTGCCTCCTCGGCAAGCCTGGCTTCCTTTAGTTTGTGCTCTTCTGCTTCTTTCCATTCCTGAAGTGTCCTCAGCTAGGAAAACAAAAGGTGGAGTCAAGAAAACTGGAAACTTATTGCTCAAGTTTGTTTCATTGTTTGATAAGATCACATATGATTCCGCTTCAACAGCTTCTTTGCTAACTGATTTAAACATTTCCATGGATATCTCTAATTCTTTTCGAAGTCTCCCCATCTCCGACCTCAAGTCTCGCTATGTAGCTCATGCAAAGGGTGAACTGTCTCAGTAATATGGTAATGGGTTAATAAAAAAACATTTAAAGATCTATTTAGTACCAACTAGTTATGTCTGGAAGTCATTGTATGTTTTTACGTTTGACCAAACATAATTTCCTAATGAATTTATTGCAACATACTCACAGGAGTCAAGCAGAACAAAGAGCAGGAACTGTAAGCTGTACTGTCTGAACCGTGAGCAGTTGGGTCGGTTGGTTGACTACTTGGTGGCTCTAAAAGAATAGTTCTCTCTGGTATGGAAACTCTATAGAGGGATTCTTGTCTTTTACATCTCTTTGAAGCTTTAGGTGATACCTGTTTATTTGACATCAATTGGTCGCATGGTTTTACTTGAAAGGAACCGCTGGTTATATCAGGAGTTATTCCGTATTTTCTGGATTTACATCTTGAAATACTTTTGTAGGGTCCTGCACCGAAATGGTCGGTTGGGGATCTGCATCAATGCTAGTGGTGTGAGTGTGAGTAAATATCTCTAGAGCTTTAGAACAAATCCTGGGAAATTAAGTAGACTATTAGCAAAGATTCATCTTCACTTTTCTCATCCTAGTTTCTTATTGCCATCTCATTAACATTGGTTAATAATTTGCGTTTACTTTCAGTAATGACATGAACAAGGAGAAGCCTAAGTGACATTTTTCGAAATTGAACTCGTTGTGATTCTATTGCCCCTAACCATGGAAGAAAATTATGCTATCAATGTCGCAAGCCATGCTGCATGTTCCATCTTAACTCTCAAGGATTAAGACATCAGAGTTAGTTCTAATTCCAACAATCATATAGAGAGTCTTTGAAGTTTGAGAGATGTTAGTTTTGACTTGGTACCTATTAATTGAGAATCTCCAAGAAGTAATGGTGTTGGTTTATTTCATGTTACTTGCTACTGCTTAAGTCTTTAATCTCTGAGTTATCAAGTGCACCTTTAGGCAGAAATGTTTTCCTATGCCGTGAACTGTGTGAATTCGTGCTTGTGCTATCGTGAGATGCCCAAGACCTACTCGCTGATCGGGAAGCCTGAACTTTTCCTTTTGATATGACATATACTCCGCACGATTCTGGTGCAAATTTGAGCAAGCTGGTTGGGACATCTGGATTTCTGAGTTTCCTGAAAAAGGCAATCATGTTAGAAAGATTATAAGCAGGAGGCATATCTAGTACTAGTATTTGCAGAAAATTATAAGCAGAGAAGAAGACCTTGTAAGAACATTCCGGGTGGAAGTGCCGACAATGATGTTTCTGATGTTGTTGATATAATCTAGCAGGGCAGTTGAGACATCAATCCCATGGAGGATCACTTCATGTAATTCAACCTGAAAATACCCCAGTATCAACCGAATCAATGGCAATGACGAGAAATGTTCAGGCCAAATCAGCCAACGATCAACTCAACCCTTTAAGAGGGCAGTATCCTCGGGAAGAAAGGAAGTATAATTCTACCTCAGCTTCAGATGGCGACCGACATTCTATAGGTGTAGCTTCAAAGTCTTTAGTGAAAGAAAAAAGTCGAAAACACATTAAGAAATGGAAGTAATGAAATGATGATCATTCATGATGAAAGACTGGGATACCTACACGGATGTAAGGTCTTGTTTAGAACATGAACAAGGATGCATTTGGAGTCGCCATGCAACAGGTTATCCACCGTCCACTTCACAGCAATTTGGCTACTCTTGTCCCTGTCGATGGCAATGGTTGTTAATGCGGAGGTTTCTTCCATTACTAATGCTTCCACCATGATCCGAGCCAGAGGCAGGTCTGTGTTCAAAGTCATGCATGAAAGAACAATATATATATATATATATTAGCTATGGGTTGCTTCCAATACCAGACAACAACAAAACCAACATCCTGCCAACCAACTTTTATGTACTCTTCTTTCTTACCCTTTGTAGCTACTAAGGATTCATTGTTGGGAATTAGTTCTGCTTTTTGCTCTTAAATTTATTGGGAGTTTAAACCAGAAAATTGGGTGATATTCCATCATTCATTTACTTTTTTTTTACATATTGCCATTAATTAGTTGGGTAAACTACATGTTTAGTACCTAAACTATTACTTTTATTATATTTTAGTACTTAAAACTTTTTTTCCTTCAAAATCTTACCTAAATAGGGTAACACAGGATATGTGATACAGAAATCAAATTACTGTGAAAAAACTTACCAAAACAGAATAAAAATAATAATTTAGGTACTGAACAATTTACCCTAATTTATTTTACAACGACTTTAACCATGCACTGTTCCTTTCACCAATGCTAGCCTTTTTGGATGGCTTTCATTCTCTACGGTTTCCATTTTCCGATATAAACTGAAACGAACAACAGTTCATTCCAATCTACGGTCCCTTAGTGGTTCAAATTCTAAATTAGTCTCAAATTTTAAATTGTTATAATTAAGTCCTACAAATATTAATATCATATCGTTAAGATAAATTTAGTCGTGGCATATGGATCAAGTTTTAAAAAGATTTACATGGTTCGTCCAAAGCATACTTTGGGCTTTAAACCTCTTTGAACATAGATCGGATTAATAAGAATCATTACGAACTCCATCTGAATTTTGTTTTCAGTCTTTTTAGATTTATTTTAAGTCCTATTCAATGGGGAAAAAATTTTCAATTTTTTTAAAAATCCTTATTTCATTAATCCAAAAATATCAATTTTCATTGTTTGTGCTTATTTTCAAAATTCGTCTTTTATAAAACTCTAGAGACATTTCAAAAATCATACTTTTGGTACTCGATCTTCATATTTTAATTCTTTACAAAATTCTTAGTCCGTTTTCGGCTTAAATAAATTTCTAGATAAATCCTAAGTGAAGATGATAATCCATAACCTAATTACAAATAAAATAGATATAATTTCAATAATTCTACTTTTAGGGACCACAACCTCGACAAGAACATGTCAAATTTAAATGCATATTTAAAATTAATTAATGTATTTGATTTTGAAAATGGAGTTAAATGGTCGAAGCCTCGAAGGGATTCACAGTTCGACAGTACTTGTTGATTCGAACTTAGCCATGAGTATGATGTAGAGCAATAATTGAGGTGTCTCGTCAGGGATAGATTGAATAAGGGTTAGCAGAGATAGTCATCTTATGAAAAATTTAAATTTTCATATATTTTAAATATTTTTTTATAATTTTTATTGTGTTGATGATCTGTTTTAACCTTCTAAAATTTTAAAAGTTCGTCATTCCTAATATAAAATTTATAAATTCACCCTTCCTAATATAAGATTGTATGTCTCTCCATATGTCCATGTTAAAAATACATAAAAAAAACTTGAACAAAATAAAGATGTGAATAGTTATGACTACATCGGAAAACAAATCAAAATAAGGAAATATCACCGACAATCGTGAATTTAGAGTAAGTGCCATGAGAAAATTATCTCCGAACGTAAATCGTATATCTAAATAACTAAATTCAATCTAAGGGTCCAAAGCATGGTAGATCATTACGATAATAGATAAACGATATCTTGATTAGTCGAGATGATATCAAATCCAACCTTATTAATCGATGAGATCAACCAAACAACCGATAAAAAAGATTGAAACGTACCAAAAGTCAGATGAAAATGTACCATAAAAACAGAGAAAAACGTGTTATAAAGACAGAGTTATTAAAAAAATTTAAAAAAATCAAATATACAATTAAATTAAAATAAATAAATATTGGCAGTCGAAACTAATGCCACCATTAACCAAAGAAAAAAAGAAGAAAAACAAACGATGTAAAACATTAAATTAACTATTAGATTTATTTTAATAGTTTAGAAGCTTTCATACTCTTTAAATGACTCAAGTTTAAATCGTCATTTGGTCAATTTTTTCTCCTATTAACTACAATACGAAAATATATAAAAAAATCATAATCCTTATACCACATGTAAGATCTGAGCTAATGGTTAAGATTCCCCATTTCCCAGGCTGCCAAGTTTAATCCCCTCAGCGCATTCTTCACTTAATTTTTTATCTCAAATCAAACAGCGATATGTATAAGAAAAAAAAAATATTATTATTCGATTAGATAATTAGATTTTTAAAATTAAATAAAAATTAAGATCAAATACCAAATTTGTTAACAGTCAAGTTAATTATTTTATCAAATACTAATGGCATATAATTTGATTGAAAAATTTAAATAATTAAATGACCAAATTAATAAAATTAAAAAATTGATGATAAATGGTCAAAAGCAATGGCGAATTCACAGTCTCTGAATCGTCTTCATTTAATTACCTATTTTATTGACTATACTCGTCATAAAATTTTATTTGTGTTTTCTCAATACAAAAATTTTATATTAATATATATATATATATGTCAATTTAAAAAATATTTATTATGTTAAAGAAAAAAAGTAATTTACCCTAAATGTACAATACAGCTATGAATGGAGTGGTGTTTGCACAAGCGGAAATCCTTCCCAAAAACATTCAAATCTAACAAAAATAATTTGCATGAGTCCAACGTCTCCCTTTAATTCTGCCATAAGAAATAGAAATCCCCACATATAAAAAGCAAATAAGAAGAACAACTTATAGCTGGACAAAATTAAAAATCTTACTTTAAGATATTTATATACTGGGACGAACATAAGATTTTATGCTAGTAAGTATGAATTTATAAAATTTTAAAAATAAAAACGTATTTTCATTAAAAGAAATATAAAAAAATGACTAAAGATATAAAAATTTAAAAAGTTTAGAGAAAAAGACCGTCCTATTCACTCTCCCCGGTTCATTTCTACCTCCATGTAGAAATAAAACGTGATTAGGTCTTGCGGACTAATAATTCCATCCTACCTAAAATCTGGAATTGCAAGCCCTAATTTCTTGCTGCAAAAGCATCAATTTATCATATTGCATTGCATTTTCATGCCTTTTCCTTGTTGCTTCCCATTATGTGTTCCTTATTATTACAAGTTTTAGGCAACGCACGTCACTATTTAATTTTATTTGGTTTCGCTAATAATTAGCTGTCACACGCTGCAGATTGACTTATTTTCTTACTAAATAAATTCATATCATATCTTCGTTTACGTTATTACTAAATATATATAAGTACAATTAAAGTTAATTTTTCCTTAAAAGTCTAATTTTCATTTTTTTCATAGATAGATTATAATATTTTATTTAGAATTTTTATCAGTCTATTAATAACGTATACACATCCTACAGACATAACTGCTCGAACTCAAACTTTTTAAGAACACAAACATTTTCTTTTACTCAAATTTTTTAAGAAAACGAACATTCTCTTTGACTTCTAAAAGCATTCATTCGCTAGATTTAAAAATCTACTAATTTACTTAAAGAGTTTTGAAAAAAATTATATAGATAAATTTGTCAATAGAAAAATAGATTGAGTCTAGTAGTTTTTGCCTTGGGCCATTATATCTTATGTTTGGCAGACACCGATTTGATTTAAATCAAACTCGTTAAATGTATATAGATTTTTGTATTAATTTGAGATGCTTACAAGATAATATATGTTTAGAATTTTTTTAATTAATTAATAATAATTGTATACACCCTACAAATATAATTGTTTGAATTTAAAATCTCTAAAAAATAACATTTTATTTTATAACTTAGGTTGCTTAAACGTGTATAAATTTAACATACATAGGGTGGATTGCATGTCTCAATTAAATAAAAATTAGGGACTACTAACATGAAATAGGTAAAAGATATGTTCATTTTTTAAAATAATAATTATAAGAGTAGCCATTGCTGTCCCATGAATATTGTATTTGTAGAGGAGTGATTGACGGACCAAATTTCAATTGAGGAAAATCATCAATAATACGTATACTTAGTTTTTCGCTGTCATTCCTATAAGGACAGCCGCAACATGTGAACTGTGAACAAAGCATCTCTATAAACATTATTATTATCGTAATTAATTATCACGTTTGTTCTTAATTGAAGTAATTATAACTCCCCATTTTCGGAATAAAAATAATTAACATGTCTTATCTTCTCAAGTACTAGGTCTGTAAACGAACCGAACGCATACAAACGGATGTATCTTCATGTTCGTTCATTTAATAAATAAACGAACATAAACGAACACGAACATAAACGAACAAAATTTTTGTTCATGTTCGTTCATTAAGGAATATAGTTTGTTCATGTTCGTTCATTTAATAAATAAACGAACATAAACGAACACGAACACGAACATAAACGAACAAAATAAACGAACATAAACGAACAAAAAAAAACTTATTCGAACACAACAAACGAATGTAAAAAAAAATAAACAGCAAGAATAACAACTTAAAATTCATTAATATAACCTGCAAATTTAGAGTTAATTTGTTCGAATACGACAAAAACATACATAAATAATAAATAAGCTATATGAACATAATAAAATCTTAAAGTTAATTTGTTCAACAAAACAATCTTCTTGAAATCCAAACAACTTCAATAATCTTCGTAACATATTTAACTTGCCCTCTGTTCGAACATAAATGAACAAACATAAACGAACGTTCTCGAACGTAAATGAACAAATGAGCCATTTGTTCATATTCGTTCATTTAATTAAACGAACACAAAATCTTGTTCATGTTCGTTCATTTAATAAATAAACGCACATAAACAAACTTCCCGTCGCACGGTTAATGAACGGTTCACTGAACGATCAAATCATTTACATGACTATCAAGTACTACATCCATTCATTTACAAGTTATATATAGCGTTGGCATAACCAAAACAAGAAGCAAATACCAAAACCCCAACTCTCAAAAGAAAAATATGGGGGAAGGTGATGACCCGGCTCCATTTTGGCTCCAAACCTCCGACAACCGCGGCGGTGACCGTCGCCGACCTTCATCTTTCTTCTTAAACACCCATATCCTTATCATCCTCTTGTTAGTCATTGCATTTTCTTTCGTCTTCTTTATCGTGCCTTCGTTTATGTCTTTGACGTCCAAACTATTCAAGCCTCAACTGGTTAAAAGATCATGGGATTCACTCAATCTAGTACTCGTGCTTTTCGCAATAATCTGTGGATTCTTAAGCAATTTGAATAGCAGGAGCAACAATGATAACAATGCACCAACTACGTACGAAGATTACACCTTCTCTAATGATGCTTCCAATCCCAAACATGTCCCAGGAGGATCAAACGCTTCCACATCAGCTCAATGGTATGAATATGATCACTACTTGTCGTCGTCCGACCAGAGTCGGACGGCTTATAACTCATTACAGAGGCTGAAAAGTAGCAGCTCTTATCCGGATCTACGACAAGATTCTCCTTGCATGATGAGCGGTGATGAGCGGTGGAGGTTTTATGATGATACTCATTTGTATAAATATTACTCTAGTGGTAGGTCAAGGCGACAGAATGATGAAAAACAAGTTTTTGCAAAGGATATAGCTGTTGATACTGTTCGAACGTCTCCGCCGCAGCTTCCTAAGATAGTTAGAAGAAAACATAAGCGGGCTAATTATGAAGTTCCACCGGTTCGGTCTCCGCCTTCACAACCACCACCTCCTCCGCCTCCACCACCAACAGGTCGGCCGGAAAAGAGAAGTTCCAAGGGTGATAAAAAGGCAGGTGGGGGGAGTAAAGAATTATTGATTTCATTGAGAAGAAAAAAGAAGCAAAGGCAAAGAAGCATTGAAAACCTTGAAGAATTCTTTAGACTTTCAACGCTTCCTTTATATACACCCACATCGCCTTCTCCTCCGCCGCCGCCGCCGCCGCCGCCACCACCATTGGCTTCATTCTATCAAATCAACTTTTGTTCAAAGAAAAGTAAAGGCAGAAAGCACCACTCAATCCCTCCATCGCCGTCGTCTTCACTGGTAGTAACAACCCAGAAGCCTCCTTTGCCAGTCAAGATAAATAACATGAACAACGTAGAAGAGAGCATGGAAAGCGGTAATGAATCACCGATAAATCCGATCCCTCCACGGCCACCTCCACCGCCGTTTAAACTGCGGCCGTGGAAGTTCGAAGTACAGGGTGATTTTGTTAGATTAAAAAGTGCTTACAGTTCACGGGACGAATCACCGGATACGGATGACCCATTAAGCGGGGAAGCGAGTCCGTCGGATGGCAATAAAATGGGTGAAATGGAGGGTGAGGATTCAACTGCCGGAGCATTGTTTTGTGCAAGTCCAGACGTGAACACCAAAGCCGATAATTTCATTGCACGGTTCAGGGCCGGTCTGACCCTGGAAAAAATCAACTCCGCCCGCGGAAGGTCTAATCTAGGCCCTGACCCAGGTCCAATCACTTTGTGAGCAGCCCAACTTTAAAAGCCCTTTTTACTATTATTTTTTCATTCTTTATTTATTTTTTCGGTGGAAAATTAGTACATATACATAATTTTACTTTTTATTTGATGCATTTTGAATGTTCGACGAACGAGTAGGATGGATTAAAAAGGGTAATTGAAATAGTTATTTTTTTATACTGATATTTCTTTTAATTTTATAAATTTATTCTATCCTAAAATTTTATAAATTTATTATTTTTAAAATAAAATTTTGTATTCGTCCCTATGTTTTAAATACATCTTTTAGTTTATGAGTATTTTTATTTACATAATTTTCTCCACTATGTCGAATGGTCAGGATTTAATAACGTGAAATATTTTGTATATCAAATAAGTGGTGTGCCACAACTCATAAAGGCTGATTTTGTGGGATAATGTGGTGAGTTTAAAAGTAATTTGTCGGGTAATGATGTGGAGAGATTATTTGTTTGAATAGGGCGAATGTTACGATCTTAAATATGTGTAAAACTAAAAAGTTTTAAACTGTATAATTGGATTATATATAGAGAGAGATGGGATCTAATCGCACAATGTAAATTTTCTTAATTTTACACAAATTTAGAATTGTTAGATGAGTGAAAATAGAAGACTCAGATTAACAGTAAGAAATTAAAGATAGTCACTGAAAAAAGAATGAGTTAATCTTTCATTTAATGGTCCTAGTTTTGTGTAAAATTTTTAAAAAAATTACATTATGTAAATAGATCTTAACTATATATGGGTCCGAATTTAAATCTTAAATAAAAAGTATTAATATTACTTAATCATTTAGATAATAAAATTATGAATATTTTTATTATTAATTACATACTATAATATTGATGATGATAGATAGTTATAATTTGATAATCTTTTTTATATTTTTCTAAATTCGTTATGTTTTTTTTGTCATTTTTTCATTAGGACATGAATAAATTGAATTTTCAGTAATGAGTAGGATAATTTTAAATTTGAATTAAGATTCTCAACTTTACATGATATATGTATATTACATATAAAAAAATTAAGAAATATATATATATATATATCGTACATGATTATAGAAGGTTGCCTAAACTAGAATCAATTAGTACAATAATGTTATAAATATTTATATTTAAATTTAAATAAATTTTCGAATGACTATACTCAACTTGAGTTTCATAAACATAACTTAAAGATTTTCAAATAAAGTTTGAGTTATAAAATATGACTCGTCAACTCGATTAATTCGAAACCTAGGCTCGACTCAAAAATCAAAATTTTCGAGTCGACGTTAAAAATTTGACTTAACTCGACTCTTATTTTTATAAACTCTCGACTAAAAAAAATTCAAACTCAAGTTGAGTTCTAAAACATAATTCAAATAACTCAAAAATTTTAGTAATTAATTGATTAGTTTTTAAGTTCGAGTTGAGTCACTAAACTTTGCATGATATATGTATATCACATATGAACAAATATGAAAAAAAATATATATGTATATCGTACATGATTATAAAATGTTGTTTAAAATGGAATCAAATAGTATTATAACATTATAAATATTTACAATTAAATTTAAATAAAAATTCAAACAAATAGACTCCATTCGACTCGACTCAAATTTTCTAAACTTGACTAAAAAAATTTATAATAAAATTTGAGTTATAAATAGAACTTATCAACTCAAATAACTTTAAATTTTTTAACTCAATTTAATTCGATCGAATACTCACCCTTTTTTATATTATAGATACAAGGTGATAAGAAGTGCTCATAAATGTTATAACAAGCCTTAAACATATACCCTTCAAATACTATCCTTGGATTTATTATTTCAATTTTCTAATCAACGTCAAATCTAGATATGTTTTCTATTTCAAATACTGTTGGGATTCATTGCTTGACCAGTAAAGTTATGGGAACTTTTCTTCTTTCTCGATTCTCCTTCTTTTTGCATTTGTTGATGCTGGCTTTTTTTGGTTATAATTAGTTTTGGATTGGTGGTTTTCTTCTATTCTTTGTTACAAGTTTTGGATTGGTCGTTTTCTTCTATTCTTTGTTACAAGTTTTGGATCGTTGGTTTCCTTGTCCTTTTTTTTTTGTGTGTGGAGCTTCGATTGGGTTTGGTTTGGTTATGGTTAATAGTGAGGTTTGTGGCTTGTGTGTATCAGTTTAGGAGGATGATGGTGAGGATTCTCAACGATGGTGGTGGGCGATGGTTGCATTAAGGTGATGGTGTTTCGATGGAGATGGTGAATGGTGGTGCAAACGGGTGTGATAGGACCAACACATGATTTTATGTTAAGGGAGAGTTACGAATTTATAAAATTCTAAATAGTAAAAATGAATTATCAAAATACTAAAAATATCTAAAATTTATAATAATTTGAAAATTTTAAAGGGTGACTACCCCAGCTGCATCTCGATCTATCGTTGAGTGTTGATGATTTTTAGGGAGATTTCGATGGTAGTGAATGAGATGGCTTCAATGGTTTCTAATACTATATGATGTTTCAAAAGGGCAATTGGTGGGATGTGTGTCGATGGATCGAGATTTAGATATTTTTATTAATAATATATTTGTATTTTTAAAAAAAATTATAAATTCATTTTTTAAATTTAAAAATTAAACTTCAAACGTAAAACCATATATATGCTCATGTAAATGTTGGTAGAGATGGTACGGGTATGAAACTTCAAGAGGAGTCAATGATAAACAATAATATATTCTCGTCTTGATACTTGGATTATCCGTTGTAAACTAGAAAATTCAATAAAAATGAAGTAGAATTATGATTGGTAAACAACATTATCATGATCTATCTCCAAAAGAATTCTTTGACAGATTCTTGCCATGATAGTACAAGCATAAGCATCACCAAGATAGCAGCTAGTCCCCATGAGGAACCCCCAATTCTTAGCACCCACGCTGGATCTGGAGATGGACTTAGCCAAGCTCTACCTCCATTTTCCATTGAAGAAGTAGTCCTAATGGCAATTATAAGCCCTGCTAAAACCATTGGAAGAACAAACCCAGAGCTCAATTTCATCTCGTAGTACCGTATCTCTTGTTTGCTGCTAACGTACAATGGAGATAGAACAACAGCAGCAATCAGAGCCAATGCCATGGCTACTCCTCTTTGCGGTGCGTGGTGTAGGCTTGCTTGAGTGTACGTAGCCATTGATACTTGCTAGCTGCCTGGACTGTCTTTTTGGTCTCTTGCAAAGTAAACGGAACCAAGTTATATGCATAATGGGAGATCATTTGATGAGGAATATATAGGTGAAAGAAGAGAAAACCAGTGAAGGAATCTAGTTGGAAAGGTTGTAATTAGATGAAAATAATGATAACAGCCGTCCAAAAAGTGAAAAAGAAAAAGGTGGAAAAGGAAAGAAAGGGGATTTCAATGACTTTGGAAGGAAGGAATCTTTTTCCATACAAATTAAAGAGTGTTCATACATGACCATAAGCAATGCTAGCAGCTTTCATCTTTCATTGGAGTCTAGCTGTTCATGATTCACATCCCTCTACAACATTTCAATTTCATTGGAATGATTATTGGAATTTAGCCAGTCGGGCTAGTTCCAGCATGACCCAATGAGCCCAATACCTTAGCTGATCTGCTAATGACTCTAGGCACAAAGCCCTGACCCATATTTTGTCGTGGCGCAATGCCTTAGTCATGAGCTAGAAAGGTTTGATGCCTTTGGACCTGTGACCCATCTTTGACCTAAGTAATTTGAATCTGACCCTAGTTTGAACTCGAGTTACTCTGTTTGACTCGTACTAGCGTTGCCTTGGACTAGATCTGATATCTATATGCTGCCTAAATCATAATGCTCTAACTCGCTTGACTTGAATTGACCTGATCCATAATCGAGACTGACCCGTTTTGACTAGTTTAACCCGTACTTCAACTTGAACCATCTTAACCTAAGTATTTGACTCATATTCTGACCTGACTTAGAGTTCGAGTTATTGATTTTTCGTTAGTTGTTTTTATTGATCATATGTTGACTTTAACTTTTGATCTTAGACACTATTATTAATCGTTTTTCATCGACTTTTTTTTTTTTAATTTTAACCAAAAAAATGAATTTGAGAAATTAACTTCATAAATTCTCTCTAATTCATTCTTTTAAATATATGAATTAATTACTAATAACTTTTTAAAGATATATCATCAATCCTAAAGATTAAAAATAAAATAATTTATAAAAAATATATAGAATTTATTTAATTTTATATTAGTGTAAGTAGACCCAAATCATATAAAGGATATATGTACAAGTACGTATATATAGAAAGAGAAGGAGAGATGCATCAATAAAAATTAAAAAAAACAAAACAAAACAAAACAAAAAGGAGATAAAGGTAAATAACTTTTAGCCATAGATTGAGTTTTAATCCGAAGATTAGAAAAAAATATAAAATTATTAATTCTATATTGATATGTAAGTTATCCCTTCCCAAAGTCTAATAATATTACTTAATTATGGGAGAGTATTCTGTCGGATGGATTAAGGTCTAGTCTCGATTCAATCCAAAATTAATTATGGACGTAAATTGTTTCACCAAGCTTGGTCCAATATATGTGAGTGGTTTTGTTATTCGATAACTAATTTAAGGTGACTTTCAACTTATAATGTTTTATCTAAAAAATTATACAAATTTATAATATTTTCAAATGCAACCGAAAATATTATATTACGGTGATTTTATAGTTTATAACTAAAAAAATCATACAATTTTATAACATTTTTAATTATAATAAAAATATTACAAAAAATATAATATTTTCGATTTAACTTAAAATATTACGCTTTTGATAACATTTTCGATTACTATTGATTTCTATTATTCTTTAACTTTACATTAACCAACTGTATTTTAAAATTTCTAAAAAAAATCTGATGGACTAATTTCTGTAAAAATAAATAAATAAACAGAATAGAAAACTGGAATTGGATGGGGGAAACGACAAGAAAACATGCATAACATAATTGCCTGCCATTACATAATTGATTGGTTTGACAAGAGTGATGACCAAAAGAAAAGCATCAACAAACCACCAATCACCATAACCTTTTATCTTTTTTATATTATCATACTCTATTATTTCTATGAGCCTTAGATAAATAATCAGTGGGCGCAGATGAAGTGGGAGCCTAGGCACTGCCACAGTCTCCAGCGGGTACTTTTTCGGAGTGGAGAGACCAAAGATCTCCTCCATGTTAAGTTCTTCTTTCGTCATATTACTTGGCAATTCCCAAGTAAATCCATGCAAAAGATTAGCCAAGCTTGTTTGAATGACCTTAATCCCCAGGGGATATCCGGGGCACATCCTTCTCCCTGCCCCAAATGGCAACAGCTCAAAATCATGTCCTTTCACGTCAATGGCCTTCCCAATGAATCTCTCAGGCCAAAACTCATTGGGATTGTCCCAAACTGTAGGGTCTCTCCCAATGGTCCACACATTAACAAGAGCTCTAGTGCCCTTGCGAATGTTGTAACCTTGTATTTGACAGTCTTTACGGGTCAATGCGAGGCACCAGCATGGGTGCCACAGGGTGCAAACGCATAATCTCTTTGGCAATTGACTGTAGGGTCTCTCCCAATGTTCCACACATTAACAAGAGCTCTAGTGCCCTTGCGAATGTTGTAACCTTGTATTTGACAGTCTTCACGGGTAATGCGAGGCACCAGCATGGGTGCCACAGGGTGCAAACGCATAGTCTCTTTGGCAATTGATTGGATGTAGGGGAGGTTGACAATGTCCTTTTCTTCTACCCATCTTTCTCTGCCGATTACCCTATCTAGTTCTTCCGTGGCCTTGGAAAAGATTTATGGTTTTTTCAATAGCTCCGAAATTGCCCATTCCACTGTCACTGCTGAACTCTCGGTTCCTCCAGCTATTAGGTCCTGAAACATCTTCAAACATTAGCTGACGTTCTACCTAATGAAAACTTCTAAGTCATTTGTCTAAAGGCATAACGAAAAAAAAAACACCATACGTTTTATTAAAGTAATTTTGAACCTTATTTTTTTAGGGGTAAAAACATTATGAATAATTTTTTTTGAATTAATCACTAATATTCTATCTATTGACCGATTAATCTAGATCGGATATTACAGAGGCGAGGACAACCCTCCCAACCTAGTTTGTTTCATTCGCTAATATCAGGGTTCGAACCCCTAATATTGCTTAAGTAATCTAGTATCTCGTCCTACTAGATTAACTGGTAGTTGGTTGAATATTTATTTTTTCAAGTTATGCCTTTTTAAATGCATAAAAATAATAGAATAAAGTACCTATTTGGTCACTCAGTTATTACTTAGTTTTTATTTTGGTCACACAATTATTTTTTACTTCAAAATCATACGTAACGTTAAGTTTTGATTCTGTTTTGATCATCTATTATTTTGGTCACACAATTATTTTTTTCTTCAAAATCATACCTAACTTAAGTTTTGATTATGTTTTGATTATGTTTTGATCACCCATTGTTAAAACATTAACGATGATGCTAACGTGTTTTGTTAAATTATTTTTTAATACTAATATGATATTACCTTATGGTGACACGTTAACAACACTGTTAATTTTTTAATATTAGGGTGAAAAAATCGAATTAAAATAGAACGTTAGTTGGAAAAGCTTAAAAGGTTTTTTTTATTATATAAAATTAGAAACTAAATACTATGTGGGTGATCATATAGTTAGTTTACCCAATATAATAAGGCAACAAAAAGGTCTTTCATAGCTAGAATTACTTAGAAACAAACAAACGAGACACTACAATCAAAATCACATCAGTGTTTCACATCAGTGTTGGCTCCTCCTACGGTTGACCCACCACATGTAATAATAACAACAAACAAAGAGTAGCACTTCTTATAAACAATAATTTAACAATAAATGCTTACTATTTCCTTCAAAAAAGACAATCATCTTTTAAGTGATGAATAATCACCTGACTAAATGCCTTGACTCAATGTCTTTCAAGCTTGACATCAAGATTGGGATCATCAGCAAGCTGCAAAAGCACATCCACCATATCCTTGGCAACATAATCTTTACTCTCTCTTCCCTTAGCATTATGTTCATCCAAAACATGTTCCAAGAACCTGTCGAACTTCTTGCTCAACGCCTTCATTCTCTTGATATAGCCTTGCAAATCCAGGAATCTTAGCCAAGGAATGGAGTCCCCGATGTCCAGTACCCTGTTTAGCAGGAGCAACTCGTCGAGCATCTCCTTGAACTCTTTCGGGGTCATGATCTCGTTTTCTCCGGTCCCGTATGTGTACTTTTTCCATGATATGTATGACTCATAAATATACCAGTAAAGAGGACATGGTTAATTATGTAATTATGTACAAGGTTTTTTTTATTATAAATAGAGATGTAACCTAAATCTATGAGACATTGAATAAAATTTCTAGCGTCGCCTAGGCACCGAGGACGTAAGCACATTGCCGAACCTCGTTAAAATTCTTGTGTTCTTTCGTTTACTTTGCTCGATTCTTCAACAATTGGTATCAGATGTCAGGAGCAAAATTCGAAGTTGCGAAATTCGATGGTCAGGGTAACTTCGGATTATGCCAAACGAGGGTGAAGGATCTGTTGGCGCAGCAAGGGATCCTAAAGGCTTTGCGACCTACAAAGCCGGCGTCGATGGAGGAGGGCGATTGGGAAGAATTGCAACAGCGAGCGGTAGGAACCATACGATTATGCTTGGCGGACGAGGTCATGTATCACGTCATGCATCTGTCGTCTCCAGACGAAATTTGGAGGAAGTTGGAAAATCAATTTATGTCCAAATCCTTAACGACAAAACTGTATCTAAAGCAACGGCTGTATGGGCTGAAGATGCAGGACGATCATGATTTGGCGCAACACGTGAATGTCTTCAATCAAATCGTTTCTGATTTGGCTCGGCTTGATGTGAAAATAAAGGATGAAGAAAAAGCGATGATTTTGTTGTGTTCGTTGCCTCCCTCTTACGAACACATAGTGACTACTCTTACATATGGGAAAGAGACTATCAACTTTGAGGAGATTATTGCAGCCTTGTTGGCTCACAACCAGCGGAAGCATAATGCAGGGGAAAGCTCTCAAGCCGATAACTTATATGTCAAGGGTAATCGAGACCGTGGACGGAAGCCAGAGAAGGCAGGGTCTGGCAAGCGGAATTCCAAATCCAAATCTAGGGATAAGAAGACAATTCACTGTTATAAGTGCAAGGAGGCGGGACATATGAAGCGAGACTGTCTGAAGTTAAAAAACAAACTGATGAGAAGCGTGATGTTTCATCCATGTCTGTGAACGTGGTCGAGGATGACAATTCTGATTGCAGTGAGGGTGATATGCTTTCTATTTCAACGAATCAATTGACAGATGTATGGATTTTTGATTCTAGATGTTCTTATCACATCACACCAAATAGGGAATGATTTTTGACATACAGGTCGGTTAATTCTGGTTATGTTTATTTTGGTGATGATCGATGTTGCAATATTATTGGTATTGGTGATGTCAGAATTAAGATGTATGATGGCTCTGTTCGGACGTTGAGTGGTGTTCGGCATATCCCAGATTTGAAGAAGGATTTGATTTCTTTGGGCACTCACAAGAATGGTTTTATCCCTAAGGCTGATGAGGATACGGAAACCATTCGGATTGTTAAAGGAGCTTTGACTGTGATGAAAGGAAAGATGACTGCAGGGAATATTTACAGATTATTAGGGAGTACTGTTGTAGGTGGAGTTCATTCTGTTGAGTCCTGTGATGATAATACAAAACAATGGCATATGCGTCTTGCTCATCTTAGTGAACGTGGTATGGCAGAATTACACAAAAGAAATTTGTTGCATGGTGTCAAAAGTTGTAAGCTCAATTTTTGCAAGTATTGTGTTCTTGGTAAACAAACTAAATTCCGTTTCAAGACTGCGAAGCACACAACTCAAGGGATTCTTGATTATGCGCACTCTAATGTATGGGGGCCTTCCATGACATCGTCTCTGGGTGGATCTAGGTATTATGTTACTTTTATTAACGATTTTCACAGAAAGTTTGGGTGTACATTTTGAAACAAAAGTCCGATGTTTTTTAGAAGTTCAAGCTGTGGAAAGATGAGGTAGAAAACCAAACAGGACGAAAAATCAAGTGTTTGTGGTCTGACAATGGTACGGAGTACACAGATTCATAATTCCTACGCTTCTGTAAGGAGCACGGGATTAAGAGACATTTTACAGTGCGCAAGACACCACAACAGAATGGTGTTGCTGAACGGATGAACAGGTCGTTGAATGAAAGAGCCAGATCTTTACGGTTGAATGCGGGGCTTCCCATACACTTCTGGGCCGAAGCTGTTAACATGGCGTGTTATCTTATCAACAGATCGCCAAGGGCATCATTGGCTGGGAAAGTTGCAGAAGAGGTATGGACTGGTCACGATGTTAGTTTTGACAGCTTACGTATTTTTGGTTATCTTGCTTATGTGTATGTACCCGCTGATGAGAGATCCAAACTTGATGCAAAATCGAAGGAGTGCATTTTTCTGGGTTACAAGAAAGGTGTCAAAGGATTCAAGTTCTGGGATCCAGTTGCGAAGAAAATTGTGATCAGTAGAGATCTTGTTTTTTGATGAACAATCCATGTTGCAGTAGAAGAAAGACACGACAGTGGTGGATTTCAAGCAGTTTCCAGTTGAGAAACCAGAAACTTCTCAACCGACTTCTGGTGGTTCCGCTACGGATGATTTGCAGGATTATAGTCTCGCCAGAGACAGGGTGAGACGGACGAATATAAAGCCTCCGAGCAGATTGGGTTTTGAAGACTTGGTCTCTTTTGCACTTACTGTTAGCAGTGATGATCCGGTTACTTTTCATGATGCCGTTACTAGTCAAGAAAATGACAAGTGGATGGATGCCATGGTTGAGGAGATTGAGTCTTTGAATCACAATCGTACATGGGAGTTAGTTCCACTTCCTGAGGGTAAGAAGCCGATTGGTTGCAAATGGGTGTATAAGAAGAAACCAACAGTAACAGAAAAAGAGGGGGAGAAGTTCAAGGCTCGCTTGGTAGCAAAGGGTTTCTCACAGAAGAAATGAGTTGATTATGATGAAATCTTTTCTCTTGTGGTCAGGCACACTTCAATCCGAGTAGTACTTGTATTGGTGGCTAGTTGGGATTTGCATTTAGAGCATATGGATGTTAAAACTGCTTTTTTGTATGGTGATTTAGATGAGCAGATCTATATGCGATAGCCTGAAGGTTTCACTCAACTTGGAAATAAGCATTTAGTTTGCAGATTGAAGAAATCTTTGTACGGGTTGAAATAGTCTCTGAGATAGTGGTATAAACGGTTTGACTCCTATATGATTAAGATTGGCTAGAACCGATGTGAGTATGATTGTTGTGTCTATGTTAAGAGCCTTGATGACGGTTCTTTTATTTTTCTGTTATTGTATGTTGATGATATGTTGATTGCTGCGAAGAACATGGATGATGTTATTGGTTTGAAAACCTTATTGAGTCAGGAATTTGATAAGAAATATTTAGGTGCTGCAAAGAAAATTATTGGAATGGAAATTTGCAGGGACAGAGACTCAAGGAAACTGTGGCTATCTCAACGGGGTTATGTTGAGAAAATGCTAGAAAGGTTTGCGATGAGCAGCGCAAAACCAGTTAGCACTCCATTGGCGAATCACTTTAAGCTCTCATTAGAACAGTGCCCGAAGACAGATAAGGAAACTGAAGATATGGTAAAGGTTCCGTATTCTAATGTTGTTGGTTGCTTGATGTATGCAATGGTATGTACTCGTCCTGATTTAGCTCATGCTGTTAGTCAAGTTTGTAAGTACATGTCTAAACATGTCTAAACCTGGTAAGGAACATTGGGAAGCAGTCAAGTGGATTTTTCGGTACTTAAAGGGTACTGTGGGACATGAAATTGTTTTTGGTTGTCAGCAGGATAATCCTTTGATTGTATGATATGTGGATTCAGACTATGCAGGTGACTTGGATAATAGAAGATCTACGTCAGGGTATGTGTTTACTCTTGGTGGAGGGCCTATTTGTTTGAAGTCTACTGTTCAATATGTTATGGCACTATCTACAACTGAAGCTGAATACATGGCAGCAGCTGAAGCTGCAAAAGAAGCTTTATGGCTTATTGGTTTAGTGAAGGAGTTGGGTGTTTAACAAGGTGGAGTTCAGTTGCTTTGTAATAATCAAAGTGCTATTCACTTTGGTAAGAATCAGGTGTATCGTGCTAGAACTAAACACATTGAAGTAAGGTTCCACAAGATCAAAGAGTTGGTTGCATCTGGAGAGGTTTTGTTTCAGAAGGTACATACTGATGAGAATGCCGTTGATATGTTCACCAAGCCAGTTACGACAGACAAGTTCAAGCATTGCTTGGATTTGTTAAATGTTTCGAGTTGTTAAAGAAGTAAGGTAACCCAACCCATATTGAAGTTTTCAAGGGGCATGATATTCGCCAAGGTGGAGATTTGATAGGTACGGTACATGGTTAATTATGTAATTATGTACCAGGTTTTTTTATTATAAATAGAGATGTAACCTAAACCTATGAGACATTGAATAAAATTTCTAGCGCCGCCTAGGCACCGAGGACGTAAGCACATTGTCGAACCTCGTTAAAATTCTTGTGTTCTTTCGTTTACTTTGCCCGATTCTTCAACATTCCCCAACACCATCCTATTTATCACATTAAGGCTCAAATCAGAAAGATCGTCTTTCAAAACAATCGTCTTTCCCGATGATTCATACAACCCTTTCAGCAACAATTTCATTTATTCTCTTCGGATATACTCGTACGACTCCAGGCGTTTCGCACTAAAAAGTTCTATCATGCACATTTTTCGTGCTTGGCGCCAGTATGGTCCGTATGGTGACCAAATGATATCGGAGTAGTTGTAAGTAGTGTATTCACCCGCCGCGGTCTTCGGCCGACCGACAAAGGTAACATCATGGGTTTTAAGGAAGGTCTTGGCCATGTTAACGGGTGAGGCCACAACAACGGGGAATGACCCAAATTTAAGGTGCATAATGGGACTATATTTTTTGGAGAGGGCATGGATGGACCGGTGGGGAAATGAACCGATGAGGTTAAGGTTGCCTATAATTGGCCAGGGATTTGGGCCGGGCGGCAAGTTGAGCTTTTGACGGCGGCGGAGACGGAGGGAGAGGAGGATGAGCGCTAAAGTGGCCAGCCATGCTGTTAAGTAAGAAGCCCATGATGGAGTTTCCATTAGATATGGAGATGGCGGTGGTGATAGAGGTGAATGATGTAATAAGATTGTTGATTGTGGGAGATTGGAAATGGAGTTGTATTTATAGACAATGATGTGGTATAAGAATAGGGGTAATTTAATTTGAATCTAGTCCGTATCTATATGATATGATTTGATAAGGTTAATTTTTTTAATATAAAATTTAAGTTTATGTTCGATCGTATATTGCAAAGAGTGAAATTGGATTAGGAATAAAAGAGTAAATTTTTTTAATATAATAATAATAATATTTTTATATATCTTTTTAGGGATAACTATTATAATATCATTTCTCACAATAATTGTTTTTCATTAAGTCCTTATTTTATCAAATAAAAAATTATTTTGTTTATATTTGCGTTGGATAGAGTCAATTACAAATTTTTATTCCAAAATTTGAATTGTGTCTCGGATAAGGTGAGGCCTCCTTAATCTTAGGCCAGTTAGATTCAGATAAAAAAAATTCAGATTAAATCAAATTAACTTAAAAATTGATTCGACTCGACTTATTATCATCCCTAGATAAGATGGGTTGTTACACGATTCACATTATATTAAATGCAAATCCTTTGCCGAAAAGAAGAACGTTAATCCGTAATGAATTTATAAAATCAAGGATGTGAAGGGTTGGGAGTGTGATAAAATATCAAGGAAATTGCCTTCACTATTCTCACAACAATACAATTGACTTCAACAACCAAGTGGGGGAGTAGGTGTCAGCAAAGTAGAGTGGGAAGACTTGAGCAATAACATAAAAGTAACATTGAATTGACCCCTCCCATTCAGATTACTTGCGTCATCAACCCAACTATACACAATTGTGAACCACAACAATTCTGAAATACTTTTATTGATAGATTATTCATGAAAAGAACATTAACTTTAGTCCTTTTATTATTATTTTTGACAATTCATTTCTTCTTCTTTTATTATATTGTACAGTCATATACTGCAAATGATGTTTTCAGCTGGCTAATCTGCTTCTAAACTTGACTTTTAATTATTTATCATGTTAAATTGATTCATTGAATCAAAAATTGATGATCTTATTAATTCTATTAGTGATATAATTTTAAAAAAAATATTAATAATAGATTGTGCCTTATAATAAATAAAGAGTCTTTTTTTTAATATATATATATATATATATATATAAAGAGTCTTCAATATCTTGTTCAAATCAAGTTTGCGAATTTTTCATACCTAAAGTCAAAAATAGAAAGAACAAGAAGACGATCCAGTTCCCTTCAAAGTTTAAACCCAGAGTAGTTGTGTACGTTTTAAATTGAAAAGTCATCGTCAAGACTAAAATGAGTTAAATTTATTAGGTTTAGGGTAAAATACACAAATGGTCCTCCGATTATAGAGTGATATTTTGTTGAGTTCCTTTACTATTAAAAGTTACAAAATGATCTCTTGATTACAATACAATATTTTATTGAGTCCTCCAAACTCATCTATTTCCGTTAAAAAATTAACAATTGTCTGAGTTGGACGTTAACTTGTTGATTGAGATATGATTCAATCATATTTTAATGATGTCTATTGATATTATCGTTGCTTTCAAGAACTAACTCGACGTCATAATATTTCAAACACTAGCTTGACGACATAATGTAAACAGACAGTCGATATACAAAATATAACTCAAACGGTTCTAGGATCAAATTTTATCATATCTTATTTAACATGTTAACGTCCAACTCATACAGACGTCAATTTTTTAACGAAAAATGACAAGTTTAGAACATATGAATAGTCGGGTAACTATTTTATAATTTTTAATAGTTGAAGGACTCAACAAAACAGCATCCTATAGTCGGGAGATCATTTTATAACTTTTAATAGTCGAATGACATAACAAAGCAGTACCCTATAATCAAGGGATTATTTCTATACTTTACTCTAAAAAAATAATTATTTAATGAAATTTAGTTTAAAATTAATTATTATTAATTAAACAAATTATAAGATATATTAAAAACCCCCAGCGTTATGGGGGAATCTATACTAGTATATATGATTTATGAATTAAATCTTATTAGCTACCATTTTTAACTTGAACCATAATCTAATTACATAAATATGATACAAGAAATATGCTTACAGGATCCATTTGATATACCCCAACCTTCAAAATAATTATACCCAAGTGTAAAAGTATGATTAATCAAAATTTGGATCATATAGAAACACTGTTTGGAACGCCCCTGCATGTTACCCCAGGCTCTGAGCTAGGTGCAAGCAGCTCATATGGTAACACCCCGGCTCCACACCGGTTCTTCAGCCTGTGATCGCCGTTCCTTTTCTCTATCTCCTTTTCGACCTGTCTGATCTCCGATGCGAACTTGTAAAATGCTTCAGCTATCTCCGTATCGCCCGACCAAGTTGATGGCTGCTGTCGTTCCCCTAGGTATTCCTCATCAGGCGAGTGCGTCGACAAGATGTCCACCACGGCCATGAATTTCGTAGATTGTAGTAAACTCGGCAATGCTGATAGGAAATATTTTTGTGGATCGGCTATGAAGTTAGTGTACTCGGGGTCATTTTCTTCGGGTATTAATCTTCTCATTAGAGGTGGACGGTTCGGCACGTAACCACCGTAAGGGTACTGTCCAAAATTGAGTGCAGCGTGTTGGGCCGATGCGAGCCAAATGATGGTGGTTAGGATGGAGACTAGATCATCAGGGGTGTTCAATGTTGGCCACCAGTCCTCGTTGCTTAGATCGGCATGGCCGACGTGGATGGACTCATGGTACCAGCATTGTAGTTCATTATCATTGCGGATTAGGCTTGAATTTAGATAATAACGGTTCACGTAGGTCCGGACCCAATTCTCAATCGCATTCCATATTAGTAACCCGTCGGAGGCGTAGGGGTAATCTTCTATTAGCAGCTGTAGGCCATGTGGATGTGTCGAGTCGGGTACTGCAATTCCCCTGCGGATTAGATCAGCAGGTAAGCCCTCCTTGTCGAAGCGCCAATGGCTCCGATAAGCCGCAGCACTCATCTCCATGCAGTAGCGACCGGGATTGAAGCAAGACTCGATAACACCATCGGCATTGATCAAGCTTTGTCGAGCTAGAGCATTGATCTCTATTGTATATCTCATGTGTGGATCCAAGAGCTTGAAAATTGGGTGCATTCCACTCAACTGCCTATGTGCAGCCAGTATAAAAGGTTCCATGCATGCATGTGTCCGTAACCTGTTGCCATCAAACTAGCTCAGTTATATCCGCAGCTTATGAGATCGAAAATGAAAAACAATATAATTGATGTTACTTACAAGTGGTTAATCAGTTGGTGAACTCCGGCATCATTGGAGCAAACATGAGCCCTGGCAAGCTGCCAAATCCAATTCGAAGTTGCATCGACCGGAGGCGTCACAACGCTCTTGGATCGGGAACACGGTGCTGTGTGCGGGAGGCTTAATTCAATGGCGATTGGCTTGAGAGTCCCGTTAGGAGTCAAGAAAAATATGGTACGAGTAGCATATGACTTCCGTCCATCGAGTGCATTAATTCGATCGAGAAATGGTAGGTAAAGGTCATGATAATCCACCATAAATAGCTTATTCTCTTCCAAAGCCTGAAAAGATACTAATTAACATCATTTGCAACATAGAAAAGATAGTCGGGAACACCATGATTTGATAAATTTACCTGTTGAACAGTCATGCCATTAAGCTGGATTTCAGGATCCAGCTTGCTTACTGGTGGAAACACTGTCATCCGCTCGATGTTGACGGGGTTGACACCTGCCAACACCTGACGGGCGAATTCGTCGTCCCGCAACCACGCAAACTTGTCCTCTGCATACGTGGATCACATGTAAAATGCATACATATTTGATGGTGCACATTCTGTCATGATGATTAAACAAGCATGTACTCACTGGAAACAACTTTGGGAGTTTCGTATTTGAGAAGTCCTCGGCTGGATTCCTGTATTTTGGTGACCATTTTCGGAAGTGGAAGGTTCTTCATTGCATCATCTTGTAAGCCTAATTTGAGGAGGAGCCCTTCTTTGTAAAGGTCGTCGATGTCGGAAAATGAGTTTATGTCGCAGTTATAGGCCGAGATGCTGGCTTTCAACTGCGGCAACAAGGTGTGAAGCACTGCTCTAAGCCTCCCTGCTGAGAAGGCGTTCTTCTTTGACTCCTCAAATTGTTCGTCTCTAGGAACATACATTGGCAACGGCTTCTCCACTCTGCTCTCTGCTAGTATATCTGCCATTTATAAAATAAAATTTGAATTTTTATTCGATTCGAATATTAATCTTATTCAAGGGAAACAGTAAAGAAAGAACGTGGGATTAATGGACAATCACTAAAGGGTGGTCCGTTCCTATTCATAAGTGGTGCAGAAATTTCACACGATGATTACCACTTTTTTTCTCCCTCCAATTACACAAATGATGTTTTTTTTGCTAAAAAAGCAGCCTTGTTTATCACGTGCTTCTTTCTTTTTCTTTTTGGATTTTTATACTAAATCTAAGAGTTTACAAGCTATCATTATAAAACAGATTTAAATCTAATTCCATAAATGTTATTTATGTATGAAAAATTCTAGAATGACTATTATATTATACATAGCTGCACTGTTATTTTAAGGGTAAACTATGTATTTAGTCACTCATCTATTCATAGAATTTCATTTTGGTCATCCAATTATTTTTTTCAAAAATCATATCTAACGTTATGTTCTTATTCCGTTCTGGTCACTTATCATTAAAATATAAACATAAATGCTGACAAAATAATTTTTTCAATAATGATGTGACATAACCTTATGGTACACCTCAACATTATTATTAATTTTTTTTTTAACGGCAAGTGATCGAAACGAAACCAAAACATAATGATAGGTATGATTTTGAGAAAGAAATAATTGGGTAACCAAAATAGAACTATAAAAATAGGTGTGTTACTAATACATAGTTTACCCTATTTTTATATACTTTAAAATTTTAGGGACTTGAGTGCAACTATAGATGAAAAGGGGATGAGAGTTAAAAATATATGAATAAAAGTTCAATTTTAAATAGGATTAATTACATTTTAGGTCCTCTAAAAAAAATATAAAAACAATGGTGCGTATCTATGTGTAGTATTAATGGTATATATCGGTGTATGACATTAGTTGTAGACTCATTCATATGTATACCTGTTTCAGTCGGTAGTCGTCCTGTTCGACAACGTCTTGGGTAAGGAATTTCTTTACCTCCAAGAATAGGCCTAGCGAACTCAACTCCCCTGTCTGGATTTCCCAAGTCATTGTATATATCGAAGTCGTAAACTCTGTCTGAAAGCTTTCTTACTCCTTTGCCATTGCCCCTGATATCCCTCAGCTCCTTTTCTCTCAATGCTCTAAGACCCTTGGGTGTCTCACTCGGTAGATAAGGCTATATAAAAAGGGAAATTTTAGAAAAAAATGTAAAGTTCAGATACCAATTGTGGATTAAACCCATAATTAGTTTTAAAGCGTTACCTGATTAGAGAAGAAAATCCTTTTACCAGGATGATCTCTTTTGGATTGAACCCAGGAGTTACAAGGAAAATGAAGCGGACCACATGCAAATCCTTCAACGGTGATGCTCTCAAGGAAGAATTCCTGCTGATGTTTGTTTGTCACCGTGATCGCTCCCGGTAACCCGAAGTTGGAGTCCACCGTGAATTCCGCCGTGTAATGGACCCTCTCGGCTTTAACCTTGGCCTTCTTCGACCAGTCCTTCAACACTGCTCCTTTGCTTTTCTTTGCAGCCTTGGTTTCTGCAAAAAGGCACAGTTTTACTTTTAATGGTGAGAAAAAGAAACCCCAGAAAATTGCAGGAAAAAGTGTAGAAGAAGAAGGACTTACTTGGATCTTCTTCGTTGCTGATGAGCTCCAAAACAACATTCCTTCCAATCATATCAGTGAAAGCATCCAAATTCTTCATTAATGTCTCCTTGAAATCTTCCTTGTTCTTGTTCCTGAGAGTTACGGCAGCTCGAACCTTAAATTGAGCACTTTTGTCGTTTTGCTCGGGCACAGCCTTGATCAGATTTTCACTAACGGCGGCCACAACAGGGACCTTGGCAGCTCTCCTCAAATGCACCCTCCTTGGATTCGATGGAAGCAAGACAGGGTTAACCATGAACCGGTTCCTGGTTCTGTCGGAACGGGAAAGAAGTTGTATTACTAGTGTCGAATGATGATCTTTGAATCAAAGAATAACCCATCATTTCTTTAGCCACTGCCATAACTTCCTCTCTCTTTGTATCGAAGTGGTGGAGTTTGTTTAAGCAGAGATTGATGAATTTTCCTTTTCCTGTTTGGTCTTCAAGAAAAGAAATGCCACTCTCTTGTTTATAGAGTCTGTGTTTTGTACCGACCATTTTTAACCGTCCACGTTTCTTCTTTAATTTGACCATTATTTTGATAATGCTGCAATATCATCGATGTTAACCCATTAAAAATTACGAGGTAATATATTTTTGTAAGTTTTTTTTAATTAATCATTTGATTACATATACAATTATTTGAATTTAAGTGCTTTATATTTTAAAGAGAATAATATTTTTTTTATTTATGATTTATTCATGTTTAGTGTCTTAATTATCACTTTTGTTTTATTTTGATCACTCAATTATTATTTTTTTCAAAACCATATCTAATGTTATGTTTTGGTTTATTTTGGTCACATACCATTAAAAAATTAATAAAATTGTTGATGGGGTAACATTTTTTTTTCAACAGTGATGTGGATTATCTTATGGTACCACGTCAACATCACCGTTATCTTTAATACCATTACTTTTTTAAATTTTATAACTTTCTTCGTTATAGCTTTTAGTATACAAAATACTTTTAATAATAAAAAACAATTTGAAAAGTAATAAAGATTCAACATTAAGAGACTATGTTAATATTTTAAAAAGAATAATTTGGTGTGAATTTAATATTGTATAAATTAGAGATATATTATGAGAAATAATTAAATAAATAATAAATATTGTGAAATTGTTTTGAAAATTATGGTGTTTTTTTTTTATATAATTGTCAAAGTCAGCCTCACATGTTAAATACTTTGACAAAGTCGTCCTCTTATGTTCTAAAACAAAAAATTATATCATATGTTAACACAAATCAGACTGGATAATAATGACGACACGCATGTGAGAAAAATGAACACAAATCCAATTGGATGATAAATGAACACAAATTCAATTGGATGATGGTTCCAGCGTAAGGACTTTGTCTCTAATCACTCACTAGAAGTATTTTTAATTTAAATAATTATTTATGAATTTTTTTATTAGTTTGATGTAATTATAAAGTAGTATATGTTCATAATTTTTTTTAATTATTGACAACGTATATACATCCTACAGATGTAACTGTTCGAACATGAGAACTCTAAGAAGTATAACATTCTTTTTTATCAGTGAAATCGCTTGATTCAACTATTTTGTATTTAAATGGAGGGGTTAATGTATTTTTTTTAATCAAACCTTGGAGGTAAGTGAGTGTTTTCTATAATTGTTTTTCTTTAATCATAAAAAACTAAATTTACGTGATAGATAAGAAATGTTTTTTATTGCTCCAAACACAGTATTTGTTCATCAAGTAATAGTTTTGAAAGAGAAATGACTATTCAGTTTGATTGATTGATGATTAAGCTTGTAATTGGGTTAGAATCTATTTCACGAATAACAACAAAAGTCTAGTGATAAAAAAATGTTTGTCCCTTGTTCTTATATATAATTGGGTAAGGGGAGGTAAGATAGTAGACTGTCACTAATATCAGGTTGAGAGCAGCTTCCGTAGAAGACCTTTAAATTATGAAATGCCCTCCGTGAGACTCGATCTCACGACCTCAAGGTTAATAACTTTGTGCTCTACCAACTGAGTTTGATAAATATAAGATTACTTAAATTTTAAAACACTATTTAAATTTAATTTTATTAAAATAAGATTTCAATTTGACTATACTTTCGAATTTTAAAAATATGAATATTTTTAGCCGCTTTGTGAGGGGTTTTAAAATAAAAATCTTAACCTAAGATTAATTTAAGATAAAAGTTTTTTTAAAAATTAGTAATTATATAAAAAGTCATAATTTTATGAGTTAATTGTGCCATACATCCTGAACAATGACTCTTACTCTAAATTGGTTCCTAGACTTTAGAACATTCTAATTTCATCATCAAACTATGACCCTCGTTCTAAATTGGTACCTAAACTTTTAAACATTCTAAATTCCCCAAACTATGAACCTTATTCTAAATTGTTCCCCAAGCTTTTGAATATTCCAATTCCATCCCTAAAATTTTGAATGATTTTGGGAGATATTATTGGAGTATTTAAAGGTTTAGGGACCAACATAGAATGGGGATCATAGTTTAGGGATGAATATAGAATGTTAAAAAATTTAAGGACCAATATATAATAAGAGTCATAGTTTAGGGATGTATAATACAATTAACTCTATTCTAAATAGTGAAGTGATTATAAAATGATATCCATCTGTAATTTTTCTTAATTATTAACAACATACACACTCTCTTCAGACATAGATGACCAAACTACAATCTTCTAAGAATAAAAATATTTCCGTCCATCATTAAAATCTCTCAATTGATTCATAAACTTTTTTATCATGAATTGTATTTTTTACGTAATTACCAAAAGTATTAAGAAATTATAATTTGATAATGTTTTACATAAGTTTGACAATTACACAAAATATCATAAAAAGTTATAATAATTCACGTAAATGACCTTAACTTAGACTCATTTTAATGTTTTTTTCTTTAATTCTAGAAGTCGACGTGCTTGTATAGGGACCATAAATGGTAATAGAAGTGTAGCCAGTTTGGTCGGAATCCATCTTCTCAATGCAGACTGCCTTCCTCCCTTGCTTCCCATAGCTACACTCTTTTATCACGGCACTTTTCTTGCACTTAACAATAATATTCTTAATTTTACTGATAAAGTTGATTTAATAATATAAAATAATAATTTAAATTCGGATGATGTTGTCACGCTTGATGAGAACATATAGACACTGTTAATGATAAACATCATTAGTTTTTATAAAACATTAAATTATAAAGTACTAAACGTATAATTATAAATTATTTTAAAATCTAAATATAATTTAATAAAAGACAATATTTATAAAACATTTAGTTTTTATAATATTATTTTAATTATAATTAGACCATATATTAATTTGGGAAATTTATAAACCCTAATTTATTTTCATAGCTTTGAAGTTCTCGCCGCTGCAGTTGCCACCTCCATTGTCATCGATGTTGTCGCTGCAAGTATCGTCTTTCACCACCGGCGAACGACAAAGACTAAATCAACGACGAAAGATGATACCGATAACGACGACAGTGGTGACGAACGTGACGGCGACGACGATGATCTCGATGACAATAAAGATGGCGACGGCGACAGTAGCGGCAATGGTGGTAACGGTGGTGGAGGTTGCGGTGACGTCAAAGTTATGAAAATAAATTAGGGTTTATAAATTTCTCAAATTAATGTGTGATTTAATTATAAATAAAATAAGATTATAAAAACTAATGTTTTATAAATATTATATTTTAATTAAATTACATTTAAATTTTTAACTAATTTATAATTATGCATTTGTACTTTATAATTTAACATTTTATAAATTAATTTAATGGTACTCATCGTTAGCCGTGTTCATCTACGTTCGATGAATGTTGTATAATTTTTCTTCAAATTATGATGTTGTTGATGAATTTAATTTGATTACAAAGATTGTTCTTACAATGATCTTTTATAATATTTATTATGAATTATTCGTTTAATATATCATAGTTAAATTAAATTTGTACATTAACCGTGTATAAATTTACATACCATCAAAATATTAAATTACCGTACATCATCAAAAATAAACCTAAAATAATTTAATTATCACATCAGATATTAATATAATATCGATGTGCCATTTAATTCATTTTTCATATTGTTTATATGGTTTTGGAATGCATGACCAAATTGGACAACTTTTTAAAGTAAAAAAAAATGATATTACGTTAGAAGCCACAAACTTTCTAAAATAGTCAAACAATTTGATCAATTTTTATTAATATGGGGTGTTTGTAAGGTAATATATGTTGTAAATATTTTCAATCACGCGACAACGAAAGTTTATACCTTTGTTGTCTCTGATGTTCGAACTTGTGACATCTAAGAATAACAATTATCCCTTTAATCACTGAGATAACTTAGTTCATATAATAATTTTGTCGGTTTTAATGCAAGGAGAATTGAGTTATATTATATTGAATGGAATTAAATAAAACCATGCAATATAATTAATTATACACATGGTCACGAGTGTTAGGCAGGAGTTTTCTTAATCGTGTGTCCTTGTTCTACATTATACTATATGTTTATTTTTTTTAATGATGTGATCATCGTGTATAACTTCAATTCTTATCCTTATCGAAATCTTGTCAAGTTCATCTTATTCTTTGTATTTTTTTTATTAGTCTGCTGATTTATTTTATACTTCAACTTTAAAGTAGGAAAAGAATGACGAAAATAATAAACAAACAACTTGGTGGGGCATAATATAAATTTTGTAAGAAAGATGCTATGCTATGTGTGGGAGTGGCAGATGGGATGCATGATTAATATATGCAATATAATTTGTAACATATTAAATGAAAAATAATATACCCTCACTTCGTTTCGGAAAAATAATCAATTTTAAATATAATATTTACTTAATATATATATATATATTATATATATAATAAATGTGATGAGTTAACTTTTAATAATTTAAAATGTATTCCTCTAAATTTTGTCTTTATAATAAACTATGAAAAATATGAGTCAAAATAGAACAATAACATGAATATATTGCATACATGAAAGCATCAAAAATTATATGAAACGAATTATTAACGTGAAAAATTATATATAAATTTATAATATTCTTAATTCATGAAAAGTAACACTAATTCAAATAAGATACGAAGAAAATAACATGAAAATAATATGAATGCATGAAACGAAAAATACATGAAAATATACCAAAACAACGCTATATATATAATGAACTGAGATATATTATAATAAAAAATAATTAGGATATATAATATAAAAGGGGTAAATTACAGGTTTAAGTACTTAAAATGTTATTTTTGTTTCATTTGAGTACTTAAATTTTATTTTTTTTAAAATTATATCTAATGTTTAGTTTATGTTTCAATTTGGTACCATATCGTTAAAAAATTAACAGAACTATTGATTTGAAATTTTTGCAATATTGACAAAGCGTTATATTATGGTGACATGTAAACATCGTTGTTAAGTTTTTTAACAACGAAATATCAAAATGAAACATAGACTAAACGTTAGGTATGATTTTGAAAATATTTGGTTGCCCAACAAGCAACCCTACAATTCTTGGTCGCAGAGTGGAGCACAAAATCATCTTTTGTAGAGCATCATTGAAGCATGCAAGCCATGCCAAAAGTATTTGACTTATCTACTCTCTAATAGTCACTAGACTTATTTAGGCAAGATTGAATGACCATATTCAAAATAACAAGTGTCAGAGAATTAGATTTCCAAATGGCAAACATTTCCTTTTCCCCAGTCCTCCCTTTTATTTGTCAAAATAAATATGCTACAGAAAAGGCAAAGAAAAACCTGCAGATTGACTAGAAAAGTCCAAATGACCACCGTCCAATAAGGCGGCGAGAACGCCAGAATGACCGAGTCTTTGTCATTCGCAATTCTCAAGGCACCAAATATACTTCAGCACCATAATTGTTTCAGTTTGATGAGTTGTTGCGGAATATTTACTATTGGATATAGTAAAATCATAATTAATAATTTAAGAAAATAAAAATAAAGATAAAGAATACATAAAATTTACATGGATTAACCACAGGACCAGCCCAAATACCTATGTCACCAGGGTAAAAATATTTGAGGGACATCAATTTTGCTCATATATTAGGCCATATTCTTGGCTCCACAAAGGAGCCTGGTCTTGTAACACTAAATTCTGTAAAGGATTACCCACCTCCATGTTTCCTTCCCTATTTCTAGCTTTAATTTTTTTTTTAAAAAAAAAACATAATTATTGAGTTTTTGGACAAAATGAGTTAATGGGTATTCTTTGGATGATGTTACATTGTTACTAGTATGAAAACAAGTTACATTCTTTTTCTTTAGGTGAAAAGTATTGAGATTACACCAATATGAGTTATTTGGGTGATGAGTTTTTCTTTTTGAATATTCGAAAGCATGCCTCTTTTGTTTTCTTTATTTATATCAATGGCTTTTGATTTCTATAGTGCTTATAGTTTGATTGTTTGAATTTTGATTGTGTAGTGGCAAACTTAGTTTGATGGAAAAAAACAACAGCGCTAAATATTTTTCGTTCAAGACATTTTTTAGAGTGATTCCTTCTTATTATTTTGATTTCATCATTAATTTTTCAGATCAGTTGATTGTGAGAAAGAACAAGTCAACAACATAAACTTCGGTCACCGATCAGGTTGTATCTTTCCTTGCTAATATATCTATTTTATTATTTACTTGCTAATATATCTGTTTTATTAATTACTTTTAAATATGTTACCTCAGAAACAACCATCGGGTTCCCAAAAGAGAAAACGAAAAAAACAAGAACAAGAAATATGATACAAGTATAGGGGCATAAAATTATTATATCGCCCAGGGTATTAAAATCCATTGGACCGGTCCTGACTAACCACTCCCACTGCTTGTGCAATGTCTGGTCTTGTGCATATCATAGCGAACATTAAAATTCTCACTGCTGATGCATACGGTACTCGAGACATCTCCATCCTATCTTCTTCACTGCTAGGACTCATACTATAGGATAATTTGAAGTTAATAGTAAGATGGGTAGAAATTAGCTTACAATCTTGCATGTTGAATCTTTACAAGATATTCTTCAAGTAATTCTTTTGTGAAAGCCAAATCTTCCTATTACTTCTGTCTCGGTGAATTTGCATCCCTAGAATCTTGTCTGCTGATCTCAAGTTCTTCATTTCAAATTTCCTAGCCAGTTGTATATCCCCCTAGACCCGACCTATGCGTTTCGACTAAGTCTAGTGGATCACATTCATGATTCTTAGAGACGTTTTCCAAAACCGTTATTCAATCAATGAAAAATCACGTTATAAATGACATTTATGAAATTATAATAGATTATACTATAAAAACTCAATTCATAAATATAACATTAAAAAGTAACAAATTAATTTAAAACATGTCTTAAAAATTCAAATTACGATAAACCGAATATAAATAACAAAAGAGTAATCATTATAAAATCTAATACTTTAAAATAAGGCTCATGTTACCAAAATAGAGTCAACTTAAAAGATAAAACATTACAATACGATATACTTCAAGATATATGTTGATCCTTCAAGTGCTCGATCAGATGTATCTAATCAACAGTATCTGAAAGGGGAAAACATTTTCAAAAAGTGAGCTAGGCTCAGTGTGTCCCAACATTACTATAAAATCATGATAGGTACACTAAACAAATCATAGTCCAGTAAATCTCATAAAAATTATATTGCAGTAAATCCCATAAAAGAGTTACCCTAAGGGAACATCTTAGGGCCTCAGAGCCTACCCAAGATAGATTTCGGGGCCGTGGGGCCTACCTAATAACACATCTTAGGGCCACAGGGCCTATCCGAGAATGATCTCAGGGCCGTAGAGCCTACCTAAGAGTCACATTAGGTCCGTAAAATTTTCCAGCTTGATCTGAGATGTACTTTATAAATTCGTATTCCAAAAATTCAATTGCACCGTGACGTAAATTCCATAAATCCGTAAACATGGTAATCATATACCATTTCAAAACAAAAATCAGATAATAGTCATAATCCATAAACTATCACATTAAATCGGTGCATCAATAAAACAGTAACCATAGAATTTAGTGTACCACATATTAAAACAAATAAAAAAGTTCAATAATAAATAGGGAACACACCTCGATAATAGGTTCAAATAGTAGATCTACTGATTGCTGGTCTCACCACGCTCTGCTACAGTTTTCGAACCTAATTCATAATAACACTATATTACTAGTGGGTAACATAATTAATTTCTAAAACCATAAAATTTACGGGTTTTACGGGTGAATACTGGCACACGTGGTTTAACTAATCTAGAGGAGTTGGGTCGAGCTGTTGAACAGTCAAAAGAGTCTCTTGTACCTTCAAACATTAATAATTTATCAGTCTCAAGTCTTATTCAGTCATTCAAAGTTAAAACTCTTAAGTACATAAGCATTTTTCGGGTTTGACAATATATTTGGAGGCTTTCGAGTCTGAATTTGGCCAAACGAATTGCAGAATCGGAATCAGGATGTCGAAAAACATAAAGTATGACTTTTCGAAAATTCAAATTCTTGGTCAAAATCAAAGTCAACGAGTTTGACTGATGATTTGGAGGCCTTCAGGTTCGAATTTAGCAAAACAGACTTCGGAAACAGATTCGGCACGTCCAAAAATGTCAGAATAGGTATACTCGAACAAAATCAAAGGTCGTTTAATGGCTGTTTAAAGCCAGTCAAAGTTATGGTCAAAAGGGTTCAATAGTCCACATTCAAAAATTACAAAAATATCACTTTTTTTTAATAATTACCAACATATCATTGTTTTAAAAATAATTACCAGAATATCACTATTTTAAAAATAATTACCAAAATATCACTATTTTAAAAATAATAACCAAAATATCACCGTTTTAAAAATAATTATCAAAATATCACCGTTTTAAAAATAATTCCCAAAATATCACCGGGCTGAATCGGGTCAACGGGTCGGGTCGGGTCAACCCATTCTGGTCGGGTTAGACCGATCAAACCGGTTCAGACCGATTTGGACCGGTCAAGCCGGTCAACAACATCACCCAACAGTTCGTAACTCCTCCACGCGCATGGGAGGTGTGAAGCCTCCTCCGATCTCCAAAAATTCCTGAAAAAAATTTCAAAAATTCTTTTAAGCGATTTTGAGTCACTTACCAACCTCGGTTCAAATTTTTGAACGGTGGAGAGCTCGATTTCAACTCGATCGGAACTTTGACCGCTTCACCTCCCTCACGTGCCGCCTCCTACGGAGACAAGGAGGACGTCGTCAGACTCGGAACGACACAAGGAACACGATGGTGCGGGAGTTTTCGAAAACCGATCAACGATCGGAGATGAATTTAAGATTTTCTCGGCGGTGGAGCTAAAAAAAATCGATACTTTGACTCGAAATTCACGTCGTTTGGCAGCGTTTCGCTATAATTGGTTTACTGGGTTTTGATCACGGGTCGAAGATGAACACGATGATGGTTTCAATTTGACGATCGGATGTCGAACGGCGTCGGGATCAATCTTAAAAGAAGGTTGCAGGAAAGGGAATTTTATGAATTGGTTTTCTGTGTTTTCACGCAGAAACCAATTCATTTCCTTTAAAAGAAATGTCTGTCGACACTCAAAGGTATAATTCAGGGTTTGGTCATTGAATTTTCTACAACTTCTAAAATGAACTTCAAATTTTTAAAACTTCCAATTTAATCCTCAAACTTTGCCAAATTACTTAATTAATAATATATTTTTTCTTCAAATTTTTCCGGGTTGTTACAAGTTGTGCCTTCAATTCTTCAATATGATCTTTGTTGGGTCCTGCAACCAACATGTCATCCATATACAACAGTAATATAACAAAATCGTTATCACCAGGCCTCTTGAAATAAGCACAAGGGTATGCATTAAGTCTGTTGTATCCAAGGCACATAATGATGGAATCAAATCTCTTATACCAACACCTCGGCGCCTGCTTTAGACCATACAAAGATTTGTTCAACCTTCAAACCAAGTTCTTCTTTTATTTTTCTTCAAAACCTTCAGGTTGGAGCATGTAAATCTCTTCTTTAAGATTTCCATGAAGAAAAGCTGTTTTAACATCTAGTTGCTCTAGATGTAAGTTCAATGTAACACACATTGCCAAAACTACTCGAACTGTTGTTAGTCAAACCACAAGAGAAAATATTTCATTGAAATCAATACCTTCTTTTTTAGCATATCCTTTGACCACCAGTCTTGCACGATACCTCTCAACTTGATCGTCACCATTTTGCTTTATTTTGAAGACCCATTTGTTACCAATTGTTGCGTTATGTTACGAAGGATCAAACTTACTAATCAATGGGTATGTAGATTCTGACTATGCAGGGGACTTGGATAAAAGCAAATCTACTACAAGATATGTGTTTAAAATTGCTGGTGGAGCTGTAAGCTGGGTTTCAAAATTGCAGTCAGTTGTGGCTACGTCAACAACAGAAGCAGAATATGTAGCAGCTACACAAGCCAGTAAAGAAGCAATTTGGTTGAAGATGCTATTGGAGGAGCTTGGGCACAATCAAGAGTATGTCTCTCTGTTTTGTAACAGTCAAAGCGCCTTGCATCTAGCAGGGAATCCATCATTTCATTCAAGGACAAAGCACATACAAGTTCAGTACCATTTCTTTCGTGAAAAGGTGAAAGAAGGGACAGTAGATATGCAAAAGATCCATTCCAAAGACAACATAGCAGATTTCATGACAAAGATGGTAAATGCTGATACATTTACTCGATGTCGATCCTCTTGTGGCCTGTCAGAGACGTAAGCAACATGATGGTACAAGGTAGAAAGAATGGTGTGAAGATATAATTGTTCCAATGAAATCTTCAAGTGGGAGATTGTTGAAAAAGCCAAGTTGGCCACATGGCCAAAACAACTTTCGGTGGTATAATTAATGCACCGAAATTTTTGGTTGAATTTGAACAATGGTTAAATCTCATTTTTAGTCATTATAATTTAGGATATTTATAAATTAGTCTTTAATCTTCAACTATAAATACCCTATCTCATTTAGCTTCAAAATCATCCCAAAGCATTCTAGCTTTCTTCCAATACTAGAGAATTTAGAGAGTTTATTTAGAGTTGTTTTCTCTTTTATATCAAGAGAGAATTATCATTGTTTTCTCCTTAGTAGATCGAGAGAAGTTGTAATTCCTATTTTCTCATAGTGGAATTCTTCTACCGTTGCCCGTGGTTTTTACCCTATATTATTTAGGGGGTTTCCACGTAAATTTTGTGTCTTCTTTATCTTCATTTTTATTTTCTCAAATTATCAGTTGTGATTTTGCTCTATTCGATAGCCGTCTTCCGCAACATGAGTCCTAAGATTTCCAAATTTGACAAGGTAACATTTGAGACAAGTAGCATTCTCCAAGTAGCAGCCACACAAAAAGCAGTAGGACTTGCATGATATACAGCAGCGACTTATAAAAGATTGGCGTCTTTAAGTTAAGCGTGCAACCAAACCAGCAGCAGTCCTACTTTCCCCGCCCATGATGAGCGCATATAACTTTAGATACCACAATTTCAAGCCTCTGTGTATATAATGTCAAGTCACTTAAAGACCAAATGATTCACTATCAAACATAAGTACACGTGCATTGCATGCTTAAGATGGACAGAAAAATAAATAAACCAACTTTTAGTCCTTCCTGATTTCATGAAAAATTCAAATAAGTAGAGATAGTCATAATATTATTCTCTTTCAAACAAAGTTTGGTGTTTTTATTTTCTGAGGTATCCCACAACAAGCCCTGCTGTCAAAGAATAGATTCTAATAAGCACATTCTAGCATTTGAACAATATAAATAAAGATATCCAATGTTCTGTTAAATTTTCTTTCATGGTAAGCCTTACACAGCATGTAAATCGAGGTCAATAAACTCCTAAAAATTCTTGAGACAACTCTATATCATGGTGGTTTCTTTTTAGAGATAGCAGAAGCAATTTTTTTATGCATGAATTAATTTGCTTATATTGATAATACTTGAACATTTGGCTTATCATTCTCCAAGAATATCTTACCAACTTATATAAAGAGGGGTTTTCCAGCAACAAAAACCATTTCAATTCCAGATTTTTTTTTCTTGCAAGAAAAATGCTTAGGCCTCAGAGGGAAAGGGTAAAAATGTAAAAGACAAGAGCAGAGAGTCAAAACCTGGAACGACAGCTAAAGAGAGCAGGGTTTCATCAAAGCTGAAAAAGAGAGAAATTGCATCATATCAGATTGTAAGACCATAAACTGAGTCATTTCTGCTATCTTCAGGCCATAACCATGAAACTAAAATATTTGGTCGCAACTTTGCAGGTTAATGCCACATGAAAGAATCACATGTTAGAAAAGCAAGCCATAAATGAATATCAATGCTAAAAAGATTATGTTGTCAAAATGAGTTCAGCCAAGAAAACTAGCACCGAGGAAATATTATTTGATAACGTAAGGATACACCTCAGGGAAAGTTGAAGATCAAGGGATACTACATGATCAAACAAACGATTAGTGGTAGAATTTACAAATGAAGTGGTTTGAGATTTTTTTCAACAAATACTAAAACCCCACAAAGAATTTGGTGAGTTTATATCATTTTTGCCTATCCAAGTAAATCTTACATTGTCTATAGGGATGGGATACATCAGAGGCTTTCTCCGCCCTATAAATTAGATAGCTGATAGAACATGGAAACTGCTGACATCGATCTGGCTAATCAATCAATCTGACATGTCACCTTAAAATGAATCAGCTTAAACCACCCAGTGATATATATATCCCATATCACTGGTCACCTTGAGTGAAAGAAATATCATATAGAGAATTACAAGACCCAGTCCTATCTTGCTAGGCTGCATGTCATTCCGAGGGCGAGGCAAAACTATAAGTGCCCAGATTAGTCCTGACATGAGAAAGCCCATGGTATAAAACAAGCTGCTGTCTTGAGGAACAAGTTCGAGGAAGGACTCTTCGACCAAGCTCCGATGTATCTGTAACAAAAACGCCACCACCCAACACACTATTAAGACCCACTCCCCCTGTATCTGTCCCCTAAATCGCTGCTATACTCACAAACACATCGGTGCCCCATTTCCCAACGGAAGGAGTGTAACCCTAGCAACAGTTGGAGCAACATAAGCAGAAGCGAAAGCTTCTCCAATGAACAGAAAAAGTAGTCAGCTGCAGTGTTGCCCAATAAGTAAAACAAAGCAGCAAGCCAAAAACCCAAAATCAAATAACCCACTATTTGTTTTGTATTGTTTATATCCCCAAAATCACTTTGAAAATATACCAATATTTTTTTTATATTTTCAAAAATAATGTCTAAAACAGACATTTATCTACTTAAAAATACTTTTTAACACCAACACCAAACACTAGTGAAGGGGTCATGCTTAACCAAGAATATTTTATGATATATTTTTTGTGTGGATCGATTGCTTCACAACAACCTACACTTGGATAGTTGGATTATCGACTAAAAAGAAGCGGTCGAAAAGGATCAAGAATAAGGTCACTCCACAAAAATAGTAAATCATCTTTCGGCAAGTAATATGAAAACAGCTATACCCAAACCCAGATCAACCAAATATAACTTCTTCTCATTTGAGGTCCCAGGCTGGCCGAGTAAAAAGTTCTCCGACTTAACATCTGCATGTACAAAACCTTTGTGATGAAGTTGCTCTAGAATGGATATTGCCTCAACTGCTATAAAAGCAATCATATCTTCTTTCATCATCTGGTTGTTTGAGTTCCAACATAAACTTGTCTAAGACCCCCTTTACCCAGATTTCTATCTAACATGTACACAGGAGAGTTGCCTACTTGCACCCTTTCAGGAAGTGGACTAGTGCTTTCTTCTTCCTCGACAACAACCAATCTTTCTGCAGGTTTCTCAACCAAGTGCCTCACTGGCAAGTTTATTTCCGGCACAACCCCTGCCACATGTTCCAGGAACAACAAGCTTCGCATTGTCATCCTCATTCATTGCTTTGTGCCCTCTAACTCTAGTAGCACCACTAGTACGTGTTAACCCTGAAATCCGAATTTCCTTCAATTATATTTCTAGATCCCTCGTTGAGTACCAACGCGCTAATCTGTTGTAACTAAGCTAACATTGGTCTCCTGATTGTCATTGATCCTATTTGATCATCGAGTTCCACCTCTTAAATCTGGCAACCTTCTCTCCAGGAAGAAACAAAGCTCTCTCCGCTGAATCTCCAGAAATCATAACAATATTTCAGTCAAGTGTAGGTCTTGAGAAAAAAAAATGAAGAGTTGGAACAAAAGGGGGCGGGAGTTGAATCCTTCCCCAATTAAAACTCAATGAAGAACAGGGTTAATTAATTACCCTTTAAATCCTCTTAGATTTTAAAATATATATAAAAATAATAATAATGTCTATCAATGTATAACATTAATGGTTTACACTTTACAATATTATATACAGTTTGTTGTAGACTCATTCTAGATTTTTTAATTAAGTTAACGGTAATTACAAAGTAATATATGTTATAAGTATTATGAGTGACGATAAACTTATCTTAGATTTTTTCACTTTATGCCTTAAACTATTTTCTTTAATTTTTCGTTAAATTATTATTATTGATTTTATTTTATCTAAAAGAACATTATACGTGCTCAATAACAACATGACACATGTCATGTTCTTATAGATTATTTTAATGATGATATTATAATTAATGTTTAAAATATATTTTTTATATTATTTTATATTTTACTTTATGATTAATATTATTTATTTCATATTTTATTATTTGATATATTAAACTCAAACATGAATATATATTTTAATTAATTTTATAGTTTATATTTTTTAATTTATGTTATAATTAATTTAGTTTGATTTTTATACATCATTTTCTATATTTATAACATACATTATAAATAATATTTTAAATTTAATATATTTTAATTGATGTTATAAAATTATAATAAAATCATATTTTTCTATTATTTTATAATTTATATTATGATTAAAAATATTCTTATATAACAAATTAAATTAGTTGAATCTATTGATTAGACGTCAATCTTTTAAGATTAATGATGATAAAATAATAGGTAAATATACTACTACGTCAGGTAATAATTATAATTAAAATAAATTTAAAATTTAATAATTATAATAAAAAAATTAGAAAATCAATGATTGTCTTAAAATTTTAAAGATTACCAATAAAATTTATCTTACAATTTAAGATCATATATTTTATAACTAATTATTGATATTTAATTTATTAATTAATTATTATAGATTGAATTTTACAGAGACATATTATTAAGATGACTCTTCTAATCTAAATTATTTCATATATAATAATCAAAATTTAAAATTTTAATATTGATTAAAAAATCTAATATCTTAGACAAATTAAATACCGATAAATTCAAAATCATATTTCAGTATTAAAAAAACTAATTTCGATTTTGAGTACAGGACAAGATAGCTATGTGTTATAAAATAAAGAAAACAATGAGATGAGGGCTGAGGGAGAGGCAGCTCATCAAAAAACCAAAAACAACACTTAATAAGTTAATATCCATTACGTGGTATGGACAAAATTAATCATCTCATCACATCTCATCTCATCTCATCTCATCTCATCTCATCTTGTATGTACATCCCCCACACGTCACGTCTCTCATAGGCCTAAACCTCAGTATATGTCTGTTCTCTACTTCAGCTACCCTGTCTCTATATTCTATCCACATCAACCTGTACCCTTCTTTAACTTTGAGATTTTCTCTTCTCCCTTCTGTTTGGTACTCAAGAAAAAACTCTCAGAAACCAAGGTAAAAGATGCCAAATTCTTGATGAATCATCAAAAGGGTGTCCTGAACACTCAAAATCTTGCCTTTGTTACTTCTGTTTTTGGGTTTTTTTTTTATTTCGGTTAGATTTTTAAGGGAGCTTCTTTTTATCCCCCTTCAACTTTTTGTATGTGTAATTGCAGAGATGGGTTTTTCAAGGAAAGAGTACGAGTTCTTGAGTGAGATTGGATTGAGTTCTAGCAATTTGGGTTGTTTTGTGAATGGCATTTGGAAAGGAAATGGCCCTACGATTTCCACTGTTAATCCTGCTAATAATCAGGTTCTTATTTTATGAATGTTTTATTCATACTAGATGGTTTTATCATTAATTGTTGTGAGACTGATCATGAATCATTGATGGATTTGCCCATCTGAAAAACTAGCATATACGGAATTTAAAAATCAATAAAATAATGTCAAAGTTAAGACCTTGTGTTTCTGGTGCTTCTATAGAGTGAAAGTATACTTTGGTTTCAGTTTCTTTTACACTAATTCACTTTCTGTCTGAAATAGTTGATTTTTTTTAATCTTTTACTTCAATGTTGCAGGTTCTCTTATTTTTGCTTATTCATTTGCCTAGTTTAGTAATGTTTTATAAACACAATTGCTAGTAACTGAGTATCAAATCTACTTGATCCATGCATTTGGAAACTATTAATTTCGTCACTCGTATAAAGTTAGTGTAATTCCAATGTTGCTTATACAGAAAATTGCAGACGTCTGTGAGGGTTCCATCCAAGATTATGAGGAAGGGATGCAAGCTTGCAGTGAAGCAGCAAAGATTTGGATGCAAGTAAGATGAACGGATACCGTGCTCTACAATTGGATGGAAGATTTACATTTCTTGATGCCATTTTTACTTCTCTGAGCCTCTTATGCTGTGTTTATTGTTTCAGGTTCCAGCCCCTAAGAGAGGCGACATTGTTCGGCAAATAGGTGATGCATTAAGATCCAAACTACAGCAACTTGGCCGCCTTGTTTCTCTTGAGATGGGAAAAATTCTTCCTGAAGGAATTGGGGAAGTTCAAGTATGTTATGGAGCTCTGCCACTGTTATCACATTGATTCTTTGCATTTAATATTTTATAAGGTGGCCCATATTGAACTACATGTTAGCGGTCTTGGCTTCTCTAGCAATATAGCATTTGGTTGAGTTAGTTTAAACATTTCTTGAATCTTCACATGAATCAAGAGGTACTTTGTATTAGGAGTCTGTCAATATCTATTATCTGGAAAATAAATAAATTAAAATTTTGTGTATTAATAGTCAAAGCAATGCAGCAAGAAGACCTTTCTTCAAGACTTGAGGTTTTCAATGTATGTAGTTTGAGTTCACCAAATCTTGTAACGGTGTTAATTTAAGATATTTCTCTTTTACAGCAAGCACTCTCCATTTTCTTTTGTCAATAACATTATTGAAGGAGATCATGAAATTTTCCATGAAACGCAGGTGCAACATTGTTAGTCTGCCACATGTTATACGATTTTGTTGTCATTTTGTCCTGTGTTAGCTTTCATGATGTGACATTCCTATAACTTTTTTTATTTAGTGGGTCTATTCTGTCGTTTTACTGGTTCATTATACAAATCTGTAAAAATGCTTGACAAACACACTAACTATATCTGTAGTTTCTTCATCTTTACTTTTGTTAAATGCTAATCTTGCAGGAAATCATTGACATGTGTGATTTTGCTGTGGGGTTGAGCCGGCAATTGAATGGATCGGTAATACCTTCAGAACGTAAGTGCATAAGTCCATTAGTCATCACTACTTTATACATCTTCTTATGGTTGGTTTCTGGATGGCTTGAGTTCTGTTTATGATCTTGTGATTACCAAAGTTTATAAATTTTGCTGGAATGTTTAAATTTGCATGTTTACTGCTGTTGGCATTTTCTTATAATTACCTTCATCAGTTTGGATTTTGTATTAAATATAGTATAAAAAGTATAAAAATTCTATTGATACTGTAAAATTTAGTCAAGTAATACATATGTACGTTAATATAGATGATAGGAATTCATACTAAAATGATTGGTTCTTTTGCTAACAGGTCCAAATCACATGATGTTGGAGGTGAGCTACTGGTTTAAACATTTTTAACATAGATTCCTAGATCATGTCTGAGAAGAAAATTTATATTTTGCTCTTGTATTCTAACAGGTCCAAATCACATGATGTTGGAGGTGAGCTACTGGTTTAAACATTTTTAACATAGATTCCTAGATCATGTCTGAGAAGAAAATTTATATTTTGCTCTTGTATTCTGGGGACAGATGTGGAATCCCCTCGGAATTGTTGGTGTAATTACGGCATTTAACTTCCCATGCGCTGTTCTTGGTAAGTAGCATTTCCTTTATTTATGCACTTGCCATTGTCGTTGCAGAGAAGCTTAAACTTTTTTGACACAACTGATACTTTAATAACTCTTATTATTTTTATGTTTCTTGATTTTGTTGCTTCTGGGATTTTATTCAACTGGATTCATATCTATGGACCACAATTTTAGATAATTGATCTTCCTATAAAGAATTTGTTTATGGTAGGCATTGTATCAAACTAATAACTTACCTTGCTATAAATATTTTGATAGCTATTCTATTTACAATTTTTGCATTGTGTAGGATGGAATGCCTGCATTGCACTGGTGTGTGGAAACTGCGTTGTCTGGTAAGGCTTGATGTCAAAGTTTTCTCAATGATTATGTTTCCACTTTTTTCGGGATTATTTGAACCCCTACGATGATATATATTCTTAGTGTATCCATTATGCCTTTTCTAATTAATTTTAAATTCCAGTATATCAAGTACTATGCATTTTTTCTGGATTAAAAATTCCTGTTTATCCTTTTCATTTTTGAATTTGCATTTGGTATTTACTTACGGCTTTTATGTCCTTGGTTCCCTTTGATGGAACTTCCTAATCATGGGATAGTAAATTCTTTTGTTTTATTTCACACTAATAATTGCATGTACTTCATTCCTTCCATTAAACTGTAAATCGGTTCAATTCTGTAGTGCTATAATGAGATATTTATACTTGTGAAAGATCACGAGAACTCTTTGATTATTTCACTTCTATCGATGTGTTGGCCGTGCTGATCAGCACTTTATATTCTATAATCCAATTGCATAATCTTCCTTAAAATGATTTATGCTTAATAACCATGTCTTCTTTAGTTGGCATAATTTGCTTTAAACATATTAAGGTTCTCTTTAATGTATTAACTTACGACCTCGGTGCTTCAAAACTGGCATGAATTGTAGGAAAGGTGCTCCAACCACTCCTCTGGTCACAATAGCAATGACAAAGCTAGTGGCTGGAGTTTTGGAAAATAATAATTTACCCAGTGCAATTTTCACATCATTTTGTGGCGGTGCTGAAATTGGGGAAGCAATTGCAAAAGATACACGCATTAATCTACTTTCATTCACAGGGAGTTCAAAGGTACTTCTATCCCGTGCCTATTTGATGGAATTACGTTATTATGTATTTTATTTGGAATGACAGGATAGGATATTGTATATCCTTGTTGAAGAAAGTAAAAGGAAATTACGGTTTACTAATTGTTGAAGAAACATTCCAAATTTGATCCTTTTTCATATCAAATAACAAAAACTTTTCTCTACATATCTATTAGATACACAGACACTGTCATTACACCTAGATTTTAATTTATATTTTACATTTAACTGCAGGTGGGCTTAAAAGTACAACAAACAGTAAATGAGAGATTTGGTAAATGCTTGCTTGAACTAAGTGGAAACAATGCAATAATTGTCATGGATGATGCCGACGTACCATTAGCTGTTCGGTCTGTACTATTTGCTGCTGTGGGTACTGCTGGTCAGCGATGTACCACATGCCGTAGACTGGTATTTGTTATTTACGTGAATTTTCTTCTGGACTTTGATATATATATATATATATATATATATATATATATATATATATATATATATATATCTATATATATATATTGGGTATTGAAACCTGCAAATGATTTTTCTGCTGAGTTTTCTGTTTGTTTGTATTGAAGCTTCTTCATGAAAATATATATCAGACTGTAGTTGACCAGCTACTTGATGTGTACAAACAAGTTAAAATAGGGGACCCGTTAGAAAAGGGTACCTTGCTTGGGCCACTGCATACTTCTACTTCAAGGAAGAACTTTGAGAAAGGAATAGAGACGATCAAATCACAGGTGTGTTCTTCATTTTCACTCCTAGACCTTGTTCAACCCATGTCTAAGGTTTCTACCATCTTCTATAAAATAGTTTTTGGGTGTCGGTAAAGAATCAAATGACGACTTTCTTGTATTGTTGACTTTCAACACTGTTTGGAGGTAGTCTTGAAACTCTCTACGCAGTGTTGCGGTGTGAAGCTTTATGAACCGACTTTATGTATGGTTTTGTTTTATGAACGTAGAACCCAAGTTGGTTAGAATATCCATTGTTTTGTATTTTGGTTATCTTGAAATTTTTCTATCTTGTGATTGCTTCCAGGGGGGAAAGATTCTTACTGGTGGTGGTATAATAGAGTCCGAGGGGAACTTTGACAACAAGCTGCCGTCTGAAACTTCTAATTTTGCAGACTTTGAAGGAAGCAATTGAAATAAACAACTCTGTTCCTCAAGGATTGAGCAGTTCCATCTTCACTCGTAAACCCGAATTCATTTTCAAATGGATCGGGTGAGTCTGTCTATCCGGTTACTTGTTAATCCTGTTACCATTATCAAAATATGTCCATTAACAAGAAACTTTTGATAATTAATATGGCTTTGGAATGATAATATAGACAATCTCATGTGCAGGCCACAAGGAAGTGACACCGGTATTGTGAATGTGAACATTCCTACCAACGGGGCTGAAATTGGTGGTGCTTTTGGCGGCGAAAAGGCTACAGGAGGGGGTCGTGAAGCCGGCAGTGATTCTTGGAAACAATATATGCGACGCTCAACCTGGTAAACATACGAAGTCCATTTCCTCATTTCATCGTTTCGGTTAGCTTCAAAACTGGGGTTTTCTTCCATCGACATTCTGAATGAACTGTGTTTAATATGTTTTGCAGCACAATAAATTACGGGGACGAGTTACCGCTGGCTCAAGGAATCAATTTTGGCTAGGAATCTGCACATGGTAAAAGCACATATTAACCATTTTCATGCAGCATTAAACTATCCTTCGAACTCCTCTTTATGTACCTGCTGTAATAATTCTGATCACAGAAGCACATTACTTTGGCTCTGTCACATCGTTCTCTTCGTGTTTTTATAATATTATCAAGTATGAAAATATAAAAGTATTGTCTTGCAATATTAACTATTATTTATAAAAATAATATTTTAATATTTTTAAATTATGTTGTTATCTAGACTGACATTAATTTAGTCAGAATTTGTTTACATTACATGTACATAATCAAACATGTTTAATGAAGATGACAGTTCCTGCAATTAAAAACCAAATGGTTGGTTTTCGTTTTTATATAGGAGTGGTTATAAGGTAATATTTATTTAGAATTTTTATTGTCAATTTCCGATGCATATATATTTTACAGACGTAGATGTTTGAGTTTAGAATTTTTCATTTTCAATTGAGGTTACTTGTTTGATTCAAAAGAAGTGTTATCTGTTTATATGTAATAACGTAAAACTCAAATGATTGAGGACACTTATACATGGTATTGTTACATTAGTGTGATGGTATGTAAGATAATTATATTTATTATTTTAATGTAATAATTATTAATTAGTTGACGATTTTCATTTTAATCTAAAATAAAATATTAAGAATTAAGATGTTTTTATTAAAAAATAAAAAAAAATATTTAATCAAAATTAAATATTTTTTTTTTGAAATGATGCCTAAAAATCAATGAATAAAGTTTTAAAGTTGATGAAAAAGCATACAACCAATGCAGATAAGTAGGGTTGTAAACCAATCAAGTTATACTTGAGTATTGTTGAGTTTAATACGAACTCAAAATTAAAAATCAACTCGATTCAAAAGTTCACAAAATTAAAGTTTTCAACCTCGATTTAAAGTTAAAAATTGAAACACAATTCGAATCTAAAAAATATTATTTTAATAAAAATTGGAGATCTCATTAAAAAAAACCCTTCCTACTCTTTAGTATCTTTACTGAGGAATACATCATTAGATAGCAGATGAAAAAAAAGAATACCTCATAAATATTATTAAAAAAATCAAGTTCCACTAACTGTCCAACAAGAATTCATCCAATCCCTTGTTTTGCCGAACCATCAGCCATTGTATTTCCACTTGTACGAGTAAAGCACAGAATAATAGCCCTTTCCTTAACCAAAGAAACAATTTCCCCAACGAGAGACTTGAAGGTCGAGGGACAAGGGCATGAAAATACTTGAACTCGAAATATTTTTAAATTTAGTTCGATTGAAGTTTAAACTCGAACTAGATTCCAATTCAATTAAACTTTATAGGCAAACCATTTGTTCTTTATACAAAATCTTACATGAAAATACTTGAACTCAAAACATTTTCAAACCATGTGTAATTTATCCAAAATCTTATATGCATCGTAGTTTGGTCTTTATATGCCGACTGATTTTGTCCTTTACATTATACTTTTCCATCCATAAAACTTCTTCTATGGTTTTGGTGCGGTTTTGTTTATTAAATTTATTTTGAAACTTTGTTAAGAATTTATAAGTGGAAAATAGATAATGGTAATATTTCATGTTTATTTTTTTAATGAGAAAAAATAAATAATCAAATGAAGATTATAAATATATAATATCTTATATATCTCATAGTTCGATATTACATATTAAAACTTAATATATCCCAGAAAGACTCTAATAATTCTTATAAAATCGTTACTACAACTACAACTGAAATCTCAAAAGTAACATAAATCCAAAAAAAGAATTACATCTGGACAAAACAATTCTCTTATCATATTTTTAAAAGTTAAGACTTATTCTATATCTATAGTGTAATTCTTGATCATTGAGAAACCTATATCTAATTACTAAATAAATTCAATTACCAACTAATATTCAATACTAAAATTATAAAAAAAAATACAATTTAATTAATGATTAAATTTTTTATTCACAATATAATTAACATTATAAATTTAAGTGATTTATGACTTAAAACTACAATCAATTTTGTTTTATCATAAAAACAAAGAAACAGAGTAAGATGATCTGTCGTACTTGTTATTGTTCACTTAACAGCCATGCATGCACTGCTCCCATTTCCAGAATCTTGTGTCTGTCGGCTCTGTACATTAGCCGCTGCAGAGCTGTCCACGATCGCTTCCATTCAGAGACGGACGAAGATGTTGGCAGGAAAGATTGTACTTGAAATGTTTTCAAGTTTTACATAATTATTCGAATTAAAAGAATATAAAGATGTTCATAGAAGTGAATTAGTTGAGCCTTAATTTTATGCTATTGCTAGCCCCATAGATAAAATTTCCCAGGAAGTGAAATATGCAACAAATAAATCTACAAAAGCTTTACACGACTGGAAAAGACGAGTAGAGTTGATCTGAAAGAGGTATATTTGACATAAAATTGTGTCTTACAGCAGCACAGCTCTTTCAACCGGAGAGGGTAGGGAAACAACTCTCGGACAGAGTAAGCCCTGGACCCCGAATTTCACCCACTTTTCTCGTAGGGCTACTCGGGGTTGATCTTAAACCTCTCGGACAATCCAAGCTCCTTCTGAGAATACTTCTCATGGCAGATATGAGATGAACCGTAGGATCAGCAGGCGGTCCCGAGGACACAAACGCTTGCCAAACCTTCATGTGCCTGGCCATTGCTTCTTCAGTACTAATGAGCCTCTGTGTCCTTGTAATCTCATCTTTCACTGCTTCAGTACAGAGGCCGCAGATCCATTTACCCTGATATCGTTCTCGTATATGTTCGATATACGTCGGGGTACACTCCTCGGTCAGCCTGCAGCAATCGCACTTCACCGAATCAACTTCAGGTTTTCCCGATGTGGCTTGAGTTTCTGCTGATACTGCCATGGCATCACCAATTATTGTTGCAGACATTGCCAATAAAGCTGTTTCAAAGCAAACAAGGCATAAATAAGGTGAATAAACAAATTTTTTCTTCTTCTTCTGGCTTCCTGTTTTGATGTGAAAATGGTGAAAAAGAAGTGAATGAAGAACATTGACTTTTGAGATATGTTACAGCTTACCTAACATTTAGGTGGCGTTTTTGCATTAAGTAACAACTAAACCAATAAATTATCATTCTTTTTTTGATCTTTCATACAAGTCAATAATCAGTGTAATCTAAAAGCAACGGATTATGTTCAGATTCACTTTTAACATAAACCTATTAAAACAAAGAAAAAACCCAGAAACAACAACAGAGAAGAGAAACAACATGAAAGTGTGTTGAAAAGAATTACCAGCAGATGAAACAAAACTTTGAGGTTGTTGTTGCTGCAACGGGTTTTTAGAAGAAAAACGTGTTTTATTATTATTATTATTATCTCTCCTTCTCCCACTCTCCTTCTTCCAGCTTTCCAGCAGAGAAGAAAATCTCAGACATGAAAATCATTTCCTTCAATCCCCTTCCTTTTTCCTCTCTTCTTTCTGGATTTCGATCTTAAAATATTATTATTTTTACTAAAAATATTAATTTTAATATATAAAATGAATATTTTATAAATATAAACATTTTTGATAGAAAATTAATATTTTAGGTAACGTTCGATATTAATATTTTTGATAAAAAAATAACATTTTAGGTGATATTTTATTAAAAATTTTAAAAAATATTAATATTTCTAATAACATATTTTCTTAATATTATATTAGACTACCTTTCCTTAAATATCCTTTGTGAGTGGAGGGAAAGTTTGAACCTTCTTTGCCCACTAATCATCTTCTGCCACGTGCGACCCAAAAACGTGTAAGGGGGACAACTTTGAAGATTCTCCTTCTGGGCATGTTTACTTGCTAGATATTTTTGGTAATTAAATATCAGTTGATTTCAGATTTGATCTTCATTCGGAATAAATGTTAATAACTTAACAACCAACATTAAATTTTAACTAAAATATTTTATCAAAGATTGGATTATCTTAAAGCTTAATGTAAAAAATTTCCAAACTATATACTTTTTTATTTGGGTCTCTAAATTTTTTATAAGATAACGTGGGTCTCTAACACTAAAAATATTGTCATTTTAAGTGTGTATCAATTGTAACAATTATTAAGAAAATTCGTTAAACGATATATGCTATATTCATAAAATTTTAAATTTTTTATTTAAAATAATATCTATTTGAAAAAAATAACTCAATTTTTTTCAAATCTTAAACTTACCTCAAAACTTTAAAAACTCTAATTTCAATATCTTTACATATATCCGTTACTATCTTTTGTTGTCATTATCATCGATTAAACCTTCACTCGGGCATGCTAGAAGTAATGTTTGTATCCTGTTGAAACTGTTTTACAGCTGCATTTGGTAGGCAAAAGCATGATCTCCTTTGCTTTCTCTAATGAAAAAACATTGAACACCATCATCAATTGACCACCGTAAAAGATAGTCATCGATGTAGTTCGAAGCTCCATTGCAGTACACTAGTTCGAGTTATAAACAATAGAACAAACTAGATGTGCACATTTGTCGGATTTCAATCCGATCCGGATTAGTTTTTATCCGATCCGGTTTTTTCCCATAGAAAAAAACCGGTTTATAAAATAACCGGTTCGGTTTCTAACCGGTTTGGAGGGCCGGATATCCTAACCGGTGAAACCAGTTTCGGTTTTAAAAAAACCGGTTTTTTTAAAAAACCGGTTATAAAAAAACCGATTTTAATATTCCATATTGCTCATAGGGAACCGATTCCCCCCCAAGGGGGTACCGATTCCTCACTGAATGGTTTGGCTCCGAGATTTCCAGAATGCTCGGAGAGAACGATTCCCCCATAGGGGTACCGCCCCCTATTCAACGGTCGAAATATTTGAATTTTACACTTAGGACCGATTCCCTATGAGAGGAAACTGATTCCCTATGAGAGGGTACCGATTCCCCCACGCTCCAAGTTTTTTATTAAATGTTTTCACACTTAAACGGCTATATTATCTTCATTAATTATCACTAACGTTCAGAAGTGATTCAAGGTGTATTTAAGCAAGCTTAGAAGCCATTGATCAAAGACAAGAAACATCAAGCAACTAGAATCAAGAGAGAATCAAAGAGAAAGCATCAAACCTCAAGTTCGATAAATTCAAATACTTAATTGAAATACTTAATTAACTCAACATAATTGAAATACTTAAATACTTCCAAGTTTGATAAATTCAAATACTTAAAAACTTCCAAGTTCGATAAATTCAAATACTTAAAAACTTCAAGTTCGATAATTGAAACAAAGTTTACGATAATTGAAATAAAGTTATAAATAAACTACATTGCCATCTCTTCTTCATCATCTTCGCCTTCTTCGTTTGGAGGGGATATTCCAAGTTCGACTTCTTCAATGTGTAAGTTTGCTTCCAAATCGGCATCAATTGCATCTTCTAGGGTGGTGATATGTTGCTTACGAGCCGCTCCATCCAAATAATCCTTTAAACAAATACATACTTCCACCGACTCGGGACTTAGTCTTGATCTCCGTTGCGATATAACTCTGCCACTAACAGAAAAAGCGGATTCTGAAGCTACCGTAGAAGCTTGGACGGTTAGTAAATCACGGGCCATGGCGGCTAGAATCAGAAATTGTGCTTCCTTTTCTTTCCACCAAGCCAAAATATCCAAACTTTCAAACTCTTCAAATGTCATTTTTGATAGAAAATCGCATAACATGTAATTTCCCAACTCGCTACTTGGGGTGGTAGTACGTGATCGTTTGGATTGGGAATTTACAAGAGTGTTAAAAATATTCAAATTTATGTTACTTGGACGTCTACTAGATGATTCCGCATTCATTCTCATTTGATCGTGTATTACACTACTTGATTCGTATTTAGTTAAATAAATTGCAAACATGTCTCGAAAACGTTTGTTAAAATAATTTATTTGGTTTTGGACAAAGTTGGGTTCATCATCGGTTAGATTAAAAGCAAACACAATTTGTTCAATTAGTGTTTCAACCCCACCAACATTTAACGTTGGGTTTAAAGCGGCGGCACAAGTAAAAATGGGGGGAATCCCTTAAAATATTAAAAGTTTTTCCTTCATTGCAAAGCCAATTTCTTGAAAAAATTCGGTTTTAAATTCAAAGTCATTTAGTCGGGTAGCCAACAAAAATATTTGATTAAGAACCAACGGGCTAGTAGGGTAATAACACCGGATAAAAATTTTGCATTTTTAAAACCTCAAGCAAATCAGTTATTTTGGCTATAGTTTCCCAACTCGATTCCGGATAAATGTTTGGGACATGACCCCTTTCGAAAAGCCGATCGTGAAATGTTTGCAATGTTTCCCTTTGCCTTAAGGCAGTATGCATCATCATCCAAGTTGAGTTCCAACGAGTTGGACAATCCAAATTAGGACCCAAAGCTTTTTTATTAACAGACTTACAAAATCGTTTATAATCATTTAGTCTTTTGTTGTTGTTACAAAGAACTGATTTTATCATTGTTTTAAATTCTAATCTAATTGGCTCAATAACCTCCAAACTGGCTTGCACGGATAAATTAATTATGTGTGCAACGCAACGGGTATGAAAAAACGCACCGTCTAAAATCGGTGAAAGTAATATTTCAATCTTGGAACCGCGTTTGTATTATTCGATGAATTATCAAAGGATATAGAAAAAACTTTATTTTCTAATTTATAAAGACAAATTACCCTTTTTAAAAGTGTAAATAAATTAGCACCGGTATGCGGCTCACCGAATAATTCAAACGCGATTGTTCTTTTCATCATTTGCCAATTATCTTGATCTAACCAATGTGACGTAACGGCTAAAAAAGAATTTCCGGTATTATGAGGGGAACTCCAAACGTCACATGTAAGCGACACACCATAACGGTGTTCTTGGAATCCTAAAATCATTTTTTCCCTCGCCGTACGCCACATTTTTATAGCATCTCTTCTAAGAGTAGTACGACTTACTTGAGTATAACGTGGTTGCATTAGTTGTTGAATTGTTGTCGTGAAATCTTCATCATCAAAGTGGTCGAACGACAATGCTTTTGTAATCACGAACTTTGTAAACGCTTCTCGTAATTTTTCGTTGTCGTAAACAAAAACACTACCTTGCAGTGTAAGTAAGATTCGATTGACTAGGATCCGATCTTGAGCGAAGTGTCTTGCATGATTTTGTCAAATGGTTCTTCAACGTTGTGTTTCCTTCCGATGCAAGAAACTTTAGACAAAGTTTACAACGCGCCCTCCTCGAGCCATTTGACATCTCACATAAATCGTAGTGATCCCAAATATCTTTGTTTCGAGTGTGTTCGATCACTTTCACGTCTTCAAGGTTTACCCCGACGGAAGATTCAGCCGTGTTACTCATGATGAACAAAAAATTACAAAACTAAGATTTGAGATATGTTTAAGTGTTGTGTAATAAGATTTGAGAAAGTTGTAATCAACCAAATACATCTCCAACCTATTTATACATGTTTAGGGTGGTAAAATGATAATTTTTTAAAGAAAAAAACGGTCAAAACGGTCACAAACGGCTATATTAACGGCTAGTTTTTTAAACCCATACCGATTTTTTTTTCGGATAAAAACCGATTTTTTAACCGATTTTTTTCAAACCGGTTTTTTATCCGGTAAAAAAACCGATCTGGATTTTTTTCTCCAAACCTGTTAAAATAACCGGTTTAAAAAAATCCGATCCGGTTAAAAAAAACCGGTTTTTCCCAAATCCGGTTTCGGATATTTTTTTCGCAAAATCGGATATTCGAATTTTTTGTGCACCCCTAGAACCAACCATTTTCGGAGCATTATACATAGGAGCTGGCAGGGAAAAACCAGCCTACCGGGGAGTAAATCCATGGATTTCAAATTCATCGGACCTCCTCAGAGAGAGAATTGAAATGGTAACGGCGCCAATCGTAATCAGATGATAAGATTAGACTTACGAATCTTAAGAATAATTTTAGAAATTAATTTAGATAATTAAATAATCAAAAAAGATTTAAACACCAAAATAAGAAAAGGGGTATAATATAAACACTTTTCTATTTTTGTAATTAAGCCTTTTATTAGCTCTTGAAATCTTACCTTTAATTGGCCCATACCTGACATCAGAAGTTGCACTGTCTTTGAAAACAAAACATAAAAAATACCATCATAAGCCGAAAAGAGACGCTAAGCTGTGAGGATAGATAGGAAGGAAAATACAATCTAATATGATTTTTTCCCCTATAGCAAATGCAAGTTTAACATATATATTAAAGAAATAGATTCCCAAAATAAATTGCTTGTATCCAGAAAAAATAAGGAAAAAGAAAAAAAGAGGGAAGTATTTCCTATAACACTACCTCACCAGAATATCCACCATGATCCTGGTTCCGGTTCCCAACATTCTGAGCTTGCTCCTCTTCAAGCTCCTTTATTAGCTGTTCTATTTGTCTTCTATAAACAGGCATGAAATGATCACCTATCATCCTCTGGGAAAGCCGCAATTTACTATACAAGGATCTTGGTGTAAGGAAGATCCCAATCTTAGGCTCCATTGTCCTTTGCCCGTTATCGGAGTCGCTGGAGCTCAAACTATCACCTTCAGACTCCACCTCATCAGACTGAAGTGTAATTATATGCATTATCTTTCCAGCAGGGAAAAACCTGTGCGCTTCCTTTGTTTCCGGAACTGAAGTATCTGACTGCCCCTCGCTTCTCACCTCTGCGATGGCTGCAGCTTCTTCTTCCCTTATTTGGTTAACAACATCCGCCTCATCACTTTCAGTCTTATCGTAAAGCTCATGCTCTAGTTGTTGCCACAACTCAACTTCATTCATGCGGTCATCATGTGAGTTGTGGCTTATTAGCTCCTCGCCATCTTTGAGATCAACATCTCTATTGTGATGTCGTTCATCATTGGAACATGGATACTCGATTTCTGTAGTCCATTCAACTGATGAAGACACAGGAAGTTCTAAGGCTTCTTTTGTACTTGAAGATGAATTTATTTGGGAAGGTGTTGGGAGGGGCTCAAAGGTTTCTGCTTTCTTGGGACTAGATTCTATGGGACTTCCTTCTTCATTCGAGTTTGATCGAGCAGCTGAGCCACGATAACGGGGTCCAATGCATGACCAGGAAGACAAATCTATGGTGGGACGCTTCCATGCTGCATGAGCCATGCTCTGTGCTCTCCTCATAACGACCTATACATAACAATTCTAAGATTTTAAGGTAAATTCAACTTGGAAAGCTTTTTAGAACTAAACAACAGTATCTAGTGAAAAACATAGTAATGAAGAAGTAAGAATTGGGCTCATCAATTCAACTACCTGTGTACCATTAGAAACTGGGCGTAAAATTGCCCCAGCCCCAGCAACTTTTGCTTTAGCACTGGCTATAGATGGAAGGCGAGAACCCAACGCTGAAGCAGATCGATAAACAGTACTTAGAATTCTTGTATGCTCAATTTGATTCCTCAGATCATTCAGCCAAGCAGATGCCATCACCTAAACAGAAAAAACAGTTTCTTCATGATACATATTTGATATTACAAAACCTTTAAGCACATCAACCAGATACTTTCCAGAACAACATTTCAATGAAATCTTATTTGTTTCAAACTTCTTAAATCTATCAGCTATCAAAAGCCACAAACCATGATAAGGACCATTCAATCACAACACGGGATATGAGAGGAAGAACCAGGGAGAGGCAGACAACTGAAGGTGAGGCCAATAAGAGTTTGCGAGCCAATTATTTATTTGCTATTAAGGGCTTCAAAATCATTCTAGTAGGATTTACCATGCTCCATTGAAAGGAAATAAAAGCTTAAGGAGGAGCGTATGCATATCAAATCAAACATGCAAGGTACTAATGAATTCTGCTTACAGTAGAAATATCTCAGCATCCCTTTTTTCACAAGGAAAGAATGTAATTTCTACGGAACTGCTATCATTTACCTCAGCACGCAAATCGTCCACAGAAGCAGCTGAGAATGTAGGCACCAAGTCTGCTCCATTTATAATAGAAGTAATAAAATCAGTCCCAGAGTCCGCTAACTCCCATGTCATACAAGCAGCTGCATGTTAGAATATATAGTCAGTCTTATAACTATGTTCAGCGAATGAAGTTATAACATTATATAAACATTCCAAGGGCCAGCAGAGATGTTCAATACAGTAACATGTAAAGTGACATATATTCTTCATGACTAACAGAAGACAGAGAGCACAAACCTGGAGCAAATGTGACACAGGTTGTTGTTGATAACTCCTTTCGCTCCCGCAACACGTAAGTTAAAAGTGCACCAGTGCCTCCTCCCAATGAATGCCCTACAATCTATTAAATCTATTAATTTTAGCAATTTTTGATCAAGTAAACCGGTTTGTTTAAAAATATTTTAAAGGTCAAGCAAGCATATGAACAGAAAATAGCCACAGGAATAATTTAAGAACATAAATTGCAAATTATGCCTTTACCTTAACCTTATAAGTTGGATATTGACCAAGCGCTTTAATGAGACAAGGAGTGGCAAGCTTAGCTATCCACCGAGCAGCTGCTACCATTCCACAATGTGCATAACCTAAAACTAAACCACTCACTCCACCCTTTTGCACAACAGAGTGATGGAATGGAACTACAGCTCCAGTTGCAGCTGTCAGGGTATCCTTGATACTGTGTGTTCCGCGAATTAGTAGAAGAAAACATTTTGTTTTGTGGTCTACTAGTATTGTAAATGCAGGCTTCAAAATCTGCAAGATTTCAATACATGCAATAACACTAATCATTAATTCAAAAGCACATAAACAATACAATTGAACTATCATACCTATGAAAGTTGACTATAATATTAAAAATTTAACACAAAAAATCCAAAAAGTAGGGGGGTCGAAGGAAACAAAATTTCAAAACTATATATGACTTACTCCTGCTTTGGGTTCTTGGAGAAGAACATCATCCTCCACATAACCAGTCTCCTCCAAAAATAAAGAAAATGGCTTCTTTGAAAAATGCCAACACAAAGTCAACAAGTTTAACAAAAATTTAAGTTCAGCAGTTATATCCGGCCCTTTGAGCTCAGTGCTATCTTTACCACCAAATACACTCGCAACATGTAAATGCCCCTGAAAAAAAAAACTATATTTTATGTAGAGCCAATACAAATAAATCAATTAGACAACAAATTATTAGGTGTTTCTATTAACACTACTACATAAAAACATAAAAAACTCATCTGGTTATTTGATTACAAAATAAAAGAAATTCCTGGAGGCGGAAATGATAACATGTTCGATCTTATAATTATCTCATTGCAATAAAACCAGAGCATCATAGGGAGAAAGCAAGATGTTTCTGCCTAAGAAGAACCAATACATGTACAGTATATTGACTTCATGCATATCAAATGAATTTAACTTTGATAAAAAAAAAAGCATCTTGGCTACACAAAAGCAAAACACTAGTTGACTGATGCTCATGCCAAGATGCATCAGGTTCACAATGCTGAAATTTTTAGACATACACAACTATAGCTGTTGGAAAGATACATGATAGATCTTAACTCAGTCTGAGAAACATGCAAGGGTTTAACAAGGTTCAAAACAGCTAATAACATTTGCTTTTAAAAAAAATCCTTTGCACTGTATTCAGCCTTTCAATGAAAAACCTTACCATAAAGTTAAATCTCAAGATCTAATATTAACACTGCAATTAAAAATAAGTTCAACGACTGTAGATTTAAACTAACTGGTACAGAATCACTTGATTTGGAACGCAAAAGCCTTTAGATTTATCTTATGTAAATTAAACTACCAACTTTTTTATGAACAACTTTCCCCACCACTCCCAAACACTCGTATCCTAGTTACAAGCAAATATGTTTAAATCTCAAACCAAGAAAACGATATCAATAAAATAATCATGGTGTCAAACAATACAGCAGAAGTAAAATCAAACGACACATACGGTACCTGCCTCTTCAAAAAGAAGTTGATCCCAAATGCCAAATCCCCTATGGGCCACTTCCCGAGAGTCTCTGAGTATGTAAACCTAAGAGTTTCAGACAATGTAGAAATCGTCTCTACCCATGTTGCAGGAGCTTGAATTAACCTATGTGAAACACGATCAAGTCCCAATGGAGAATTATTGGAATCATTTCCATTTTCATTGTTATTGTCATTGTCATTGCCATCATCACCAGAACTATCCGTCTGCAGTTTACGATTCAATGTATAATACAAAAGGGCAGCTGCAGTAGCCATAGTTGCAGTTGCCATGAATTATCCCTAAAATATTAAATAAAAGCACAGTTATTTGGCCGAAATTCAACAAATTCAAAATGCAAATATAGCAACGAAATATAGCGAATGCTTTATAAAAACAAAAATGAAAAAAAAGAAGAGAAACGATCACGATCTCCATCATCATAACCTTTTATTTGGCTTCTGAGAGAACTAGAGAAAAAGAAAGATATCGAAATTCAAATCCTATTTCCAATAGCCAACGTGCCCTATCTCAATACAAAGTTGTAAACTTTTGTGAAACATAATCTACCAAATTAAACCAGAAAACATATATAAATACACGTTGAAAAGGGAAACAAAAACTACAACCTAAACATGAGGGGAAATCTTGAAAAGAAAACCCTAATAACTTGACAAATCAGAATATTTATGATTAACGAACCTGAAGTGTTCGATTTTCACTAAATTCCCCGATTTGATACGATAACTAGCTTCGTGTACAAGAAGACCTATTGATTACTCAACGCGTTTACGATTGTCACTTCCTTCGATTTTCTTTTTATTTTTTGGTGGGTGGGGAAATATGGGGTTAATTAATAGAATTTTTGTGATGTCGGTTTGGAGTACACGTGGCAGAATTTGATTGATCAGGAGCTAAGAAATAGGTATTTTAAATTTTAAACCGACCTTAGCTTATCTATGAGGAGGAATTGAACCTTTCCGGAAGGGTGGACTGGATGAACGATTTATTCAGGTGTTATATATTGTTGCCTCTCAAGGTGACAAAATCTACTTCAATTCAAATTATTTTAGATTTAGATTAGTTTGAATTTTATTAATTAATATTAGATTTTAACAAAATAAAATATTTTATATTATTTTTATAATGTAATACTTTATATTGTTTTTTTAAATAAATATAAATTATGCTAGTGGATAAGTTGTATCTAGGACATGTCGTATCTATATTTTTTAAGTGTGGTATTTGTCCATTTTAAAATTTGAATTTTCTTCATTTAATTGTTTATTTTACTAACAATGACTATCCTGAAATTTTATTTGTATCTATTTTATTAAAATATTTATGTTGTTAATATATGTGTACTCGCTCAAAAAGTATTTCTAGATCACCATTGATTTAGGGTAGTGATTGTTTTTTATAAGTGATCAATTATATAGAGATAATATTCACTATTTTGTCCTAAAATAAAAATTATTTTTTAATTTTTTTTAAAGATGTTGGAGAATGCAATTTAGTCTGATAACCTAATTGATAGTTTTCTCATTTATAAAGATCATGATTTAACAATTAAATTAATTACGTGGATTCTTTCCTTCAAATAAGATGTCAATTTAAGTATCCAGATTTTTATTTAATTCTTTCCTTATTCACAGCTTCTTTTGACTATTGGAAGAATGTCTATAAAAGAAATAATCTTTGAAAATTAAAAAAAGGTATGTATTTATATTTTTATTTTTAATCTTGTATTAATTATATATATATATATATATATGAGATTATCCAATTGAAATTAATGATTAGATTTGGTTTAGTGTTTAGATGTTTTCAAACTCCTTAGGGTGCGTTTGGTTCATGGAATGTAAGATTACCAGTGGGAATAAAAGATTACCAGGAAATAGAATTACTGGGAATGTTACATTACTGTGTTTGGTTGGTTTGGCAGGAATGTAAAATTACAGTGTTTGGTTGAATAAAAGATTAGTGAAATGTATATTTTACCCAAATTGTCCTTGTTCTATATTTTTTAACAAGTGAAATTCTAAATATTTAAATAAAATTATTTATAAAAAAATTATATTTGTATATATTACTTGAGTATTTAAATATATCATGTATTATCTTAATTTTAATTAATATTAAATTTTACATAATTTATGTAAAAATATATTAAAATTTTTCATCAACATTTAACTAAATGTTTATATTGTGAAAATTAGCTTCGGTTCATACGTGACGCATTCACTGGAAGGTTTCTTGTATTTTTCAATCGACAAGGTTTACATTCTTCTATATACAATAATTTATCATAGACATTCATAATAATAAAAAGTTGAAATTATTTTGTTATCTAAGATATAATATTTATTATATTTTATATGTACAATAATTTATTTATTTATCTTTTATATTTATATTTAATTCTGCATACTTTATCTATAAATTTATAACGATCCTAGTAATATTATGTAAACACAACTCAATAGATACATCATTAGATCATTACAGAAGTGATCATCCGGATTAACTGCTTATTCATTATATGTCAATTCCGATCCAAATTTCTCATTGGTGCCTTGTACAAACCAATCAACGTTACACAATAATGAAACTATATAATAAAATAAAAAATTTAACATTATCAGTTTTGAATCTCAATAAATCACTGTCATATAGAAGATTATGCGTCGTCTTCACCAGCATTTACAGCAAAGTGCCCAAAGTTCCTATCCTGAATACATCAAGAAAAAACAAAAACATTAACCAGGAACTTTGTTTGGGAAACACTACATCCATGTCCCCCATCAAACACAGAAAAAACCTACCTTAGATTGCATCCGCTGCTTGTTCAAGATCTGGGTTCTTGCTTTGCTGATAACTGAATTTGGTGATTTCAACATTCTCTGTACCACACAATCCCAATCTATATCAATTTCGCATGTCCGAGAAAGTCTAGTCACATACGTCAACCTAGAATATAATATTCTGTCAAAACTATATAGCGGTTCATGCCTCAGTGATGGCCTAATGAATTATAGACCAATATCTTATACCTATAATCAGAATATCATAGAAAGCATTCAAACAAAACACTTAACATCGTTAATTAAATATTCTGGTCAAGCTAACCGACTTTTGACCGTTGGATATATGTGCACTGCCTAGAAGATTCCTCCTTTTCGGAGTAAAACCAAAAACAACTCGAAAGAACTCGTTTTCCTGCACACAGTAAAACAAAATATGTCGAGCTTAATCAACCGGAAAATAGAATACAAGCAAACTGCACCAAGAAGCATCAACTTCACTAAAAGAAGACCGACCTGCATGTGTTTGTGAAACCTCCACCAAGAAAGTGCCTCAAAAAGTTCAGCTGTAGCATTGAAGTTTTATATAATATAAGAATTCATGGCATATAACTAATGTAAGAAACCAAAGAACAGGAAGAGGAAGAAGAGGAACCTGAATCAACTGAGACCATGTTGATGTCTGCAATGAATCCCCGCCAATCTTCATTGATGTCTCCGGGCAATAACCATCCTAACATCACCAAGATGATAAAAGTTAACATGAGATGTCCTAGAATTGCAAGTCATGAACATGAAAGACAACAATATTAGTACCTCGAGGAACTCCAAAACATCTTTAAACAAATTCCTCTGGTTATTAAGATCTTTCTTGGCAGAACCTTTACCACCAGCTTCCACAGAGAGGTCTCTGACTTGATTCAGAATTTCCCCCTCAGTCCTTGTATCTGTAAGAATCCTTCTTTAGATTTATTTCCTTCAGATATTGAGCCAATATTTGAACCTTTAGCTTCAGCAACAAACTTCTCTAAGCTTCCCATCTCAAAAATTACTGCCAGTGCTTCTCCAGCAGCAATGCGGAAAGATCGGTCATCCTTATCTAGCAAAGTAGACAAATATGCTATGGATCTGCATATTTTTCCAAGATTGATCAGTCTCATCCCATTATACTGGGGAAACACTGAAGTCTCACAAGGTTTTTTAACCTACTATTCTGATATTTAAACTCAAAAGTACATTTATAACCATGATATATATGAAGAGAATTTAAGACTACACCCCACTAGAAAAAGAACAATTTAAAACAATAACTGATGCAGTGAACCTCAATACACTATTCGATGTTTTTCAATTAATGAAAATCAGGATACTTACATTAGAACCTAACTTAGGATGAACAGATTGCCACATAATTTGCATTGATTTTTGTTTCCTCTGGATCGATCCCCCCAACAAAAGTGATAAGCCAAGCACTCCAGTAACTATAACAGGAAATCAGGTAAAAAGAAACTGGTTAAGCATTGTAGTACCAACAAAATACTAGAAGTAGAACAAATCTCAATTGAACTTCTTGCATACCGAAGCTATCTTAGAAGATTCAGAACCAGATTTAGAAGCCGTGAAATAGGCATTATCGACTCCTCCAATATTTCCCGTGCATTATCTCCAGGACCAACAGTTAAAGCCAGCAAACCTACAAAAAGAAATTTATCAGATTGAATACTTAATTCGTGTGGTCTCTTCCATGCATTATGCATTAGAATCTGCAAAAGCTTTCAAAAGTAACCAATAACATGGGAAGCTAAAGATATCTCTTTGTTGGACCCCTTTTTGATAGAATTCAGACACTGGTGCAGTAATGTAGCAAATCTGAACAACGGAAAAAGATAACATGACCATTAGAGGCACATAGATTCAAGTACTCAAACCACATTTTAAATCAAAAGAAACATTTGCAACCACAACTGCAAATTTGCTCGGCAATAGAAAATCACAATCTAATGTAACGTATTGAATCTGAAGTCTGATTAACAAATGAATCCCACTAAATGAGAGATAGTTCTAATTCTTCGGGCGCCAATGTTTTAACCAATTCATGAATTCTCGCCAACCAATCAAAACTACATGAAATCTCATAGAACCATGGTCCTAATACATTGGGCAATCCTTGCAATAAAATAAATCGAAACCAAGATTAAGAAACACTTGGAAAAAGAGCAACTCACTTCTTCTCCACGAACTGATGCTGCAAGTCGCTGTTGAAAGCCTCAATAATCGAGGCCAATGCCTTCTCAAGCGTAGAACCCCTTCATCAACAAAGGTGAAAAACATAATTGAGTCAAATCCAACTCAAAACTATAATAATTCTAAAAAATTTGAGAAATCTCTAAAATATGGCTACGTAACTAATTTCATCTAACCAAACAATTCTTCCCTAAAAATGTAAACAATTCTTCATCAAATTTTCATCCAAAACATAAGTAAGCTAATATAGCAAAAAAATAACAATATCAGACCTCTTTTCGTACATAGTATCCACAGCTTCATCAAGTAAACTATCCTTTTTAAATTCGAGTTCTTCAGTTCCAGAAACTGAGAATTGATCCGATTGCATGGTAGACGATGAACTTACACTACTACTATCATCGTCACTATCTAGCATCATCTTATTCTTACGCTGATTTTTACCTGCAAAATTCATATATTCCTTTTATTTAGCTAAAAAAACGAAATATAAATAAAATAAACGCCAAACACACCCCAAAACAATGATAGAAAATTCTTATTCTTCAAACGCAACTATTAATATCAATTTGGAGAGATAATACCCATAAACTATATAAGAAAAAGAAGGTAAAAGCAAAACGTTAATCAAATTAATTAGCAAAAATTACGCAAAGAAAGAATTTCGGAACAAAAAATCCTACGTTTACCCATATCGGTGATTACTTCTCCGCCTTCGGTTGTAATATGTTAGAACTACAAGGTCTACTAAAAATCTAAGAATGAGATAGCTTTGAAATTAACCCATTATCGACGAAACGAAAAACTGAACAATAATCCAAACAGAACAACAAAGACGACAACAGAAGTGAATCGAAGGACGATACAGCCATTAAATTGATATACGGAGTGGAAAATATTTTGATTAAAACCAAGGAAAAGAACTCGGCGTTAATTTTTTTTTGAAGAACCCTAATTGATTCAACTATGAATATAACTGGACCCTATCAAATATCCTTGCTTTTACTTTACAGTTTACAACCCCTCTTTAAGACTATTCAATCTTCCATTAAAACTCAAATACTGCACAAGATTATGAAAAAAATGGTAGAATGGATCCAAGCAAAACAACAACTATAAAGAAACTATCGCTCAAGGTTAACTTAAATCGATTACACTAATTTTTCTGGAAAAATTAAACAAGTAAAACATTGTAAAGAAAAGGAGAGGAGAAGAAAGGGAGAGGGGAATAAATCTTACCGGAGAAGAGAGACATACATGTTGGTGTCTACAAACAGGCGACAACGACGTGATGCTTCGCTTGGGACGATGACTGCAGAGGCCTTAACACACGAAAATGGATGGTAAACGATCACGAAAATGACAGAGAGACATACAAAGACATCGCGATGGAAACGGAAAAACAAGGGTATTTTAGCCCTTAACACACGGAATGAAAGAATACCTAAGGGGTGCGAGGGAATAACATTCCCAGGAATATTCACTGATGGGAAACAAATATTACCTTAACTTGGGAAATGATATTCAACCAAACATGGGTATACTTGGTTAGGAAAAAAATATTCCTACCGGGAATCCTAAATACCTCCATCCAAACGCCCCCTTAGAGAGTCTTTGATTGAATCTCCTTAAACCACTTTAATTTCTTTATTTTTCTAACATTAACTTAATATAAGTTATATATATAATGTTGGAATTCGTGTCTTAAGTTTTGGGTTCGGCCCAGTGACAATGACGTGCTCCAGCCATTCTTTGGATTTAGGTTTCAACCTCTACTTGCTTAAATTATCTCTATCATGTTTGCCAAATGAGTAATTATATTAATTTTTATCGTCTCGAAAATGAAAAGATTGGCAAATTGATGATCAAATTAAAATCACTCCATATTTAAGTTGTTATAGGTATAGTTCATGTGAATAATGCAAATATAATATTTAGTAAATATTATATCAAATTCAATAACAATAAGATTATGGTGAGTTTTAGGTGAGATTTTTATGGTGAAAGTTGGGATATTTCCCCCCTATTATTTCCATTATTACCCCTATATGGAACAAGCATTTTTTTTATTTTTCATCCAATTCAATCATCAACTTCTCTCTCACTTATTTCATTTCTTAGGTTTCTTTTAAACTATCAAGTTTCTTTTATTATTTCTTAAACCCTTGCTAGTCGATTAATCTTTCTGCTATCTTCGATCTTTTTTTAAATCTTTCAACCTTTAGAAAAGAGCAATCAACTGAGTTTCAGCTTCATATTTTGAGTGTATGAAACAGGGAGTACCGTGTTAACCTTGGGGGCGAATGTTCGTTTTTGCATTACACCGGTCGGGGGCGAATTCGCTTCTAAGGCAGTGGGCTACCATGGTGCAGTAACAATTTCTTCTTATTTGTTTCATTATACACTACAGCAAAACAGAGTTTTAGCGGTGTTTTTTTAGTCTTATAACGGAGTTTTTAAGCGCCGCTAAAAGTATTTGCGGCGATAGAAAAAATGCCCCAAGAAGCGCCGGCAATACCAGCGCCGCTAAAGTTAGCGACGTTTGAGAACAAAAAACGCCGCAATAGGTCAATATCTATTACGGCGTTTTTTGAACAAACGACGCAAAAGGTCGATATCTATAGCGGCGTCGCCGCAAAAAGTTATGATATATAGCGGCGTTTCTGCAATACCAGTGCCGCTAAAGTTAGCGGCGTTTGAGAACAAAAAACGCCGCAATAGGTCAATATCTATTACGGCGTTTTTTGAACAAACGACGCAAAAGGTCGATATCTATAGCGGCGTTTTTGGAATAACCGCCGCAAAAAGTTATGATATATAGCGGCGTTTCTAGAAAAAAAAACGCCGCAAAAGGTCAGATCTATAGCGGCGTTTTTGGATACAAACGCCGCAAAAGAGAAGACCTATACTGCCGTTTTTATAACAAACGCCGCAAAAGGTTAAACCTATAGCGGCATTTTTGGACACAAACGCCGCAAAAGGTTAGACCTATAACGGTGTTTTTAAACACAAACGCCGCAAAAAGTCAGACCTATAGCGGCGTTTTTGGATACAAACGCCGCTAATTACCTTTCTTTAGCTAATATTAATTGATTTTGCATATTTCATTTCTGCTATACATCACCTAAATTTATATCTAGCTTTATCTAATTAACAACAACCATACATTTTAATTAAGACAAAAAACATAAAGAAAAATACTTAACAACAAAATAAATTAAAGTTTTTTTTATGGAGAGAGAACCTTAAAAGACATTAAAGTACAAATGAGTTACAACTGAACCTCAAAGTGTAGATATACATGGATTTGTTGTTCGATACATCCTCAATTTCACTAGCGTCATCATCATAACCTCCAGATATGCCTTCTAAAACTACTTTGTTTCACACTTCATTGGAATTTGTCATATTCATCGTCTTGACATCTTATTTGAAAGTATCATTTGACAGTGAATGATCTCTCCTCAATAGATTAAAAACAAATGGGAAACGATGTGCCAGTCTATTGAAGAAGCCGTTTTTTGTTGAAGTTTGTTCTTCAAGATTACTGCAATTACAATAATTTAGATGAGACTAAGAAGAGAAGGAAACAACCAGCAGAACTTGCATTCATAACATACATGTGAGTGATTGAGAACTGAAAAAAGATGTTGCAACAAACAACAAAAACAGGAAGTCAGGAACCATGAAAACTAAGAGATAACAAAGAAAATATATTAAATCTGAGTTTGAGCTTCGCAGCTTCTAGAAAAGTATCAAATTATTAGAGTGAAGCTTTCAAAAAAAACATGGACCATAAAACTTTCGAGAGTTTGGTTATATTTTCTTCTTTCATTGCCAATGAAAGCTTGACCTCAGTACGGTATAATATAAACAAAAAGAAAAAAATAAAAAGAATAATATATTCAAGGACTTACCTGTATTTGTTACTAGCATGCTTATTGGCCACGAGTTTAAAGCTTGAATAGATCATCTTACTATAACACTTCACCATGAAGTTGTTTTGATGTAAACAAAAAAAAATCTCTTTTAAGTATTTGCACCAAAAGCTACTCATTGCTTATACTGAATTTCTTCTCCAATTGAAGTAATTGGAAGGCTAGTAACAATCAAGGACCATGAACTCTTAAATTGATAATTTGAAATAAATTTTTTTAAATAGAATGGGAGATTTATATTCTAGTCCAAATGAAGGTACAAATACCCTAGTAAGGACTATCAAAACCAACCAGAAAAACATTATATAAGCATGCCAGAGCTTGTCCCTGTAGAAGAAAAGCAGCTTCATGGTTTCAAAACTTTATAAAACTCCAAACTCAGAGAATTATGATGTACCACTCCAGTCACAATTGAATGATGAGTAAGCAAGAGAGAGTTCAACATGAATACACTTTATAAAATGATCTTAAGGAACAGTTCCATATTAATTAGTTCTACATGAAGATTAAGACCCTTTAGTTAGATGGATCACTTGACAATTATGCGTCCAAACTTGAACCTAAATTGTAGGCACTTTACATGTGATAAATCTAATTTTGAATATAATTTCAGGAACTGAGCTTGCAAATGCACTACTTGTACAGAATTAAAGAAATTGAAATATCAATTGCTTTAATGTTAAATTTGTAGACCTTGGATTTCAAAGTAATCATTACTTCAATAAACCCCAATTCTATAGACATCATAAAATTTTCAACGACAATTTTATTCACTCGGCTAAAATGTAAGAAAGCATAGCAATTTCACAGTTCACGGCACCATCACCTAGTAACAGATAAGTGATTTCTTAACTTTCCAATCATAGGCAAATGACAACAAATACCTTCCATTAAGAGATCATATAGTAAGGGCAGCTGATCTACGATCGAAGTAGTGGATAAATCCGTATGACGACTGCTAAATGAGAGAGAGAAAAGAAAAGGCATATCAATCATATGACAACCAATTGGAAAAAGGAAAAGAGAGAAAGACTAGTAAAGAAAGTTAACCATAGAACACTTACAACATCCTCACAATATATGGGGAAGAAAAGAGGATACTAGTTTGAAAACAATACCTTTTCCTTTCTGACAAGCTAGCAACTTTCAACAGGACCTGTACTTGCAAAAACACTTGGAGTAGTGGTTCAGTCACTTGTGTATGGATATTTCCCACATACCTGCAGTTTCTCAAAATAAAAACTAGAAGTTTAAAAAGAAAAGAAACAAAATAAAAGGCTATAAGTAACTTCTTGGGTTGTTAGATAAACGACAGAACATAAAAGATATAACATTCCCAAAACTATTCAATCATCAAGTAAAAGAGAAAACAACTCAGAATTTAGCATTAAGGGTAGCAATAACATTCTTCAATCACCAGATTCATTAAGGAAATGGTATACAATGCATATTGTTATAAGCATAAAAGTGAGTGGGAAGTTACTCAATTAAGAAAGGGAAACAGAAGATGCACAAAATGCAGATGAACGAGGAAATTGGAAGGAAAAAAAAATCTAGGCAAACACTCAGACACTGCGGCAAGTACTTGAATCAAAACCAGGTGGCAGGTTTCCACTTGGGATTGGTTCTATCTGCAAAATAAAAATGTGAAAAAAGGGAAAATAGACAATGCTATTGTTATAAGCATAAAGAGTGGGAAGTTACTCAATTAAGAAAGGGAAACAGAAGATGCACAAAATGCAGATGAACGAGGAAATTGGAAGGAAAAAAAATCTAGGCAAACACTCAGACACTGCGGCAAGTACTTGAATCAAAACCAGGGTGGCAGGTTTCCACTTGGGATTGGTTCTATCTGCAAAATAAAAATGTGAAAAAAGGGAAAATAGAGATGGGGAACAAATAAATGATGTACAAAATGTCTCTTCCCACTCAACCCAATTCTAAAGAATTTGAATCAAAGAAAGAAGATGAATTTTTGAAGGTATCCAACACTAGCTAAAAAAACAAGATGCTAATTACAACCATCAGAAACCAGACAACTTCTCCAACCTCAATGAAAAACACTTTCAACTTAAACCCAATAACTACTGTGTCTGCTTGCTTAGTCACGAAATGAAATTCAGGAACCATGTTTTACGTTATTGTCTTAATAAAAATACTTGTCTTAATAAAGAGAGAAATAAATAAATAGATAGCAATTTTCATGGGATAAAGATATAGTACATGTAAGCATGAAGAAACAGAAGATTAGTTGTACAAGAGAGATAGTATAGTACATCCAATAGCAACTTGAAATAAGAGAAATAATATAGTACAAGAGAGATAGTATAGATATAGTACATCCAATCATTTCTCAACATTTGCAAAACAAGAAGATTGAGATCACAAGTTAAACAAAACCAAAGTAGGAAAAATAGCAGTAAATGAGAATGAAAACACCTATTGGCTTTCCAATGGCAACTTGAAATAAGAGAAATAATATTGGGGCTTAATTCAATAATGAAAATCTAAAAATATTAAGAAACAGAACAACCTCTAATCAAATTCCAAACCGAAAACGATGAGTCTTCGCTTACAAAAGACAAATACTTGCTCATTTAAAAAAATGCAACAAAAAATCAACTTTCCAATCGATAAAGCATGTCAGAGCGCTGAAAGCAACAAAACTGAAATAAAATCCATTCAATTCAAGCTAAACCCATAGAAAAGCTTATTTTCAAAAGCTAAATCATCGCCACATAAATTCCCAAACAAACCCTAGCTCCAGTAATCAATTACAAACAAGAAACAAAAACACGAGCTCAAAGACAAAAACCGTAGATTCAAAGACGCGTTCATTGAATTGAAAGAAACAAAGAAAGCACAAAAAAGGAACATAAAAGCTCACTTTTTCGATCGTTCATTTCAAAGGAAACCATTTGCTGATTCTTCAGATCCGATTACCTTCAAAGAGCAAAACAAATAAAAAAACAAAATCATGAGAGAATCAGAAAACATAAGTAAATAATTAAATACAGATGTAACATTAAACTTGTCCAGAGGGAAGAGAGAAGCTGAAACTTTTTATTTTTCAAAAATGGAGGGAGCGGGAATAAAAAAATAGGTGAAGGGTGGGAAAAACACTCGTCACCCGTACTCAGGGTTAAATTTTGATTTTTTAATGGAAGGCATTTGTACGAGTCTTTAGCGGCATTTGTATAAAAATGCCACTAAATTACGAGTCTTTAGCGACGTTTGTAAACACAAACGCCATTATAGTACAAGTGTATAACGGCGTTTGAATAAAAATGCCACTAAAGTACGCGTCTTTAGCGGCGTTTGTATAAAAACACCACTAAAATACAATTCTATAGCGGCGTTTGTATAAAAATGCCACTAAATTACGAGTCTTTAGCGGCGTTTGTATAAAAATTGCACTAAATTACAAGTCTTTAGTGACGTTTGTATAAAAACGCCACTAAAGTACTACTCTTTTGCGGCGTTTGTTGAAAAAGCGCCAATATCGATGAACCTATTACGGCGTTTTTATAAAAACGCTCCTAAAGTTACCATTTTGTGGCGTTTGCTATGTAAACGCCGCTATATGTTTAAAATTAATGGCGTTTACTCCTAAAACGCCGCTGTAGAACAATTTTGCTGTAGTGATATTGTACTTGTCAGTGCTAATTTAATTGTTTTGCATTGTTTAACTCTTACAGTTTATCCTTTTATTTTTAATAATTTATAATATAACACCAACATCCGAACTAAATTTTAATACCTTAAGACATTTAAAATGGAAAAAAATGAATTAGAAACTCAGTATTACCCAAAAACTGTACAAATAAATTTTATGAACAAAACACACACATGGAATACATAACAAGATAGCTGAACAAAAGATACAAGATAGCATGACAAATGATGCATAAAACTAGGATGCCCAATGCATGAACCATGGTACGATTAGTGACTCACATTTATCTAATCTCCTCTAATCACTATATCAAGATGATTTCCTCGAAACATTGTATCAGCTTCTCGAATTGCCCGTCTAACTCAGTTGGTAGAGCGTAAGGTTCTTAATCTTGTGGTTGTGGGATCGAGTCCTACGATGGGCAATTCATAATTTTGACTGCCGGAGGTCTTTCACGGAAGCTGCTCTCAACCTGGCGTTGGGGGCAGCCTACTACCTTACCTCCCCCTCACCCCATTACATATGGAAATAGGGTCAGCTAATTTTTATTGTATAAACTTCTCGTTAAAAATGTGAGATTTTGAATTGATAAATAAAAAAAATACTAAAATAATAAGATGTGAGATTATCGATCTGTAAATGGAAGAACCGGCATGTAAGAATCAATAAGAAAAAATGATCAGAAAACAAGATGTGACAACCACATCATAGAAATACTATCAAATAATATGGTTTAGGACAGTATAAGATGTGGAATTGTCAATCCACAAATGAAGAACCATCCAAAAAAACCACGAGAAAACAAGGTGTGACAACCACATTATAAGAATACCACAAGATACTACGATGTGAGATTAACATCTAATGTACGAATAAACCACTAAGACTCACACCCAATGCATTCAATATGTGAAGCATGAATGTAACATGATATTATACAGATAAAATGTAGAGCATGCTATTCATGTAACAATATTATCCATGTAATCAAAATCATCAAGTCGGAGACATCATGCTTTCACACACAACACTCAGAGCAGACATACGGACAAACATCGATAAGCAAACTAACAACGATGGAAAGGATTCCATCATCTTCGACTTTTCTTAAAACTTCTCTCTTAACATTCCTTCATCTTCTTCAAAACATGTACCTTCCAAAGTCTCTCTATAGTATCAACTTCAAAAACAAATCTAATATCAAACTGAAGCTCAATCCAAAGCTATAAACATAAATTTCTCACCTTTCTCTAATGACAACGCAAGCATGCCTCCTCCATATTCCAATATCATAAAAGACCAATTTAAATCCAAGTTGGGCTCAAGCAAAATGCTTCGGCCTAATCCAAGTTATGTTATATTTTGTAAAGAAAAATTATTAAAATTCCTCGGCCAGCCCAAATTAAATCTAAGTTGGGCTCAAGCAAAATGCTTGAAGAAGACACAATATTGAATGTAGAGTTGTTTCATATTTAATTCTGCTGTTTTTTTTATATTTTTATTGTGATTTATGCAGCAGTTACACAGCTATAAATGATATTATCTTCTTGGGGGGAAAAACTATATCAATTTTAATCGAGTAAATATTAAAAAGTAATTTGTTTTTAATTTTTTTTAATAATATTGTTTTATGAAATATAAAATAATATATGGATTACCCCTAAACTATTCACTTTGTTTTGGATTACCCCCTAAAATATTTTTCAAAACATTGTCTCTGAAATTTAAATAGTTACCTCATTTGTCTAAAATCGTTAACACCGTTAAAAAATGATAAATTACATATTTAACCATTCAATTATTCTCGTAGTTTCGTTTTTGTCATCCAACTGTTTTTTTTCAAAATCAAACTAAAATAAAGAAAGGTTTTGATTTTGATCTTCTTCTTTATTTCAAGTAGTCATTTACTAAAAAATAATATATATTCAACAATTTATTTTTTACATAAATAAATAATTAAATATTTTTAGTTTATTCAAAACATAACATGTATAATTTACATATAAAAAGTATAAAATGTAATAATTAAAATATTAATCATAAGAAGTTATAGAAATATACAAAATTTATTTAAATTTATACTAATGTAACTACCGGTAAACTACACAAACGATCAAAAATGTTACCGTAAGTATTCATTTTCTCCATTGAAGTTTCAAAAGTAATAAATTGGTCACTACCGTTATCGATTTGTAACAAAAAGATTACTCCATCGTCATGCCATTAAATTGATGATGTAAAAATGTCAATAAAAAGTTTAATATTTACTTTTATCCTTAAACTACTACTAAAGCATCAAACATGTCCTTAAACAATGATTTTAAATTGAGGACTTATTTGATGTTTTAGCAGTAGTTTAATAATAAAACTAAATATTAACATTTTTGTTAACATTTTTACGCCATCGGTTTAACATGGATGATAGTGAGATGATCATTTTATTACAAATCAATAATGTTAGTGACGTATTTGTTATTTATGAAACTTTAGTGGGGGAAACAAAAATGTACTCAAATATTAGTGATCATTTGTGTAGTTTACCCCATAAATAAATCACCCGCCTATAGTCTCGACCCCTTAGAACGTGATGTCGTCAAAACTAATAAAATATGTTTGTGGTGTCGCAATCTTTGCATCATTTAATTTTCCTTTTCACATCATAGGTGGGGTCTTCACTCTTCTACAGTTGTCCATGCCGATCTTCAAGATGAATGATGAGGTTGTTTTTACCTTATGCTTTAACCTTTTAAAATTACCATCTATTTTAGATAAGGTCTATATAAGCCTCAAACTCTTTTAAAAACAAAATAATTATTTTTTATAATAAATTTTAAAAGATATATATTAATTGAATTATTTAATCGACATAAATTATGTTTGATTATTATAATATTGATATTAGGTTATAATATAGTTGATTTTTTTTTTTTACAACAAGGATCGGGGACGACCAAACTCCTATACCCTTAGGGTGTGTTTGGTTCAAGGATTGTCTCATGGGATGGGAATCCCACATTCTCATGTTTGGTTGGCCGGGAATTTAATTCCCGGTAATATTTTATTACAAATAGTATATTTTTTGGGGTATATTACCGGGAATGTCATTACCTCCATTCTCTTAGGTATTGTAACATTACCGGCGTTTTGGACAAAATGTCCTTAAATTTTTATTTTTTTTCAAAAATATCATTCTTCTGTCATTGAATAATAAAAATTATACTAAGGTTAAATTACAAATTTATCCTTAAATTATTTTAGATTTACAAAAAATAAAAAATAATTAAAATTTTATATGAAGTTCAGGGGTTAAATTTTTTTTACCCTTTCATTAAACCTTTTTTATATTTTTAATTTTGTAAAAAAATATATAAATATTATGAATTTAATTTTTTAAAGAAAATATATACATATTTTACAATTTATAATATTATACAAATATATAATAAGGATAATTTAGTCAAATATACATTACAATAATCTTTTATTCCTTTAACCAAATACGGTAATCTTACATTTCTGCTAAACCAACCAAACACAAAATACAACATTCCCAGTAATTCTATTCCCTTGTAATCTTTTATTCCCACTGATAATATTATATTTCGTGAATCAAACGCACCCTTAGGAGGTGTTTGGATGGGGGAATGTGAGATTCCCATGGGAATGGAATCCACATTCCCCGTTTGGTTAGCCCGGGAATTCCATTCCCGGTAATGTAAGATTACCAATAGTGATTTTTTTTTGGTATATTACCGGGAATGTCATTACCTTCCTTTCCTTAGGTATTGTTGGATTATCAGCGTTTTGGACTAAAATGCCCTTAATTTTTTTTTCTTTCAAAAATATTCTTCTTCTGTCATTGAAAAAAAAAATTCTACGAAGATTAAATTACAAATTTATCCTTAAACTATTTTAGAATTATAAAAAAATTCTATAATTAAAATTTTATATGAAGTTCAGGGGTTACCCTTTTATTAAACTTTTTTATATTTTCAATTTTGTAAAAAAAAATTATATAAATTTTATGAATTTAAATTTTTTAAAGAAAATATATAAATATTTTCTAACTTATTAAAAAAATATATAATAAGGACAATTTGATCAAATATACATTCCAATAATCTTTTATTCATTTAACCAAACACGGTAATCTTACATTCCTGCTAAGCCAACCAAACACAAAATACAACATTCCCAGTAATCTTATTCCCTGGTAATCTTACATTTCCACTGGTAATCTTACATTATGTGAACCAAACGCAACCTTAGAGTACTTTTTCTATCAGCCTCCAAAAGCTGGTTCATCTCTTCCGAAGCAGTTTGCAGGATCGTTAAACTCTCAGTTTGAGAGACCGCCAGATTAGCTAGTCGATATAGATTAAAAAATATTTCTTTTTAGAAAGTCAGAACATTATGAAAAGTAAAAAAAAAAAAAAATCATTAAAATAAATCACATAATTTTTTTGGACTAATATCCTCTGTTTCTTGATAATTTAAATCTATTGTCTTTTCCCAATCATATTTTTAATTGAATTAATCTTATTAGAACATAAATGACATAGAAAATGACATTGGTTTAAATTGGTGTTCGTTAATATTATTCAGACCTCAAATTTAATTTTTAGAAGTAACTGATATAAAAATCGACATTAGTTTAATTTTTTTTATGGCTAATTTAGTCGATTGTGATAATTTTTTGTGCCTCCAAGAAACTAACATGTCCAGTTTTTGGTGATGATGATGATCAGGAGATGCATGGATCTCCCCTTTCTAGATGAAATTGAAAGATATGTGAATATTAAGGGTGAAAGCTTTTGAAATTATGATTAAATCGAGATAATGTAAAAATTTTGAGGACTAAATAAATTGTTTTACAAAATTAAGAAACAGATATTTATCTTTTTTTCATTGACTTAAAAAACAGGTAAATAAAATAAAATCGAGAAGTTAAATAATCGTTTTATAATTTTTTTTTATAATTAAATGATTAGAAGAGAAAAATATTGATTCACGAGATGATTTTCTCTTAGTGCTTCTAAAGATCGGTGTATGACCAAAACAAATTATATAAAAATTTGTTGAAGTGTGATCTTCCTTATTTTAAGTTTAATATGAATTTAAAAAAATATAAAAATAATAAATATATATTATTTTTAATCACTTTAAATTATTTAAAAAATATGAAGATAAATAAATGATAATTTATTAGTAGCAAAAGTTATACCTGGACGAGTTAAAGAAAGGTATTGAAGAGATTTAAAATAAAAATAGGTGTCTAAATTATGTCTCAAAAAACGTTTTAGTACCTAAATAATTTTTTGTTAAAAATAGGTGTCTAACGTTTTTTTGTTACCATTTTAGGTGTTCAGGCGTTGACCGCCATTAAAAACCTTCGTTAAGTAACATTTGTTATATTATGATAATTTTGAGTTTAAAATAAAAATTTTATTTTAAAAAAACCTTATTTTTTCAAATCTTAAAAAACATACAAAACTTTAATTTTAATCTCGTTGCCACCGCCGATCACCACGAACGTTGCCAATCGGCCAAACATTCAATGACGTGTGACTAGCCAACCACCCATGACCAAAACCTCCGTACTTTTGCAACCAATAGAACACTCAAAAATAGTGTAAATGAAAGATTTTATTTTAGGGTTTTGAAGAATTTGTGTTTAGGAATTTATAGATTTAGGGAGATTTGGTTTTCGATCGATTGCGAAAGTATGGGGTTTTTATCATGGGTGGTTGGTCAGTCACACGTCATGTGGTGTTTGATTGATTGACGACGTTGGTAGTGATTGACGGTGCTAAAGGGATTGAAATTAAGGTTTTAAAAGTTTTGGGTTTTTTAATATTTGAAAAAAATTATTATTTTTAAATATATAATTTATTTTAAATAAATATTCTTAAAATTACCCAAATGTGACACGTGTAATTTAACGGAGATTTTTAACGGCGGTTAATGCCCGAGCACCTAAAATGGTAATAGATAACACGTTAGGTACCTATTTTTAGCGAAAAATTCTTTAGGCACTAAGACGTTTTTTCAAGGCATAGTTTAGGCACTTATTTTTGTGTTAAACCAATTGAAGATTAAGGGTGTTTAAACAGTCGGTTTGATTAACCGATCTGAGCTATACAAAACTTACTAACCAACTTTTTTCTTTAATCGTTAATCAAAACGATTTTTTTAAATCTTTTAGCTGAACAGAAAAAAGTTTGATTAATTCAGTCAATTTTTGAATGAACCGAAATTTATAAATTAAATATTAAATATTTTCAGTTAATTCAATTAATTCAGTTAAAACCGAAGTTTTAACATTCCTAAGATAAAGTAGTATATAAATAATATATAATATATTTATTGAATATTCTTCGTTAATTCGAATATTTAACCGATTTTGAATAAAATTAAACGATAATCGAAGTTTAAAAAATATTAATCATTAATTGATCGAATTTAAAATTAATCGATCGATTAACTGAAAAAACTTTGATTTTATCGGTTAATCTGGTTAAAACCAAAGTTTGAACACCCATATTGAAGACTACCAACTATTAGTAGCATTATAACATTCTCATTTATTGAACTAATTACAATAACAATTATTTATTGCCAAATCTATTCCAACCATTTAAAGTTGTTCCAACCCATCAATAACTAAATTCCAATTTTGAGACAACTAATCATTTAGATTACGTGAATTTAAGGGGTATAATCGACTATATATTTATTTATTTTTGTAAATAAAACAATAAATAAAATTACGATAGAAGGAAGCTAAATAAGAGGAAAATGTTTGTTTATTATTTGGTGCACTCTCAATGAAAAAAATAATTTTATAATCGATTATAAGATTATGAGTGTTATGCTTGTTTAATTTTAAAGTTTTAAAATGAAATTTAAAGTTACTTATCACCATTTTAATACTACTTATGGAATTATTTTTTCACTAATAGTAAACCAGATAATAATCTCTATGTTTATGCTATTTTATTGTTTTTAAATAGATGTTATTTTCTTATTTAAGATATTATAATATATATATATATATATATTTATGGATGTATTTTTAGATTACAACCATTCACCCTTTAATGTAATATTTAAGTTGTTTTGAGTTATATTATGTCTCAGTTATCTTCTTATATTGTATTCATTCTTGCATTGATTCATTTATATTTTATAAAATTTGCTGTAGTGATTGAAATTTATTATTTAAATGTATTCGTATTTATAGAATTTGTTATAATATTTGATTTTTACATAAATATATAATTATTTATAAGTATTTGATACACATAATTTTTTGAAGAATTTTTGAAATTTTCAGTATGGTCTCTATAATTTTAGTTTCTTTATTTTTTTGGTCCCTATGGTGCAAAATATAATTGTAATCAGATCAAAACTCGCCGCCAACTATCATCAACTTTGACAATGTCGATTTAAGTTAACGAACACACAATATTTTTTTATATTAAGTTAAATGCAAAATTTTACTTCTAATTTTCTATATAAAGTTTCATTTTGGTACCTGTGATTTAATTTTATTTCAAAGTTTTACAATATTATTATACAAACATCAAAATTTAATTCTTTAAAGCTCACCATTCTCACTTAAAGGGATCATTTCTAAAATCCATGTTTTAGTCCATGTAATTTCATTTCCTTACAGTTTGATCCCAAACATTACAAAAGAAAATAGAGTAAAATCATCGATAATTGCCGATGACTTTAAAAAATTATTCTCAACTACCGATATCTCTTGTCTATACTATTTTCGTAAATAATTTTTCATAATCTATATGTCTTTAATCTTTTTCATCTACAATATACCCTAATTTTACCTATTTCGTTATGGGCATGTTGATTTTTTTTATCATGCATAAGTTATTTTTAAAACTATCTATGTTGTGTCTCATGGAATAGCATATCATACTAGTCTAATTTTACACTAAATTATTTTACTTCAAAAATTAATTCATCGTATATACAATAAAAAATAATATGTTTAAAATTTTAATTTTATTTCGAAACGTAACGATTATGTATTCCAACAATAACCTTTTTAAAACAATATATTATAATAACAATTAAAATAGAACTCCAAAGTGAATCTTCAAAATCATTAAAGTTACTTTAGCAAAACAATATTAATAATATTAAAGTTACTAAATCCATGTTACGCATGACAAACAAGTCATTAGAACCCAACTAGCCAAACAAAATCAAAATAATTTTCTTTTAAAAATAACCTTTACATTTTTAATATTTGTTTGTATAAAATAATTCGACCAATAAGAATACATTATTTTTTATAATAATGATGGATAATAATTGTAATTATTTAGTAACATGCACCATTCGCGTTAATCGCAATCCTTGTTTATTTTAAATAAACTGAAAATGATTTATTATTTTAAAGTTATTTGTACGGTTATAATTATAAATGAAATTTGTATTTGATTTATTATTGGTGTATACGTTCTATATATCATCAATGAACTCTAATATACCACACTATTAATAAATAAAACAAAAATGGCGTGGACCTATAAATAAATTACTAGAAAAATATTACATATAATCTCAATCTAGATAGTATCCAATTTTTTTAACCATCATACTAATTAAGTCTAATCAAAGTCTAGAATTTATTTTAGATAGTTTAAAAATCAATATGTTTGAAAATAAAATTCTTAACTCCCACATTATTTAGATATTAGTCTTTAAATCTTTATATATATATTAGTTAAATGAAAAATTTTACAACGCCCGTCGAGCGTAGATGATCACGGTTAACGATGAGCACCATTAAATTAATTTATAAAACGTTAAACTATAAAGTACTAAACATATAATTATAAATTAGTTAAAAATCTAAATGTAATTTAATTAAAATACAATATTTACAAAATATTAGTTTTTATAATTTTTTTAATTATAATTATATCAAATATTAATTTGGAAAATTTATAAACCTTAATTTATTTTTATAGCTTTGAAGCCATCGTCGCCGCCACCACCACCGTTGTTATCGTCGCCCCCGTCGATGTCGTCACCATCGTCGCCGCCACCGATATCATATTTCACCGTCAATTTAATCTTTATCGTTAATTGGTGATGAAGGATGACAACGACGATGGCGGCGGCGGCAAGGGAGCTTCAAAGCTATGAAAATAAGTTAAGATTTAATTTTTCAAATTAATATGTAATCTAATTATAATAAAAATAAGATTATAAAAACTAATGTATTATAAATATTATATTTTAATTAAATTATAATTATACTTTTTGTATTTTATAATTTAATATTTTATAAATTAATTTAATGATGCTCATCATTACAATACCCTTTTATGCTCGAGCGTGACATCATCATTCTTAATTAAATATGCATTCATTGAGTGATTAAAGACATACCTTATTTACATATGTTGTCGTCGTGTGACTTATACTCATATAAATATGTACATTTTTTTTCATTTTAACCTCAAATAATACATATATTAAAAGTTTTGGTTAAATTTCTTGCCACGTTAACAAAGACAATACAAAACATATGAAATGATTAAATATAATATTTATTAAAAATTTTCTTAGCTAATTGACAAAATGTGCACATCCTATAGACACAATCAAAGATGGGATTTAGATAGGGATGGTGACGGTGGTTGCTCTCTAAAAATATTTCAAAATTTTATATATTTTAGATATTTTTTATTGAAAATATATTTTTATCTCATCTAAAATTTTACAAATTTATATTTCCTTTAAATTTTATAAGTTTTCTTTCTAATACAAAATAACGCGTCATTCTCTAATCATAGCTCTTCGAATTTAAATTTTTAAAAAAATATTTTTTTATTATTGAGATCACCTCATTTATTATGTTATGAAATAATTTATAATTTGATAGGATGTAATGAAATATATTTGTATGTTTCCTGTAATGAAAGCCGCGTGGCACATATAGTTGATTAGTTTTCTGCTTAAAATATTAATTTTATGAAATCCCACATCTTCCAATTTTTATAACTGCATTTTAAAAACAACAGCTTTCCACTATCTCCTTCCATTTAAAACACTCACCAGCAAAAAGAGTTTTCCTTCAGCTTCTATAAACTCACCGGAGAAAAAAAAAACACCACCAGCATCATGGCCCGCGAATTCTCGGCGTCGGTCACTTGTGGTCTCATGTTATCAAAGCGGCTTTACTATGGCAAAGGCGCTTCACCGGCGCCGGCTGTAATGTCGAGGTCGTTGTCATCGACGACCGAGAGTTACCTTCCGACGGCGGTGATGGCGTACGCGGTAGTTACTGAGCCGGCCATGGTGGATAACCCCGACGTCCCTAGCTACCAGCCGTACGTGCACGGTCGGTGCGATCCGCCGGCGTTGATTCCGTTACAAATGCACGAGGTTTCCATGGAGGTGGACTGTTGTATGGATACCGCCTTCGTTACCGTTAGCGGCGCGTGGCGCGTTCACTGTATAATGGCCGGTCGAAGATGTGATTGCCGAATTGCTATTCCGATGGGACAGCAGGTAACCTTAAAGTAAAAAGCCACTATTATTTATTTTAAAAAATGTTTTCAGTAATACTTTAACTTTGCTAATGTTGTTTACTTTATAATCAAGTGGAGAGTTTGTTGCTGAAACAATGATTATTTAAATCTTTGCCGAAATTAAATTTGTAATCTGTTTAATCGTAAAGGTAAACCGAAATTTTTATTTCTTAGTGTGGGCCAAATCGTTTGATTGCAATAATGGAAGCAAAGAAAAAAATGGCCTTTGAATTTGGTCATTTTCACCAAGAATCATACTTCAGAAAACAATATGCAGCTACTTTTTGACTGTTCCTTAATCTTTCTTGTCTGATTATGATGAGTGAAGATTCACCATGGCCATATATAAATACACCAGATAATGACAATTTTATTTTTCTTTTGAAAAAATTGATGCGACTTTTATTTCATAAATTCTCAAGATAAACGTGGTGTGGCTAACAGGGTTCACTTCTAGGTGTTGAGGTTAACGTCTCTGAGATTGAGAGGTCCTATAACTCCACGTGGATCACATTTGCCGATTCCGAAGAGACGGGACAAACTGTGAAATCTGGAGACGGATACTTTCTGGCTCATGATATATATACTTTCAGAATTCCACAAGTAATTACTTTTTTTGTTTGATCCCTTTGTGTCGTAAACGCTGACATTTGGATCTCGAATCCATTGGATACTACATCTTATGGTGATTTTGCATTAACCGAGCTACTTAACATGTGTTAGATTGATGGAGGGTCTAATATATCGGTTAAAGTCAGATGGTCACAGAAGTTATCCTACCAAGATGGTCAGTTTTGCCTTAATGTACCGTTTAGTTTTCCGGCATATGTAATTCCTGCTGGGAAGAAAATCCCGAAGAGAGAAAAGATTCAGTTGAATGTTAATTCTTGTACCGGGACGGAACTTTTGATCAAATGTAGTAGCCACCCTTTAAAGGTATGACGATCTAAGAATAATATCTGGCTTCTGAAATCTGGATGAAATGACATGATCTTATAACTTTCTAGGAGCTAAGTCGGGATGTTCGTAAATTAAGTTTCATATACGAAGCAGAAGTACCAGCATGGTCAACTATCGACCTCAAATTTGCTTATACGGTAAGATCTTTTGAGAACTGACCATTTTATTGAAGAATTTTGGACTTCTGAGGGTCATAATGCATGAATTGATGCATAATTAAGTCGTCCTGTTTGACTGCTGCTGCCTTTACAGGTTTCTTCGAGTGACATTTTTGGTCAGGTTCTCTTGCAATCTCCACCATTGCATGATTTTGATGAAAGGGAGATGTTCTTCTTCTATCTTTTCCCTGGAAATAACCAGAACAGGAAGGTTAGTTGAAACAATAACTTATCCAGAGTTCAAAATTCTGAAAAGTCTTATTCATCTATTCTTATACCATGAGGTGAATCTGATAGGTATTCAGAAGAGAAGTGGTTTTTGTTGTTGACATAAGTGAAAGTATGCAAGGATGCCCAATTGAGAATGTAAAGAATTCATTATTGGCATCGGTCTCTAAGCTCAATCCACAAGATTATTTTAACATTATTGCTTTCAATAGCGAGATTCACTTGTTCTTATCAACAATGGTGCCTGCTACTCGTGGATCAATCCTAAAGGCTACTCATTGGCTTAGTAGTAATTTAACCGCAGATGGCGGTACAAATATCATGCTTGCCCTTCAACAGGTACTAATTTTTATCAGCATTTCTCGACTGATCAATTCCCAGTTAAGAATTAACAATTCTAGCTTTCAGATATGTAAATTATTAACTGTTTAATGACTCATAGAAGAGTTTCATCATCTAATTATGTTTTATTGTAGGCAATGAAGTTATTGTCTGACACAAGTGATTCAATTCCTCTTATTTTCCTTATAACTGATGGATCTGTTGAAGATGAGAGAGAGATCTGCAATGTCTTGAAAGGTTATTTGAAAAGTACAGGATCGGTTTCTCCTCGTATATGTACTTTTGGCATTGGTGAGTTTTTAGGTGTTCTGAAGTTCTTTCCCTGTTTTTCATGCAACTTTAGCATAATACTTTCTTTCTAGAAAATCTAAAATCTGAACTTAATAGTTCTTGTTTGTACTACAAATTGTCTTTACATTCTCGAGTGCCTTAAATCTCGCATTGGTGTGCAGTAAATTATCTTTCTCTTCTGCAAGTAGACACAATTTGACTGCCTTAGTTGTCCTTTTACGGTGTCAATACCACTGATGAATTTGTCGATAACTCTTTCATTATTTTATCAGCCTATGTGAGCCATATTTGTTTGTCTACCGCATTCTTGCAACGTTATTACTTGTTTTTGTGTTTAAATCTTTCTCTAGGTTTGTATTGCAATCATTACTTCTTGCAAATGCTGGCTCAAATTGGGAGAGGCCATTACGGTTACGCTTATGATGTGGGTTAGTTTCTTTCTAATTCTTCCAAGCTTCTATGAAATAAATTGTATGGGAGAGGCCATTACAGTACGGTGTAGTAAGCTTTTGTTATCATTCCGTAATTAAGTATAATCAGGGAATCTGGTGGTATTCATTCTGATTTCACCTTTATTGGCCAGACAATATTGAATCACGAATGGAGAGATTATTTACTACAGCTTCTTCAGTTGTTCTAGCCAATATAACCTTGGACATGCCTCAACATCTTGATTCTCTTGAGGTACATCGGAGTTGTTTGCAGATTTCCCGGATCATTTTCTTTGTCAAATGAGCTTCTATATGTTTGTCTCGATTTTACCATCTATTTTAAGATGAGAGCTTGTCCAGATCTACTATCCTCTTAAGCCATGTTAACAAGATATCTTACTCATTTTTTATCTTGCAGTTGTTTCCATCACATATTCCGGACCTCTCATTTGGAAGTCCTTTGATCGTATCAGGCAGATACAAAGGAGAATTTCCAGATGTTATTAAAGTTAATGGAACGTTAGAAGATATGAGCACATTTCAAACGGACTTGAAAGTGCAAAATGCAAAGGACGTGCCTTTTGATAGAGTAAATTTTCTACATCCGGGTTTAATATCGCTGAATTTTTGGAGTTTATACTGGACAACTTGTTCATATCTTTTTGTTTACAACAACAGTAGTTAAATTCAAGAACAAAGCATTTCTTTTCAATAAAGAAAATTGCATCTTCTTTATGCCTTTAACAAGTCTGCCTTAATTGCCTTTCACCCCTGCCAGCTCTTACTTATTGAATGTTCTGTTTGCATGAAACTCGCCCAGTTTGCTCTAAATTTTCTTACATCCTTAATATGCATTCCAATGATATGATTGAATCTACTTCAGAATTGTTGAAACAGTATTGAGGGTACAAATCTAATTCCCTTAAAGTCCGATTTCGGCAATTAAATTTTGGGCCCGTGGTTTATCTTTTCAAATTCAACACATTGTTTATCCCCCATAGAATGCACATATAGAAGATTGATTGATTATTGATGCTTCTACATTTCTTATTGTTATGTTGTCAGATACTCACAAGGAGGCAAATCGATATTATTACATGTCATGCTTGGTTGTCAGAGAGTAAAGAGCTAGAAGAGAAGGTAACTTTTCCGAAACTTCGCTTCACCTTAACACATCGGGCCGGCTCAAGGTATATATATTTTTTGGCATGTTTAGGTATAGTTTGGTATTGAGCCAAACTATTGTTTGGTCTGCAATCACATCGTGGCTGGCATAATCAGGTCTATGTTTTTGGTCACATTGACACCCTTACGAATGCATGTAATTGTCTGAAATTATTAAGCTTTATTTGGCCAGGTTTATATTTTTAAACATACACCTAACCATTTTTTTGTGTTGTTTCTGGTGCAGGTTGCCAAAATAAGTCTGCAAACAAGTTTTCCATCGGAGTATACCTGCTTGGTTTTACTTCAGACTGATAGTGGGAAGAAAGTACTGGATTCGACTGTAGTAAGTGAGGTATGTATGTTTTACAGGTGGTGAATTACTTGCCTAAGGCTATGCATAAATTTACTCTTCTTTTTTACATTGGTTGTTATATAATTTAGGCCGAAAATGAATCTGTCTGTGCTCACTTAGTTTCTATAAGTCTAACCAGATATTTAACAAAATAAAGCTGCCAAGCAAGGGAGATCCGATTGGTCGGAAGATAATTTTACTGGGATGCCTGGGTGTTGGCTTTGGTAACTTCACTGCTACAGCTAAGAATATCCCTCCGGGTATCGAGGAACCCAAGTCACCCGAAGGAGCAGATATTTTGGTTAAGGCTGCTTCCAACTGCTGCAGCATGCTCCTTGATCGCTGCTGTTGCATGTGCTTCATCCAAGCTTGTTCGTATATGAATAACCAATGCACGATCGTTTTGTCACAAATCTGCACTGCTCTCGCTTGCTTCGAGTGTGTCAATTGCTGTTATGAACTTTGTGATGGTTTCTAGTGATTTGATGAAAGGTAGTTGAATTCTTGAAGACGAAAAGACATGGATATGAATATTACTATTGGTTATTGTATGTATACGCTATTGAAAATGATAATGCTAAGAGCAATATTGTAGTTACTAATGCAATGAATACATATATTATTCCAATGCCATCTAAGATATAGGGAAATGTTATAGATTAATGCAGGTATCTTAGGGCAACAGATGCATAGTATAATCAATCAAACATGTGCCTTATATCACAAGATTATTATTTTCTTTCTCAAAAATGTCTGAAAATGTCCTTCATCGCTTTTAAATTTTAGAATATATTTTCCTTTTCAATGTCTAACAGAATGTACAATGTAACCACTTTTAAACTACAAGATTTTTTCTTTTCTTTTCGATATGAGATTAATGTTTAAACTTCTCCGAGGTGTGACACTTAATAACTGCTCCATCGGCACTTAAATATATTTAGGCTGGAATCCTTGGAGTGATCTCAATTGTTAAGAGAATTTTGTTCTCCCTAAGAGATCCGGATCCGAGCAGCGTAATCTACTGTGTGAGTTTAAATCTCTGTCTTTTGATATATATATATATATAGGCTGTCTGCTATAATTTGGTCCCCTTTCGCAGTGTCCACTGTCCAGTTCTAGCCGGCTAATGAATGCAATGGCCTTCGCACACTGCGAAAATGGCACCAACTAGCAGCGAGTAAAGTACGGGCCATATGGCAATGTCGACATGTGCACAGGACCACTTGGTGATGCAATGGAGGATAAGACACGTACCGGAGTTAAGGATTGATAGGAATCTTGCAGGAAGATAAAAGGAGGGAGAGAATAGATTATTGCTTATATATTTATTCATGCTTTTTAACATTATTTATTAAGCCAGTATCGTATGGCTAATCTTGTGGTTTTCTCCATAAATCTTATCACTCTTTTACGGATGGAACAAGGGGCAGGTGAGACAGTCCCTTGCAAATTTTAAAATTTCGTCCCCTAATCCAAATTTTATAATCTTATGATTTTCTTGATTAATTTATGTATTTTCTTTTAAAAATTTATTTTTGTACCTTCAAATTTTATAAATTATTCTCCTCCTCCTAAAATTTTGAAAATTCGTCTCTCATGGTAAGCACTCTTTAGCAATGTTAACATGGATACGAGGTCAATGCAACAACTCCATGATTTGTTGCTATTTTTCCCAAGTCAAAGTTTTTTTGGCTTGATTGTCGTCCCATGACGAAAGTCTTTTGTCCAACTTTGACATTTACTTTGCTTTTTAATCGCTGTTGACTTTGGTGAATTGTGGTTTATATCATTCCTCACTCCTTCAAGAGCAACCTTGTTATCAAGGACGAAGTTTGGATGGTTGATTTTTACGTTGTATGATCATGTGAAGGATGGATCGAAGGGGAAACGAACATGACAATCTTAATTAATAATTTATTTTATTTTTTAAAATTTTAACAGTACGTCTCTAGTCCATGCCTACTCTCATATTTTAGTCGGGCTAAGACAGCGAAAGGGAAAGGTGGTGGTGATGGAGGTTGTTTAGCAAGACAAGAGCTTAAGGTTTCAAAATTAGTAGGTCTCGTTGTACATCAAGACAGAGACCCGAAATGAAACAATTAAGCAAATGTTCATCAATAAGACCCGTGACTGTCGGAAATATTTTTGAAATCGATTTCGTATTAACTGTAGAGGTTTGTTTGTCTTTGAAAAGGGTGGCTTCACTTGGTGGATAATTTCGTTTTAAGGTTCAATACAATAACTTCATGATTTGTTGTTATTTTTTCCATGTCAAAGTTTCTTGCTTGTTATGGTTAGAGATGGAGTCCAAGTCGAACTATGAGGAGACAAATTATTTAATTTTATAGCAAATAAATTCCTACAAAGTAATTAAACTATAAAAATTAAGAGATTAAAGGTCTTAAAAGTAATTAAACCATACAAATTTAGGCTCAAGACTTAATTCCATTAATTTCAAAAAGTGATTTGGTGTATATTTGATGTTTCTTGTTGATGAAGGAATATTTTGGGGTTTGTCTTAGAAATATGATATTGGTTTCAAAACCCAACCACAAAGTCAACTTTGTGCGCCTAAATTTTTTTTCTCAAAATAATTGTCTAACAAACATTAGTTTTTTTCAAGTACTTACACTATAATAACCGTTTAAAATATTTCTATTTGACATGTATCGCGGCTAAGTTTTTTTTAATTTTAATTGAAGAAAACTTAAAATTATTATTCTTTTTTTTCTTCAAAAAAGTTTAAATTTTTTCGAAAATATCTAATTCCAAAATCCTCATTATCGTTATCGTTTATCTTGGACCACCACCCACGTCGTCGAACGGCCACCCACTGATAATACACACCAAACCTCTAAATCTCTGATTATAATCTCTCAATCCCTAATTTTAAACCCTTTCGTTGCCCATGCTTGTCGTCACCCACTTCAATTTGAGCTTTAAACAAGGTTAAGCACACATTAAAATTGATCACTTAATTAGGATTTAAGGTAATTGTTTTGGTTCTTTCTCTATATCTAACCCTAGGCCATTCGAATGTAGAAGAAGGAAGTAAAGAATTAAAATCGAGTAAACGATTTTATAAATGAGTCGATAAACGAATGGTATAATTTCACCATTTAACCTTAGGCCATGGTGTAATTTCACTGCTCGTTTATGTTCAATTTAAAATATACGAATGGTGAAATTGTTTTGAAATTGAAATTGCTTAATGAAAACCATTTCACCTTAGGCCATGGTGTAATTTCACACTAAACCAAAACAATTTCAAATTTTATGTTCAATTTAATCCCCACCTTCATCGATATTTAAAATATAAAAAGAAACTGAAAATCTAGTAAACGAGCTTATAAACGAGTCGATAAACGAATTTATAAGCGAGCTTGTTCGTGAACATAAAGGAACCGAATACACTTATGTTAGTATTCGTTTATTTATTAAATGAACATAAATTTTTCGTTTATACTCATTTATTTAACTTAATCAACGGACATAAATAAATGTTATAAGAATGATTCATGAACATGTCGTCGAACGTTATGTTCATTTACACTCATACTTGTCACTCTACACTATAAAATCGTGACTCTGTCATACTATTTAGCTCTACCGTCTAAACCATCTGACTGGCCTGGATCCTCAGTCCTGTGTTGGGCTACGAGCGCCACCCTGATGAACACCTCAAAGGGCTTACAATGCAAATACAATATTTGGCAACTATTTTTACATTCAACAACACCTTGTGACAGTTATAGGTGTTTGAACAGATGGTGCAAAAAAAAAAAATCCAAAATCCTCATACCTGGATACAGACCACATAGGGTTCCAACTTTGAGGATGAACAGCCAACCTGCAAAAGGCGTTCCTTCACTCCCTTACACGACATAATTTGAATTAGAAAAACAAAAAGATTATTAATAATTTTCATGGAAGGTACGTCCAACGGGTTTCGTGGTGTAGTTGGTTATCACGTCAGTCTAACACACTGAAGGTCTCCGGTTCGAGTCCGGGCGAAGCCATAAATTTTCGTTTTTCAGTTTTTTTCTTTGAAAAACAAAAAAGGACGAAAATAAAAGCAGACGCCGTTGCCGGGGATCGAACCCGGGACTCCTGCGTGACAGGCGGGAATACTTACAACTATACTACAACGACTCCGTTGCTAATGCTTTGTTATTATTCTTAAACAAACTAAAAAACATGTTTAATGCCTTGTGATTTCAACGAGAGCAGAGCACTCCTATTCTTTCTTATGTCAAAATTGATTTTAGAATTTTATTTATTTATTTATTTCATGCTTGTATATTTTTATTTTATAAACATTTAATTTAATTGTGTATTGAAATTATTGTTTATTTATGTTATGTTTCAATATTTATTTATTTGGTCACAGCCCAAACATTCTAAAAGGCATGCAAGTAATATACTACAATACTCTTCTTGAATTAGAATATCAATTTGACTACGTATTGGTGTTTCTTAGGAAAATTGTCCCTCAGTGCTCCCCTCAAGCTCCATTCATTAGAAGGTGATATGAACTGATCTTCTGATGTTGTTGACAAGGACTGTTCGTTTTTGCTTCTACTGTTTGTAGAATTTTTTTATTAACATTGACATTGAAGCCTGAAAAAAGTGATTGATATTTGAACATGAAAAGTAGATACATCAAAATGGACAGAGCTTAAAAGAGTAATTGAATAGAATAGGCCTAAAGACAGCGAATAAATTTATTTCCTGCAGTGTAACATGTTGGCTGGTTTTATGCACTGTTGTTTAGGCTTTCTACAGAAAATGTTACACATTAGATAATGTGTTTGAATAGTTTAAGTCAATTACTGGTAGTTCTTGTGTGAATTACCAGCTGTGGCAGGAAAAGGATTCGTTGCAAAGGACATAGGGTTCATGCTAGTTTAATGTCAAGTATGTTTTGATTCGGTAAATGTTTGATGTGAGATCCCCCAAAATTAAAGTTGACGAAAAGGGCTAAAAGACACAAGAAAATAGAGATAGCAAAACAGAAAACCTGTTCTGTGAAACCAGCCTAACGCAGTACCCTTAACTCTAAAAACCACAACACACACGGTTTTCACTGAGGCCCCATTGTCCAACTCTTGCCACCTCAATCACATTACCCCTACTCAGGTTACAAGCTTTAGCTACAAAGCTCGGCAATCCATTTGGTAGGTAACAACAAATATAAAAAACTAATACCTGCTCTTTCTTATCCATGTAGGATTCTTTCTTCCCAGGTGTTTTTTCTAATGTTCATGTCTTCTTGGATAGCTGAATTTGTTCTAGTTCAAATTCAGCAAAGAAAGCCAATGAGAGCTTTCAATCTCAATGTTCCAGTTTTTACAAGATCGATCAAGGACTGAAAAAAGAAAAAGAAAAGAGAAAAACTGATTAGATGCTTGCCAAAGGACCTCATACCCTCAACATGAGACGATGCAAGAGTTTCAGATAACATATTCTGGTTTGCTGCAAATCCGTCTCCTTAATATTTTTTTTATTATGAACACAAGTCTTGTACACAAACTAATTTTATGAGAATAAAAGAAACATCATGGATTTTTACCATATTGAATAAATCTTTTATGGATTTAAACCATGTTTTGTATGCGCTAATATTGCATAAAAAGCTTCAATGTCCTATAGACTAGGGAGAAAGGAGGACATTCCTTTCTAGATCCTACCTAGCCCTATCTGGTCTGCTCAGTTTCTTCTTCTTCTTCTTCTTCTTCTTCTTCTTCTGTGGCAGTGCATGCTCCACATTGATGGGTTGATGACCAAGAGTCCGGAGGAAAAAAAGGTTTAATGTAAGAGAGCTGCAACAAGAAATTAAAAGGCTTAATGTTATACAAAGTGATGTCCAATTGTCCACAAGGAATTACGTGATAGCTACTAATCTTTTAGGGGTAGAGTGATAGTAAATCAAGTCTGCAAAAGATAACGGTTGGAAACATAGGGTATCGAATTCCTCACCGATCTGATAGGATGTACCAATTCTAGGCACCTTTTAATTTCACTTCAAATCCAACTTTATCACTTTGGTATCCAATAGGGATAAGTGACACTGAAAGAAATTTGTTCAGATAATTATCAAGATTAAAAGCTCTGTTTTATATCCAATCATTAAGGGTGCAATATACATTGTGTGTGAAACATGTTTTCCTAAAATGTTCTAAATTAAGATATTTAGATGTGTACCAACCTCATGGATATCATATGATTCATTTGAGGTATGTTTGAATATGTATTTGATACGATTTTGATCTTTCAAAAGGTTTGTATTAAATTGATTGACATATAAGATGAATAAAAAAATAAAAATTGTGTTATAATGCAAAAAGATGAAAATATAACAAGTTAAGTGCTTCGAATCATGTTACGTATTGTGTTTTGAAAATCAAACGGTGAATTCTACTTCAAATGTTGTCATGGTTATCTTAACTTTGTATCATGTACAATTAGCATATCATTGAGTTTATAACGTCTATGTAGGGATTGCGATTATTTATGGTGAGGCAGAGGGATATGTTGTGTTTTTAAAAGATTTTGAATCTCCATGAAATGGAGGGATGCACTTGATAACATTCTGGCATTATTCCTTGGAGATGAGAAGTTAGACTCATGTATTCATATACACTAGGTTACCGTGTGCCAAATTAGGTTAAATTGTACTAAATTACCCAAAATTATAATTTGAATATGTTGATCATGATTAGTAGACTATGCCACAATACATTGCACAATTATAATATATTTTATACGAAAAAGATTATGTTATATATGTGTTATATATATGAGTGTGTATTTAAACAATAATCTCACTGAACTTTTCGGAGCACACTCTGTATTTTTTATTATTTTTCTTTGGAACTCTATAAGTTTTATATATCATATTACAGTTCAACAAGTCACAAAATATTTTGTCATTTTAAATATTTGTTCTGAAACTCTTAGAGTTGGTTGCATGTTTAATGTGGTATATATTATATTTTTAATGGTATGATCGTTTTATGTATACATATGTGTTTTATTTTTGAGTCATTTTGATATTGGCACAAGTTGTAAAGTTTTATTCATTCGTTGCTTATATGTTTTGGTTGGTATTTGATGCATATATTAGGTTGTTACTCATGTCGAATGAATTAAGCATGAGTCATTAGGTGAATGTATGCTATGAACAATACTTAGGCTAATAAGTTTCTAAGATTTTAAGTAAAGAAGCTTTTAATATATGAGTAAAGGGCCGACAGATTGTATAGAAAAAAAGAAGCAGAATCGATCACAAAGCTGACTCAGTCTTTACCAGCAGCAACCTTTAAAAACTTCTGATTGCAAAACCATGACAAGACATTAACCTCCCAACATTTATCTATAATTCTTCTATCATTTTTCATAATGAAATAATATTTTGACATTTTCATAATAAAAAGTAAATCTTGCAGTACTTTATAACCAATGCTTTGTCATGTTCCAAAGTGTAAAACATATTCTCTTCCTTTGATCCACCTCCGTCCATGTAGCAGGAGATCAATGTCTGTAACAAGCTCTGTTCCTTTTCATGTTCCAGTTACAACATCTAAACCAGTTATCAAACATGCCAACGAAATCATTATGATTAAAAACCTTCTTTTTGTCTTTCACAGTCCAATCACCAAACATTAAAAAGAGTTAAAGTATAGCAGTAGCAAATATACTTCGATTCGGTACCTGGCCAGAAACATTTTTCGATGTAAGATCCCCCCAAAATTAATGTTGAGGAAAAGGGCTAAAAGGCAGAAGAAAATTGAGCGGGTTGTGAATTAAAACGAGAGATGGCAAAAAAGAAAAGATGATGGTTCAGTTAAGGTAGGCTTCGCTGAGACATGTTGGATCTTGGTGAATGAAGCTTGTAAATCCTCCCACTGCAAAAGAGGGGAAGGTCTTCGCTGCTCTGTGAAACCAGCCTCACGCAGTACCCTTCACTCTAGCAGGCCATGACACGCAGTTTTCACTGAGGTCCCATAGTCCAACTCTTCTCTTGGAACGGGCAAGCCATGGTAAAGCCACAAGGATCCGACTCAAGGAGCCTAACCCACGTCCCATCATCTCAATGCCCCCACTCAGGTCACAAGCTTCCGTTACAAAGCCAGGCAATCCATTTCGTGAGTAACAACAAATATAAAAAACTAATACCTGATCTTGCTTATCCATGTGGGATTCTTTCTTCTAAGATGTTTTTTCTAATGTTCATGACTTCTTGGATGGCTGAATTTTTTCCATTTTAACCATACATGCTCTGCTACTGCTAAACTGACTACCGGCACAGAAAGTTAAAACATCATCCATGTCGAAACTAGCAACAATATCATCTATGATCCATGTCGGTAAAGATTGTTTCCGGTTTCTTCGCATACCCATAGGGTATCTACTTTTTTAACATATTCCTCTGAAGTGTTCACAACTTTTTCAAGCTCAAATTTAGATTTTTCTCCTCGAGGTGATTCTGATGATAAATGATCTGACACAGGCTGCTGCTTCTTGTACTTATCCACGTACTCCGGAAACAATTTTCTGAATGTAGAGCTGCCAAAAATAAAGAGAAGCAGCAGTAGTGTTCGCACTATCCATCTAAGCAAAGGACGTATCCCCAGTAACAAAATTGAAGTCTAAATTATTTAAGCACAAGAAAAACATCAAGTCTCACCATGAAAGAGAGAAACCCGGTTGTAAGTATGCAGCATTATTAAACAAAAAGAATTTAACTCAAAGGGCTTACAATGCAAATACAATATTTGGCAACTGTTTATTAAACAACACCTTGTGACAGTTATAGGTGCAACAACAACAATGAAAAGGAACTCGCAATTGAACATAATCCAAATACCTTGATACATACCACATAGGGTTCCAACTTTCAGGATGAACTGAGAAAGAACATGATCAAGCCAACCTGCAAAAGGCGTTCCTTCACGCCCTTACAGCACATAATCTGAATGACAGAAAAAAAAATTATAAATTATTTCATTGAACACGAGGCGAAGAGGTTTTGTGGTGTTGTTGGTTATCACGTCAGTCTAACACACTGAAGGTCTCCGGTTCGAATCCGGGCGAAGCCATAAATTTTTGTTTTTCAGCTTTTTTCTTTGAAAAGGACGAAAAAGAGAGCAGACGCCGTTGCCGGGGATCGAACCCGGGTCACCCGCGTGACAGGCGGGAATACTTACCACTATACTACAACGACTTCGTTTGGAATATTTTGTTATCATTAATAAACAAATTATACGACATGTTAATTGGACATTTTGAGGAGAGCATAGCACTCCTATGCTTTCTTATGTCAAAATAGATTTTAGAATTTTTTTTCTTCATGTTTGTATATTTTTATTTTATAAACATTTCATTTAATCGTGTTTTGAAATTATTGTTTGTTTATGTTATGTTTCAGTATTTATTTATTTGGTCACAGTCCAAACATTCTAAAAGGCATGCAAATAATATACTACAATACTCTACTTGAATTAGAATATCAATTTGACTACGTATTGGTGTTTTTTGGGAAAACTGTCCCTCAATGCTCCCTTCAAGCTTCATTCATTAGAAGGTGATCTGAACTGACCTTTTGATGTTGTTGATAAGGACTGCTCATTTTTGCTTCTACTGTTGGAAGTTTTGTAGAAATTTTTTAGTAAAATTGACATTGAAGCCTGAAAAAGGTGATTGACATTTGAACATGAAAAGTAGAGACATCAAAATGGACAGAGCTTAAAAGAGTAATTGAATAGAATAGGCCTAAAGACAGCGAACAAATTCATTTCCTGCAGTGTAACATGTTGGCTGGTTTTATGCACTGTTGTTTAGGCTTTCTACTGAAAATGTTACACATTAGATAATGTGCTTGAATAGTTTAAGTCAGTTACTGATAGTTCTTGTGTGAATTACCAGCTGTGGAAGGGAAAGGATTCATTGCAAAGGACATAGTGTGTTCATTAACTCGGCTGGTGCAGCAAAGCATTAAGCAGTGGCTATGTGATATGTTTAAAGCTCAACACAGAGGAAATGGTTTTCTTTGTTCTATTTTAACCATACATGCTACTGCAGGTAAACTGCTTACCAGCAAAAGAAAGCTAAATGAGAGCCTACGGATACAATATCTCATTTATACCCCCAGGTACATCAAGCGAAGAAATGAGAAGATGAAGGAAGGAAATTCATTATTTGTTCTATAAAATACTTGCCGGTAGGTGGCTAGGTGAATGACTAATCATCTCTTTTCTAACCATAATTACTTGTGGACGTCACTTTCAATAACATTTAACTCAACTCAAATGGATCCAAGTCAATGATGGATAATACAATTTTCACATATGGTTGAAGCTGGCACATAAAGAAACAAGAAGGTTGTTATGTTTTTTCTAACATATGCAAACCAGTGAACATGGTTTATATCTTTGATGACATTTTTGCCTAGATGGTTTACGGAGAAGAAAATAGAAGCGGTTACAACAAGTTCTTTGTGCTTTCAGTCCTTGGATTGGTATCCTAAGCTTATAATTAATTGTTTGAAATAATAATAAATGGTATTACCACCGATTACCTCAAGGAATTGACGGTGCTCGAACCCGAAACCTTAAGGAATAACAACAATTTCTTTACCACTGAGGTCACTGAAGTTTGTGCTAGTTTAATGTCAAGTATGTTATTTTGGATTAGTTTTAATAATAGTTTGATTGCTGAAGATTAAATTCATGAGTGGCTCTTATAGAGTAATGTTGGATGACGATTAATTTCATGTATGATAAGCTAATTACTAATAGTATGTGTTTATAATGCATCGATTGTGAAATACTAAGAATGAATATGATGACTTGTATATAAGTATGTTAAAGATTTTTTACATGCCAAGTACATGAAAGAATGTTCGATGTACAATCCGGAATAAATATAGAGCTTTAAGGCTCAATTATGTGATACTTTGATATGTAAAATCAAGTTATGATTTTATTATGTTTGCTATGTAATTTGACATATAAGTAAACTTAAACATGATATTATATTACCTTCGGACATTAGTTAAGTGTCGGATATGTGTGGCATGTCATAGAGTCCAATTGAGGTTATGTATAAGTATGATTTTGATCATTTTGACGATGTTAGAGGTAGTGTGTAGTCGGTTTTTGACAATGATGACATGTATGATCATTTATGCTTCGATTTGGTGATATTGTAAGGATTCATATATCCATAGTTAATTAAGTTCCATTGGGCTAAATATTGAATATGATTCCATGATTCAGTTACTTGTAAGATAAAGAAAGATTAAGTATATGTTTATATATGTTCATGTTCATAATTCAAGTTGATGATTTGTTATAAGTTATGAAACTGCTACAAGTACGAGTATTATAGGCATGATGTTATGTTAGTTGTCCTTCACAGTGATTATAGTTATTTGTGATTATCTCATTAAGCAAACATGCTCCCAATTGCAAACAAGATGTAACACCCCAATTTAGAGGCTAAATTTTAGAAATTATAAAGCGGTGGATTTAATTGGTATTTTGGAAGAAACTTGAGGATTAAATTATAAAATCATAAAGTTGGCAGACCATTTTAAGAAGTGGAGTAAGTTCAGTGACTAAACTCATTATTTACCCATTTTTCTTTAGGCATGATTATAACATCTCCCCCTATTGTTTTTATGCAGAATTTCATTATTTTCCTCCTGTAGTCAACTTATTTTGATCTCCGATCTACTCACTGTCCGGCGTCCGTTTGATTAACCGAAACCACCATCGTGTTTGTTGTCAACTGATGAACAAAACCCCTCAAACCTTTCTTTGTGAATCATCGCCGTTCGTCGTAAATTTCAGTCGGAAGTATCGTCGGTTTTAACTCGATTTTCGTTGGTTTTTCGTCGATTCACGACGATCCGGTCATCCGTTTTCGACACCTCCCGCACCATTGTGTTCCTTGTACCGTTCCGAGTTTGCCAGTGTTCTCCGTTTCTCCGTCGTCGACGGCGCGTGGAGGGGTGAGACTGTCAAAGTTTCTGACGTTTCAGAATCGAGCTCTCCGCTGTTCAAAATTTTGAACCGAGCTTGGTAAGTGTCTCAAAATCGCTTAAAATAATTTTTAGGAAATTTTTTGGGAATTTTCCGATACCGTAGTACTATTCACGCGCCGCAGCGCCACCCCCCGAGAGTGGGCATCGTATGGGTGATAGTTTTGTAATTAATTTATGTTTAGGTGCTATTTGTGTAAAATTCAGGTGTTCGTTTAGTAAATATTTGCAGAAGATGGCTAATTTTGTAATTAATTTCTGTTAGGGTGATATTTGTGTAAAATGGTCGATTGTTGACCATTGACTGTTGACTGACGTTGATCACAGTTGACCAAAACTTTAACCGGCGTTGACCGGGCATTAAACGACATTTGACTTTGACCGAGTACACCTATCCTGATGTTTTTCGATGTTCCAAATCCGATTCCACAGTTCGTTTTTCGAAATTCGGACCCGAAGACCTCGAAATTGCCAATCAAACCCGTTGACTTTGATTTTGACCGAAAATTCCAAATTTTCGAAAAGTCATATTTTATGCTTTCGACGTCTTGAATCCGAATCCGAAGTCCATTTCGCCAAATTCGAACCTGGTAAGCTGTTTTTGACTGATTTATTACCCGATTCGATCCGTTTTTCAAAATTAAGCTCAGTTTTTTTATGTAATTTCTGTTGATATGCATCTGAGGAAATATTGGAAGATGATTTCAAGATCGAGGGCATTCAAATGGAATTTAATGGTAAATCAGTATTGCACGGAAATCGAAGTAATACTTTACTACCTCTTTATGCTTTATGGAACATGTGAATATTGGTAAATACACGAATAAGATAATATTGGTCTCATATGTGTAGTTAATTAATTTCTACACTAGATCCGAATACGATAAAAATTCGATAACTGATTATGGTTCAGATGATTTTTATAAGAAATTGATGGATTGTTAGAATTAAAATTACAAGTTCTGTGTATAGTGATAAAGGAATCAACTTGGATCTGTAACATATAATTTATTTCATCAAAGGCACTTGGATGGGAAATTATGAGAATATTCTGGTAGGGTAAAATTATGAAAATACACTTATGTTGTAAGATGACAAGAATTGTCCTTAGAAGTTGACTAATAACTTTGAAAGGATATATTGATCTGAGAAAACTACAGATGTGCACAAGAAATGCTAGTTTGCTTAGAAAATTTGGATAACCGGGTTTTAACCCAATAAGGTTTATGCAAGATACTAGAAGTCCGTTAAGGAATCATTTCGAGATCAAAGAATGTTTGGGAAAACAATTAACCATTGAATCTCTAAAGTATAATTATTTTCGTTAAGAGTTAATACCGAAATTATCTAGTTAAGAAATTACGAAAATGCCCTTGAGAGGTAAAAATAGTCCAAGTTGACTCTGAATGAGAAAGTAACATGAGAATTTGTTTTTTAAACCAATAAATTACTGATTTAATGGTTGAGATCATACTTTTGTATGAAAAATTCCTAATAATTCGTTAGTAATGTCTGAAAAAACTTTTAACCTGGAAATCTCTGAGTTATGAGTAAATATCTGTAATCCTCCCACTGCCAAGAGAGGAAGATCTTCGCTGCTCTGTGAAACCAGCCTCACGCAGTACCCTTCACTCTAGGAGCCATGACACCAACAGTTTTCACCGAGGTCCCATAGCACAACTCCTGGCTTGGAACGGGCAAGCCATGGCAAAGCCACACGGGATCCGTCTCAAAGAGCTGAACAAATGTCCCTTCATCTTAATGCCCCCACTCAGGTGACAAGCTTCCGTTACAAAGCTCGGCAATCCATTACGTGGGCAATAACAAATATAAATAACTAATACCTGCTCTTGCTTATTGTCAACACACATTTTCGTCCTACTAGGATTCAAACTCCTAAAAATATGATAAAATTTTGCTAGGATTCAAACTCCTAAAAATATGATAGAGTTCTACTAAGATTTAAATTCCTAAAGATAGGATCCACAAGCACTATAAATAGCCATTGTAACTCACTATTGTAACAGAGAATTTACACACAAAACATAGAGGAAAGAACGGGAAGATACAAAGGCAAAACTATTGTAAATGATTCGAAAAGGAAATAAAAGGTAGCATTTTTTTTTCTTTTGCATGTGCACGTTATTTTTCTTGAGATTTGGTTCGAATAACCTAAAACGTGGGTTGCGCCGATGACCAAAATAGGTGAGGTTTCGAAGTTTTGAACCTAGATCTACCCCGATGCTTATTTTTAAAAACCGGTTTGATTTTCGGTTAAAGGAGGGGAAGAGCTTTTTAAAAATCTATATTAGTTACTTTATTTATTATATGGATATTTTATTCATTTATTTTTATTATTCATGTTATTATTATTATATGTATATATATATATATATTAAATTATTTTCATTTATTTTTTTACTATATTTTATTATTATATATATATATATTTCTTTAACATTTTACTTATAAATATAATATTACTATATATAATTATTACTTTACTATTTTTTTTCTTATCTTACTTATTTATTTTATTTTTCCCTTGTATCTTATTTGTTTTCTTTACCTTGTTTATCTAACACATTTCTCGATTTTTTTTAAAGGATATTTTTAAATCAATCAAGGGTAAGTAATTATGATCGAAACTTTACCTTTTAATTTAACTTGTTATTTTTCTTAATTAAGACAACTGGAAATTACGTAGTACCGAAAGGGCGGTTCAATGGTGCTAATCCTTCCTTGACCGTAACCGACTCCCGAGCCCGACATATTTCTGGTAAGACGCAGATCAGGTAAGAAATAGGGTATCCGATCAACCTATTTATTTTTAAATACATGATCGGTGGCGACTCCAATCCACATTTTTCTAAGTCGAAGCCCAATCCCGGGCACAACCGAAAGACGGTTGCGACAGCTTGGCGACTCCGCTGGGGACACAGGTAAGTGAGTTAGGCTAAGGTAATTTCCAGTCGTCTTTTTAACGAAAAGGGTAAGTTTAAATTTTAAGGTAATATTTCGATCCTTTTTACTTACTTTTGATTATATTTTCGAGTAAATAGTTGGACTAATCGTTTTCTCATGATTTCAGCCTTCAAAGTTTTTTTTTCATCTAAGGCTCTATACCCAAGCTCTAAACCATGTTTTAAGTGGGGGTGAAAGCGACGCCTTCGTGTGAATTTATTCACCGTACGGGCCTAGCAAGTAGTCTTCGGGATTCATATACCTTATGTCTTCGTGTGAATTTATTCACCGTGCGGGCATAAGGGAATGTGTCCTCTCGAGTTTAACTTAGTCCACACAAGCCTGTGATGGGTTTAGGACTAAGGGTCTGGCAAGCCCAAGGGGGCACCGACAAGAAGAACTCGAGTACCTTTTTTTAGAACCTAAACCCGGAGACTACAAGGAGTTAGGGCCCACCCCAAAACCTCGTTTTAAACCCTAGGATACCAAAATTATTTTCTGCTTTACTTTCTGTTCAAAATATGTGAACTAGAAATTTATGCGGTTAGGACTTGTTCAAAATCAACTTGCGGGATGGAGATCATGTTCGGGTAGGAATAATAAGCATGTGGGGTAGATATCATGTGGGGTAGGACTTTTATTTTCATGATTGCTTTGATTATTATCTTTACCTTACTAACTCTTTTCATTTTTTTCCTCTCTTTTATTTTATTTACATCATCTTCATCATTCAAAAAAGGTGTTGATCCACCAAAAAAAACGTGTTCGTTAACCATAAATAATCTGCATTAATGGACAAAGGTGTTGTAATACAGGAGATTAAAAACCACGAGGTACGACTATGGTCCGAGAAGACTCAGAAAGAAAAGGGAGACAACCTTCAAGAAAGCTATGTGTCAGAGCTGGTTAGGTACGCATCTATCAGCCTAAAACAGAACAATGTGCAGGAGCTTCGAGATATCTGGGACAGTTGGAAGAATGATCGGAAACATAAGTTTAGCCAACGGTACGGTGACATTGCACTTTTACTTCACGTTAGGATTGATGAGCCCTAGATTAGAGCCATGGTCCAATTCTGGAACCCGAGATACAGTTGTTTCACTTTTAACTGGGAGGACATGGTACCTACTATCGAAGAATACACAACACTGCTACACTGTGTAAACATCAAACTAGGGCGAGTCTACGTTAAGCACACCAAAAGTCAGCCTTTCAAGAGTACACTGGCCAGAGACGCGTAATCCGAGATTTCCTAGATCAAGTACAGAAGGCAGCCCGTCATCTTCATGGCCTGGCAAGGGAAGCCGGAGTGGTCGACAAGGTATTCAACCAGTAACGGATGAAGGTAGAAGACTTGTCAATCTACTAGGAGCTATTCGGGGTTTAGAGGATTTAATCCGAGTGTAGCTTTGATTGTTTTTATGTCTCTTACAAGATAAGATATTTTTGTCTGAATAAAGATTATAATAATGAACACTTTTTCTGGATCAGTGCCTCTAAGCTGCATACATCATGCATTGCATATTTTGCATTCTATATTTCATGTTTATTTCTATATTTTCCATGTTTTTACATTCGTATTAACAAACAGAACATGTCTCAGAAAGCGAAAGAGAAAACACCAAGTCTACCACTACAGACATTAAATACGCATCATCCGCATAACACCCGCTTGAAAAAGAAAAAAACAAATGGAGGCCGAAATGGCTCAAATCGAGGAGAACATGGCAAAATTACAGAAAGAACTTGAAGATAAGATAAACCAGATTAGTCTGAGTACTCTGAATACAATCATGAAGAACCAAGAATATTTGGTTGATCATATCGTTGCCAAGTCAGTTGGCTTACAACAGACCAGTGCGCTTGGGGCAGGTTTACCGGAAGGGGTAACTATACCACCTACCCCACAAGAGGTTGTCTCACCTGAAATCTTACCTGGATTACAAGAGGACTCATATGCTATCAAGGGGAAAGCTATATCTGGTGCAAATATACAAGCTTCTACGACCAACACTCATCCGGAAGGCTATCATGTCCCGGATTTTGACGAGGAGGATAAGGAAAAGAAGATGGAAAAGAAGATCAAGATGTTAGAAGATCAAATGAAGATGGTCCAAGAGGACCATGATGATTATGGAGTGGATGCAATGGAGCTGAGCCTGGTTCCAGATTTGGTGCTTCCACCAAAGTTTAAAGTTCCTGAGTTTGAGAAGTTCGACGGGAACAGCTTCCCTTCAGCCCATATCACTATGTTCTGTCGGAAGATGACATGATATGTAGGGAATGATCAACTCCTGATCCACTGCTTCCAGGAGAACATGTCTGGTTCAGCTATCCGGTGGTACAACCAGCTCAGCCGAACTCATATCAAGACATGGAAAGACTTAGCCAAGTCTTTCTTGGAACAATACAAGCATATCAACGATATGAGACCAGACCGAGTTATGCTACAAAGCCTGGAGAAAAAGCACAATGAAAGTTTCCGATAATATGCACAGCGTTGGAGGGATTTGCATGTCCAAGTTCATCCACCCTTGGATGAAAATGAAACTAAAAAGCTATTTTTACAGACCCTGAAGGCACCTTATTTCGGGCGCCTGGTGACAATTACATCGGGAACTTTCTCAGATCTAGTTATGGCTGGTAAGATGATCGAGCCAGCTATAAAACAAGGAAAAATTGAGGGAGATATCAACAATGTCAGTACCTACAACGCCAACAAAGGTGTTACGGTCTCAAGTCCAAAAATTGTTGCAGTTGTACCGTCTAGTACTTCTAAACAAACTCAGAGAATACCAAGGAAAAAAAAGATTTGCATCAATCCAATCCTAATGACATATGAGTTACTCCCAACGCTAGTTGAGAAAAATCTTGTGACTCTAGTTCAATCCAAACCTAGAGAGGCCCCATATCCTGAAGGTCATGATATTAATGCCATATGCAACTATCATATTGGGAGCTCAGGGCACACCACTGAGAATTGTGGGGCATTGAAACGTAAGGTCCAAGATCTGATCGATTCAGGGGCATTCACTTTCAATATGTAATGGGGCATTCTGATCGAGAGTCATATGGAGCATCCATTAGGAATTTTGTTGCATTATCAAGTATATCATCTTGTTTGAACTTGTTTTTCTTTCGTACTTCTTATGTGTGAACATTTTTAAGTCACTTGACGTTTAAACATTTTAAATAAAATGCTTCCTTCTTAGGAGTGAGCAAATTTTAATCTTGAATTCCTTGAATATCACCTCAATTAAAAAATGTTTAATAATTGAGGTTGTAAATCTTTGACAAATGACAAGATTGAACCCTGCAAAACAAAGACCCCTTGGTCCTAATTTAAAAGATACATCAGACTACATATTTTTCTCTTACCGAGCTAAGTTTTCTCTTCTCATGAAGAATCCATCCAAGGTTTGGTATTCAGACACGTATTAAGAGCGAACAGAATAGGGCAACTAGCACATGAGATTGCAAAACTAATTGGTTTATACCCTTGTTTATGATGTTCAGGGATGATAATGATCTTCACAGATGGAATAGTCGAGTAAGCAAATCTAGTTTAGGTCAGTTGTTTGGAAATTGAACTCTAAATATGAGATCCCTCGACTTTCAAAAACACCTAGACTATAACAGGTTTTTCTTGACAATCTTAAGAAATTAAATCCGTAAAGCTGAGCTATTCCACTAAGGCAATTGGTTATAGAGGAAACTCGAAAGCCCTGGCTTTATGAATAGATTATGTTCAAACTATGACACTGCTCGGACACTTGACAATTCGGTGTTTGCTCCACTGCTTTTGTCAGGCCAAAGACTTTGTGATGAGATAAACCCTTCAGTGATTTGTCCCTCTAAAGCTGAGCTATTCCACTAAGGCAATTGGTTATAGAGGAAACTCGAAAGCCCTGGCTTTATGAATAGATTATGTTCAAACTATGACACTGCTCGGACACTTGGAAATTCGGTGTTTGCTCCACTGCTTTTGTCAGGCCAAAGACTTTGTGATGAGACGAACCCTTCAGTGATTTGTCCCTCTAAAGCTGAGCTATTCCACTAAGGCAATTGGTTTTAGAGGAAACTCGAAAGCCCTGGCTTTATGAATAGATTACATTCAAATCATGACATTGCTCGGACACTTGGCAATTCGGTGTTTGCTCCACTGCTTTTGTCAGGTTAAAGACTTTGTGATGAGATGAACCCTTCAGTTAAACCTGATAAAAGTGATTATAAGCTATCCCTCTAAAGCAATTGGTTGAATGCCTCGACTTTATGGATTCGGCTAGCCAAACAATGGCAAAATAAATCAAATTCATCTAAAAAGAAATTTTCGGTAATAATAGACTAAGGGAGTTGAGAAACACCTGTTATAGTCAAATTCACACGAGCTCTCAAGAATTTCATTTTTTAGACCGATATTTATGCACTACCTTTGTTAGAAGAGCTTACGAAACTTGAACAAATGGAAGATTTCAAAGAACTGAAACAGAAGTGTTCTGAAAGGTCTAGTCATTGATTATGCTAGTTGTCATTTTGTTCGCCTCTGATCAAAATACCAAATCAAGAAAGAGGGGCATGCCATGATCTTCACGATAACCAAATCGATGAAACAAACCCACCTCTAGACCAACTTTTTGATCTTGATATTTGTCAAAGATTTGCAACTATCAAAGATTAAAAGAGTGTTTGATTTTTTTGATATCCAATGAACTCATGATTTGCTTCAATTGTGAAACCTAGAAAGAGGTAATTTTTTTCAAAAGTTCTTTTTGATATTTTTCAAAATTTTGAAAATTCTAAAGAAGAAAAGCATTTTCAAACAAGATAAGTTCTCTGGAAGCATATCTTGGAATTCAACAAATATCGCTCCGAAGCTCAAGATCGAAACAGAGGCAAAGGAAACCATCATTGGGGCAAAATTTGATAAGGGAAGGAAAAATTGTCTTGAGGTCTGCAAGAGTACACCCTGGTGGAAATGAAGACAAATTAAGTCAGAATGAAGACTGCACACGCAACCATTCCCCTCACATCTCAACATATACATCAACACGTACATACATGACGCATGAAATTTGCATCTTTGAATTCATCATCATGAGCAATAAAAACCTTGATTTTTCCTCCCTTGAGGGCAAATTCAACAGCAAATAAATTTCATTTGGGCATACATCAAGCATACATCATCAGGATAGTTACATCCATATACATTTTACAGATCTTTCAGGAGAATATGAGATTAAAAGCCAACTCGACAGATTGAAAGATCGACATTCATCTCCAGATTCAACATTTCCAATATAAACTTTGTCTCACTTAAGACAGTCTCATTTAATGCAAATGATTATCTCACTCAAATTTGTTTTTCTTAAAACATACTTTGTCTCACTTGAGGCTGTTTTTCTCGAAAGAAGATTCATTTCACTCAAGATTGTTTTTCTTAAAACAAGATTTGTCTCGCTTGAGACCGTTTTCACTCGAAAGAAGGCATTTCATTTCACTCAAGGCTGTTTTTTTAAGAAGATTTTATCTTGCTTGAGATAGTTTCCCTCGAAACAGAAAATTTTGTCTCCCTTGAGACAGTTTCTCTTGAAAACATTTCCCTTGAAATTAATTTTTTCTCTCCTGAGATAGTTTCCCTCGAAACAGAAAAATTTGTCTCCCTTGAGACAGTTTCTCTTGAAACATAAACATTGAAAACATTTCCCTTGAAATGATTTTTTTTATCTCTTGAGATAGTTTCCCTCGAAACAGAAAATTTTGTCTCCCTTGAGACAGTTTCTCTTGAAACATAAACATTGAAAACATTTCCCTTGAAATGAATTTTATCTCGCTTGAGACAGCTTCCCTTGAAACGAATTTTGTCTCCCTTGAGACAGTTTCTCTCCAAACATAAACTTTGAAAACAATTTAACGAAATCTTTGAATATGTTTTCCTTCAAACAAATTTTGTCTCCCTTGAGACAGTTTCTCTTGAAACGACACAATTTTCTCGAGAATAGATTTCAACTTCACGACGAAGGATGTCTAGCTCGAAGCCAAACATCCGCGATTTCAACTCCACGACGGAGGATATCGTGACACTCGAGACAACACAAGTTCAACTTCACAACGAAGGGACGACTGTTTGTCAACAACAACTTCTCAATTTCAGAGCCAATTTCAACTTCACAACGAAGGATATTGGACTTCAGACAACGCAAGTTCAACTTCACGACGAAGGGACCGCTGCTTGTCAACAACAACTTCCCAATCTCAGAGCTAATTTCAACTTCACAACGAAGGATATTGGACTCCAGACAACGCAAGTTCAACTTCACGACGAAGGGACCGCTGCTTGTCAACAACAACTTCCCAATCTCAGAGCCAATTTCAACTTCACAACGAAGGATATTGGACTCCAGACAACGCAAGTTCAACTTCACGACGAAGGGACCGCTACTTGTCAACAACAACTTCCCAATCTCAGAGCCAATTTCAACTTCACAACGAAGGATATTGGACTCCAGACAACGCAAGTTCAACTCCACGACGAAGGGACCGCTGCTTGTCAATAAAATTTCATTCAGAGTCAATTTCAACTTCACAGCGAAGGATATTGGACTCGAGACAACACAAGTTCAACTTCACAACGAAGGGACGACTGGTTGTCAACAAACAATTTCCTAGTTCCAGAGCCAATTTCAACTTCACGACGGAGGATATTGGACTTGGAACAATGCTACTTGGATTTCAACTTCTCGACGAAGGATATCCAACTCAAAGAAAGATTATCTGCCATCAAAATTGTCGAGTTCGACTCCATTCAGCTCGATGACACATCAATCGCACTACTTTCCGGTTGCAGTCGAGGTTTTCAAGTCGAGAAGATGACCTGGGTTAGCCGTGCCTTAGTGACAAGCAACCATTTTCAAACAACATAGCTTAAGTCAAGAAAAAGCTATCTGTCAATGAAGATTTCTGAGTTCGATTCCGATCCAAGGTCTTTAAACCGAGAAGAAGACCGAAGGGTAACAGGAAGCCACGTGCTGATTCAAATTCCGAACTACGGCTTCAATTTCATATCATTTCAAGATGAACTCGACTTCACGATGGAGGAGTCATCCGTAACTCAATTCGACAGGGAGTTATTGAAACATCAGAGTTAATTTTCAACTCCACTGAACGAAAAGTGTGTCTTTTAATCTTTTCCCTATCTCCGTTACACGACTATGGAAAAGAGGGGCAGCTGGCAACACACATTTTCGTCCTACTAGGATTCAAACTCCTAAAAATATGATAAAAGTTTGCTAGGATTCAAACTCCTAAAAATAGGATAGAGTTCTACTAAGATTTAAATTCCTAAAGATAGGATCCACAAGCACTATAAATAGCCATTGTAATTCACCATTGTAACAGAGAATTTACACACAAAACATAGAGGAAAGAACGGGAAGATACAAAGGCAAAACTATTGTAAAGGATTCGAAAAGGAAATAAAAGGTAGCATTTTTTTTCTTTTGCATGTGCACGTTATTTTTCTTGAGATTTGGTTCGAATAACCTAAAACGTGGGTTGCGCCGATGACCAAAATAGGTGAGGTTTCGAAGTTTTGAACCTAGATCTACCCCGATGCTTATTTTTAAAAACCGGTTTGATTTTCGGTTAAAGGAGGGGAAGAGCTTTTTAAAAATCTATATTAGTTACTTTATTTATTATATGGATATTTTATTCATTTATTTTTATTATTCATGTTATTATTATTATATGTATATATATATATATTAAATTATTTTCATTTATTTTTTTACTATATTTTATTATTATATATATATATATTTCTTTAACATTTTACTTATAAATATAATATTACTATATATAATTATTACTTTACTATTTTTTTTTCTTATCTTACTTATTTATTTTATTTATTTTATTTTTCCCTTGTATCTTATTTGTTTTCTTTACCTTGTTTATCTAACACATTTCTCGATTTTTTTAAAGGATATTTTTAAATCAATCAAGGGTAAGTAATTATGATCGAAACTTTACCTTTTAATTTAACTTGTTATTTTTCTTAATTAAGACAACTGGAAATTACGTAGTACCGAAAGGGCGGTTCAATGATGCTAATCCTTCCTTGACCGTAACCGACTCCCGAGCCCGACATATTTCTGGTAAGACGCAGATCAGGTAAGAAATAGGGTATCCGATCAACCTATTTATTTTTAAATACATGATCGGTGGCGACTCCAATCCACATTTTTCTAAGTCGAAGCCCAATCCCGGACACAACCAATAGACGGTTGCGACACTTATGCATGTGGGATTCTTTCTTCCGAGGTGCTTTTTCTAATGTTCATGTCTTTTCGGATAACTGAATTTGTTCTATTTTACCCATACATGCTAATATTGGTAAACTGATTACGAGCAAAGAAAGCTAATGAGAGCTTTCGGTCTCAAAGTATAAGGCTCTTTGATACTTCTTCTTCCCTCAAGCTCCAACGTAATGTGGTTGCGTCCCATCCTATCCTCTGTTGCAGCTTAGCTAGATGACACTCTTGCAGCCGGAAAATGTCGACTTTGTTGTTAGAAGAAGTATCGAAATTGGACCTGAGTTATTAGCTGATGTGTTATGCCGTGCAGGTGAGGAGCTCTTCAATTGGCATCTAGTCGTTGTGGAGCTTACTCTCTTTCCCAACATATTTATGCTTAATCTCATGGAAAGTGCTGCTGATTAAGCGTTTCTCTGCATTATCCCACTTTGATGGAAAGCTTTTCTTAGCAAGGTTGCGACCATTGAAGCTGAAAACTGGCCTAGCTGGTGTACATGCAGCTTGGAGAGATCGAATTCATTGGTTCTCTTGTATTTGAAGTCACCATTGGAAATCACTTGACAAATTCAAATGTCTCCTCGAGATTAAGCTCGCAAAGTGGGTATGGGAAAGCACCTGCAAATGGCTTGTCTTTTCTTTGTCCATAAAGTCGTGAATTGATCTCCGGTGTTGGTTCCCAAATTTTTCTCCAATCTAACTTAAATAACTTATGAATACCAGTGTCTTATTTACACTCTTTTCTAATTTCACAAAACCATAATTACTTGTGGACATCACTTTCAATAACATTTAAAATTATGATTATACGTTACCTTGTGAATTTGTTGTGTTATTCTTTCTTCAAATTAAAATATCAAACTGAAAAGTTGAAGAGTTTTGTTCCACACCAAAAATAAGGTTTCACAGTTTGAATCCCCTTAACAAATACAAGCCTCTTCCCCCTCCCCCAACTCATATCGCATGGGAAGATAGTTTATGACAAAGCATTTCTCATATGCCAGTGATGACAGCTTCCACTTCTGAAGGGGTGTGGAGATGGTATGTCGGTGCTACCTTGGCAATATCGACATTGTTGGGAGTCACCTGTAACATTACATTGTTCAAATAACCAAGGGTTTGTCCATAAAAACAAACATGTACATACAGTTCAGTTCAGTTTCGAACTTGCAAAGATTCAACGTAAAAGGCTTACCTTTTCTTCCATTACTTGCTTTAAAATGGACAGAGCAATTGTTTCGGCTTCTTGAAGAGTTAGGTTTTACATGAGAAGAAAAAAAAAACCCCTTATTACATTAATTGGAATAAAAAAAGTGCAAGTCGAAACAACGGAACTTATTATTTTAACATGGCATGTTAATCTTTATTATTTAGACATTGCTGTCAAATAAAAAGCAACATACATAACAGAAGTAGAGATACCTTGTTGAACTGCTCTGGGAAAGAGCTATCTGCACCTTCTGAGCCAAAGCCAATAGCTTTTGCATTGCATTGCCAAAATGTGCTATAAGGCGAAAAAATAAAAATAAAAATTGTGTTATAATGCAAAATGATGAAAATATACTATGTTAAATGCTTTGAATCATCCTCAAGTATTGTGTTTTGAAAATCAAATGGTAAACTCTGCTTAAAATATTGTCATGGTTATCTTAACTTTGTATAATGTATTATTGACATATCATAGAGTTTATAATGTCTATGCAGGGATTACAATTATTTATGGCGAGGCAAAGGGATATTTTATGCTTTTAAAAAATTTTGAGTTTGATATATCAGATTACAGTTCAACAAGTCACAAGTTAATACTTTGTCATTTTAAATATTTGTTCTGAAACTCTTAGAGTTGGTTGCATGTTTAATGTGGTATATATTATATTTTAATGGCATGATCGTTTTATGTATACATGTGTTTTATTTTTGCGTCATTTTGATATTGGCACAAGTTGTAAAGTTTTATTCATGCGTTGCTTATATGTTTTGGTTGGTATTTGATGCATATATTAGGTTGTTACTCATGTCGAATGAATTAAGCATGAGTCATTAGGTGAATGTATGCTATGAACAATACTTAGGCTAATAAGTTTCTAAGATTTTAAGTATAGAAGCTCGTAATGTATGCTATGAACAATACTTAGGTTTATATATGTTCATGTTCATAATTCAAGTTGATGATTTGTTATAAGTTATGAAACTGCTACAAGTACGAGTATTATAGGCATGATGTTATGTTAGTTGTCCTTCACAGTGATTATAGTTATTTGTGATTATCTCATTAAGCAAACATGCTCCCAATTGCAAACAAGACACAATAAAGTAAAGAAGAAAGCCTTTTCTCCCAATTGCAAACAAGTAAATAGCAGAAATACTTTACATATATTGTACCTGGAACAATCTTCCTTCCGGAGAGAATGTATTCACCCCACGGTCATACTCGGTCCTTCACATAACAAACATTATCAGTTGATGAAAAGGAGACAGAAGAAAAATGAGAAACGACTCCGGCTTCAGCATAGCCAAAAAGATGATGGTACAGTCATGGTCGGTTCAGTGAGACATTTGGATATTTAGTGGATCAAGCCTGTAATCCTCCCACTGCCAAGAGAGGAAGGTCTTCGCTGCTCTGTTAAACCAGCCTCGCGCAGTACCCTTCACTCTAGAAGCCATGACACCAACAGTTTTCACTGAGGCCCCATAGCACAACTCTGTTAAAAGTTTCAAAGTTTGGCAACCAACTTTGGAAAATGTTTTTTCAAAGTTTGGTAAATGTTTCTTTGAAAAATGTTTTTCAAAGTTTGGTAAAATTTTGGTAGATGTTTGTTGAAAATAGGAATGGGTAAATTCACTTTAGTCATTGCACTTTAGGGTATTTTCAAAGATTAGTCCCTAAGTTTCTACTATAAATACCCTTACCCATTTAGCTTCAAAATCATCCCAAAACATTTCTTTCTTCCTATACTAGAGAGCTTTCTTGTGAGTAGTGAGTGTTTTGTAAACACCTGTAAATTTTCTCTCTTAGTAAAAGATCTGCAGCAGCCCGGAGACGTAAGCACAATTGGCTGAACTCCGTTATCAATTTTCGGGTATTATTTTTCCGCTTTTATTTCGCATTCTCACTAATCTGGTTAAAGGGAAATTACTTGTACTCGGTTTATTTTCCTAACAACTGGTATCAGAGCTTTTGGTTGTGAATTTTGTCAAATTTTCTGCGAGGTTACTATTCATTACTATTCACGTGAATAGTGAATTTCGTGAATAGTGAAATTCGGTCGGCGATACGAGTTTGTCGACGGTGGTGTTCTAATACACGGTGATTCGCAAGAATTGTCAGAAACGATCCAAACGAAGCCAGATTCGAGTGGGAGCGATGGCTGCAGACGAAGGGAAGGTGAAAATTGAAAAGTTCGATGGTGCGGACTTTGGCTTTTGGAAGATGCAGATTGAAGATTTTTTGTACCAGAAAAATCTATATCAACCTCTCTCAGGAAAGCAACCAGAGGGCATGAAGGATGAAGATTGGGCTCTTCTCGACAGACAAGCCCTCGGAGTTATCCGACTGACGTTATCCCGCAATGTTGCTTTTAACATAGCAAAGGAAAAGACCACGGCGGGTCTTATGGCGGCTCTCTCCAGTATGTACGAGAAGCCATCGGCCTCAAACAAAGTTCATTTGATGAGGCGATTATTCAATTTGCGGATGGCGGAAGGGGCATCGGTGGCACAACACCTAAATGAACTCAACACAATCACAACCCAGTTGAGTTCAGTGGAAATTGAGTTCGATGATGAAGTTCGAGCTTTAATTCTCTTATCATCTCTACCAGACAGTTGGAATGCTACTGTTACAGCAGTCAGCAGTTCGTCGGGAAACAGCAAATTAAAATTCGACGATGTTCGAGATCTGGTATTGAGTGAAGAAATTCGACGAAGAGAATCGGGTGAAGCATCAACCTCCTCAGCCTTACACACGGAGTCTAGAGGGAGAACTTCAGAAAGAAATTCAAATCGTGGCAGATCAAAATCTAGAAGGGGCAAATCAAGAACAGGAAATAAAGATTTTACCTGTTATAATTGCGGCAAAAAGGGTCACTTCAAAAGAGATTGCCGAGCACCGAAGAAAAATACCGGCGCACAGGAATCTGCCAACATGACGGAGGAGACAGGTGATGCCATGATTTTAAGCGTCAACAGTCCGATTGAATCATGGATCTTGGATTCAGGGGCATCTTTCCACTCCACCCCATGTCGAGAAATCATGGAGAACTATGTCAGTGGTGATTTTGGGAAGGTTCATCTTGCTGATGATGAAACCTTAAAGATCGTCGGAAAAGGAGACATCCGACTAAAGTTGCCAAACCAGACCACCTGGAAGCTGACAGGAGTGAGACATATTCCTGGCCTCAAAAGAAATCTGATTTCTGTTGGACAGCTTGATGGAGAAGGATATAGCACAACCTTTTCAGGCTGTGAATGGAAGATTACCAAAGGAGCACTCGTCATTGCTCGTGGTAAGAAGACTGGTACTCTCTATGTAACCTCAAATTTAGAGAATATCATTGCAGTAGCAGATGCTGATGGAAAATCAAACCTATGGCACCAAAGGCTTGGCCATATGAGCGAGAAAGGGATGAAGACACTTTTGTCAAAAGGGAAGCTGCCGGATCTAAAAAATGTAGATGTCGGACTATGCGAGGATTGCATCTTTGGCAAACAAAAGAAAGTCAGTTTTGCAAAGATTGGCAAGACACCCAAGGCAGAAAGGTTAGAATTGGTTCATACTGATGTATGGGGACCATCCCCAGTTCCATCTCTTGCAGGCTCACTATATTATGTCACCTTCATCGATGATTCAACAAGGAAGGTGTGGGTTTATTTTCTGAAGAAGAAATCAGAAGTCTTCGATATCTTCAGAAAATGGAAGGCCATGGTGGAAAATGAGACTGGTTTGAAAGTCAAGCGGTTGAGGTCTGACAATGGAGGAGAGTACAGAGACAGTAGATTCAGAGATTTCTGCGCAAACAATGGGATCAAGATGGAGACAACAGTTCCCAAGACACCGCAACATAATGGTGTAGCAGAGCGCATGAACAGAACTCTGAATGAACGTGCCAGAAGTATGAGGATACATGCCGGCTTGCCCAAATTTCTATGGGCTGAAGCAATCAACACTGCAGCTTACTTGATCAACCGTGGGCCCTCAGTTCCTTTGGATGGCAGAATACCAGAGGAAGTTTGGAGCAAGAAAGAAATAAACCTTTCACACTTAAGAGTGTTTGGTTGTATTTCTTATGTACACATAGACTCTGTTGAAAGAAGTAAGCTTGATGCTAAGTCCAACAAATGTGCCTTTGTTGGTTATGGCGGTGATGAGTTCGGTTACCGGTTTTGGGACTATGAAAATCGGAAGATCATCAGAAGCAGAGACGTCATTTTCAATGAAAATGTGATGTACAAAGATAGATCAACCGCAGAATCAAGTAATACCGAAGCTGAAACAAAGGAATTTGCTGAGTTCGAGGAGATTTCTGGAAATGATGTTCAGATCAATCCTGAAGCAGTTCAAGAAGAACCAGGCACACCAGAACTGAGACGCTCATCCAGAATTCCTAAACCAACCCAACGGTATTCTCCTTCTTTACACTACTTGTTGCTGACTGACAATGGTGAACCAGAGTGCTATGATGAAGCAATGCAAGTGGAGGATTCAGTCAAGTGGGAGTCTTCCATGAAAGATGAGATGGACTCGCTTATGTCAAATCAGACATGGGAATTAGCTGAATTACCACCAGGCAAGAAAGCGCTCCACAACAAGTGGATTTACAGGATCAAAGAAGAGCACGATGGGAGCAAACGCTACAAAGCAAGATTGGTTGTCAAAGGCTTTCAGCAAAAAGAAGGTATTGACTACAATGAAATTTTCTCTCCAGTCGTAAAATTGTCTACAATCAGACTGGTGTTGAAAATTGTAGCTGCAGAGAATTTACATCTTGAGCAGTTAGATGTAAAGACAGCTTTCCTTCATGGTGATTTGGAGGAAGAAATCTATATGAGGCAGCCAGAAGGCTTCATAGAGGCAGACAAGAAAAACCTGGTATGCAGGTTGAAGAAGAGCTTGTATGGTTTAAAACAAGCTCCTAGACAGTGGTACAAGAAGTTCGATAGCTTCATGAGTAGCAGTGGTTTTATCAGATGCCAAGCAGATCATTGTTGCTACATCAAGAGGTTCGACAACAGCTTCATTATTTTATTATTGTACGTTGATGACATGCTCGTTGCAGGCTCAGACATGCAAGAGATTATACACTTGAAGCAAAAATTGTCGAAGCAGTTTGCTATGAAGGATCTGGGCGCTGCAAAGCAGATTCTTGGGATGAGGATCAAGAGAGACACAAAGTCGGGGACTTTGATGTTATCACAGGCTGAGTACATCAACAAAGTACTCTCCAGGTTCAACATGCAAGATGCTAAACCAGTAAGTACACCTTTAGGTGTTCATTTCAGACTCTCCAAAGACCAATCACCAAAGACGGAGGAAGAACGTGCACACATGGTGAAGGTGCCGTATGCCTCAGCAATTGGAAGTCTGATGTATGCCATGGTTTGTACCAGACCAGATATTGCTCATGCAGTGGGAGCTGTTAGCAGGTACATGAATAATCCGGGCAAGGTACACTGGGAAGCAGTCAAATGGATCCTCAGATATCTTCGGGGTACCACAAACAAAGCACTTTGTTTCAAAGGTGGAGATATGATACTGACAGGCTATGTAGATGCTGACTTAGCCGGAAATGTCGACATCAGAAGGAGCACTACAGGGTATGTCTATACTCTAGGAGGAACTGCAGTGAGTTGGGTTTCTCAACTACAGAAGATAGTTGCTCTCTCCACAACTGAAGCAGAATATGTCGCTGTTACGGAAGCCAGCAAGGAGATGGTTTGGCTCCAAAGTTTCTTGGAAGAGTTAGGCAAGAAACAAGAAAACAATATCTTGTATTGCGACAGTCAAAGTGCTATCCATCTAGCAAAGAATCCGTCTTTTCATTCCAGGACAAAGCACATACAATTGAGATATCATTTTATCCGGTCTCTTCTGGAAGATGGGATTTTGAAACTTGAAAAGATTAGTGGAGCTCAAAATCCGGCAGACATGTTGACAAAGACGGTGACTACGGACAAACTGAAGTTGTGTTCAGCTTCAGTTGGCATGCTAGAATAACAAGACCAGACATGCTGCTGCATTGATCGAGGTGTGAAGACATATTAAAATCAGTCTTCAAGTGGGAGATTGTTAAAAGTTTCAAAGTTTGGCAACCAACTTTGGAAAATGTTTTTTCAAAGTTTGGTAAATGTTTCTTTGAAAAATGTTTTTCAAAGTTTGGTAAAATTTTGGTAGATGTTTGTTGAAAATAGGAATGGGTAAATTCACTTTAGTCATTGCACTTTAGGGTATTTTCAAAGATTAGTCCCTAAGTTTCTACTATAAATACCCTTACCCATTTAGCTTCAAAATCATCCCAAAACATTTCTTTCTTCCTATACTAGAGAGCTTTCTTGTGAGTAGTGAGTGTTTTGTAAACACCTGTAAATTTTCTCTCTTAGTAAAAGATCTGCAGCAGCCCGGAGACGTAAGCACAATTGGCTGAACTCCGTTATCAATTTTCGGGTATTATTTTTCCGCTTTTATTTCGCATTCTCACTAATCTGGTTAAAGGGAAATTACTTGTACTCGGTTTATTTTCCTAACAAACTCCTGGCTTGGAACGGGCAAGCCATGCCCAAGATATTTTTTCTAATGTTCATGACTTCTTGGATGGCTGAATTTGTTCTATTTTAACCATACGTGCTATGCTACTACTGCTAAACTGACTACCAGCAAAGAAAGCTAAAACATCATCCATGTCGAAACTAGCAACAATATCATCTATGATCCGTGTCGGTAAAGATTGCTTCCGGTTTCTTCACATATCCCATAGGGTGTCTACTTTTTTAATATATTCCTCTAAAGTGTTCACAACTTTTTCAGACTCAAATTTAGATTTTTCTCGTCGAGGTGATTCTGATGATAAATGATCCGACACAGGCTGCTGCTTGTTGTACTTATCCACGTACTCTGGAAACAATTTTCGGAATGTAGAGCTGCCAAAAACAAAGAGAAGAAGCAGTAGTGTTCACACTGCCAGAGGTAGGACTGGTATCCATCTAAGCAAAGGACATATCCCCAATGCAAGAAGTATCCACAACCTAACAAAATTGAAGCCTAAATGATTTAAGCACAAGAAAGACATCAAGTCTCACCATTAATCAAATCAGGACTTAATCAACTTCTTAATTAATACATTTGCCTAGGAGATATCTCTCAATTTGATCCCTCCAGCTAGAAAATCTCTCAGCATTTTGAAAAAAATAAGTGCCATAACTATATTTAAAGTTAACTTTGGGCGACTAAATTTTTTTTGCTCAAAGTAATTGTCTAACCGACATTATTTTTTTAAGTACTTACACTGTAACAACAATTAAAAAATATTTGCTATTTGACATGTATCGTGGCTAAGTTTTTTTTTGAAAATTTTAATTGAACAAAACTTAATATTATTATTCTTTTTTCTTAAAAAAATTTAAATTTTTTCTAAAATATCTAATTCCAAAATCCTCATTATCGTTGTCGTTTATCTTCGACCACCACCCACGTCGTCGAACAGTCACCCATTGATCGTAAACACCAAACCTCTAAATCTTTGATTATAATTCTCTGATTATAAATGTTAATGATTCATGAACATGTCGTCGAACGTTATGTTCATTTACACTCATACTTGCTACTCTACACTATAAAATCGTGACTCTGTCATACTATTTAGCTCTACCGTCTAAACCACCTGACCGGCCTGGATCCTCAGTCCTGTCTTGGGGTACGAGCGCCACCCTGATGAACACCTCTCTGCGTCATTCCCCCATCTTGGATGCCCTCTGCTAACTCGTTTGGAGATGAAGCCTATTATACCTAAACTAAAAACCCATTATTCCTAAGCCTATCATTAATGGGATATTTTAGTTGGGATGAAATTCTCTCTCACTTCCATATATTTCAAATTCAGTGAAAGGTCTCTAAAAATAATATTTTGCAATTCAAGTAGTGTTTAAATGCGATTAATCTGCAAATTTTACAGTACTTTATAACCAATACTTTGTCATGTTCCAAAGTGTTAAACATCTTCTCTTCCTTTGATCCCCCTCCATCGATGTAGCACAAGATCAGTGTCCGTAACAAACACTGTTCCTTTTCATGTTCCAGTTACAACATCAAAACCAGTTATCAAACATACCAACGAGATCGTTATGATGAAACACCTTCTTTTGTCCTTCACAGTTAATAGCCCAATCACCAAACACTAAAAAGAGAAGAAGAAAGAGAAAGACATCAAGTTTCACCATGAAAGAGAGAAGCCCGGTGGTAAGTATGCTGCATTATTAAACAAAAAGAATTTAGCTCAAAGGGCTTACAATGCAAATACAATATCTGGCAACTGTTTTTACATTCAACACCTTGTGACAGTTATAGGTGTTTGAACAGATGGTGCAAAACAAAAAAAAAACCAAAATCCTCATACCTGGATACAGACCACATAGGGTTCCAACTTTGAGGATGAACTGAGAAAGAACATGATCAAGCCAACCTGCAAAAGGCGTTCCTTCACTCCCTTACAGCACATAATTTGAATTAGAAAAAATATAAACATTATTAACTTTTTTCATTGATGGTATGTCCAACTGGTTTCGTGGCGTACTTTGTTATCACGTCAGTCTAACACACTGAAGGTCTCCAGTTCGAGTCCGAACGAAGCCATATATTTTCGTTTTTCAGCTTTTTTTTCTTTGAAAAACAAAAAAGGACGAAGAAAAGCAGAAGCCGTTGCCGGGGATCGAACCCAGGTGGTCACCCGCGTGACAGGCGGGAATACTTACCACTATACTAGAACGACTCTGTTTTTAATACTTTGTTATTAATATTAAACAAACTATGCAACAGGTTTAATGCCTTGTGATTTCAAGGAGAGCAGAGCACTCCTATTCTTTCTTATGTCAAAATAGATTCTAGAATTTTATTTATTTATTTCATGCTTGTATATTTTTATTTTATAAACATTTAATTTAATTTTGTATTGAAATTATTGTTTATTTATATTATGTTTCAATATTTATTTATTTGCTCACAGTCCAAACATTCTAAAAAACATGCAAGTAATATACTACAAGACTCTACTTGAATTAGAATATCAATTTGACTACGTATTGGTGTTTCTTAGGAAAACTGTCCCTCAATGCTCCCTTCAAGCTTTATTCATTAGAATGTGATATGAACTGATCTTCTGATATTGTTGATAAGGACTGCTCATTTTTGCTTCTACTGTTGGAAGTTTGTAGAAAATTTTTAGTGAAATTGACATTGAAGCCTGAAAAAGGTGATTGATATTTGAACATGAAAAGTAGAGACATCAAAATGGACAGAGCTTAAAAGAGTAATTGAATAGAATAGGCCTAAAGACAACGAATAAATTTATTTCCTACAGTGTAACATGTTGGCTGGTTTTATGCACTGTTGTTTAGGCTTTCTACAGAAAATGTTACACATTAGATAATGTGTTTGAATAGTTTAAGTCAATTATTGGTAGTTCTTGTGTGAATTACCAGTTGTGGCAGGGAAAGGATTCGTTGCAAAGGACATAGTGTAACACCCCCAACTCGTATCTGAATCCGATGTGTCACCTTGATTTTTCAAACTGTTTCTTTTCATAAAATAACTAAAGAATTTCAATTTCATATTTAAATAAAACTGAATAATTTATATTAATTAAAAACATTTGGTTTTACAAAGCCTATCAGAGCATATTTAACTCAATTCCAATTGTACATGTCAACTATATTCAGTATAACAAAAATACATCATCATATTCATTTCTTCTCTGATCTGAACTTCGTAAAGGAGATGTTGACATGTCTTGCTCCTCTTAACTTCTCTTCTCGCTTTCCGGAACCTACGTGTGAAACATTCACACGCTAAGTCAAAGACTTAGTGAGGCATTAAACTTATAAAGGAAACTCTAAATACTTAAACATGTATGAACATATCATCTCATGATGTCACACAAAACATTATAACATTATATATATAATATAATGTACACATATACACATCACACATTATTTTCATCACTAACCTTATTCCACTATCAATATTATTATCGTTTTTATCTTTTAATCATATCTTCTTGTACCTAACTTTTTTTAATCAACATATGACTCATTCAAACAATACACACATCATCATATAAATCATATAATACAATTCATATCACAACAGTATATACATCACATGTAATATGTTTATTGTTATTTCTTTGTTAGCTCATGTACACATGTGAGAACTATAGATATGCGAGTACATAGAGGTTGTGCACATATACTGTCACCACAGCTCGTATAAGGTCCCACTAGGGGCATATGAATTTGTCCTGAAGGACCACGTAGAAATGTCCCGAAGGACCACTATGTCCTGAAGGACCACATAGAACCCTCGACTCTTGACATGCCAACTATACCTCTATCTCTCATGACACATAACATGGGCATTATCTTTATACTTATCACATAGTCACTTGTTCATATCACATAAGCTCACAACTTCTTATCATATCATTCACATCTTATGACTTATCTCTTGTGATCATGTAATCACTGCATTTATTTTCATATAACTCATTGTCACATAAATCACATATCACATATAAATCACATAGCTTATATTAACTTTCCAAGTCATTTCATATTACTTGTCACATATATCATATCAAATAACTTATCTTTGATATTCATATAATTACATGTTTTACTCCATTTCACACATAGTCATATGGTTTATTATCACACAACATGAATACATACGATCATATAACATATACAATAACATATATCACATATACTCATATAAACACATGTTTATACTAATGCATTCTAATGTATAAATAGACTTATCACAAGTCTTATTTCCTCTAAACATCATATACTAACTAATATGCACTCGCCTTAGCCTCACTTGCTATCAATTACTCCTATGACTTCCTTTCTTTCGATGAATCCTAACTCGGTGGCCGTTCCGGAATTTGCTTACGCTCAATATCTACATAATCATACATTTATACATATCAGAATTCCAAATGACATACTCTAATCTTTCATTTCTTAAAATAAAAGAAAAGTTCATTTTCAAGTTCCCTTTGAAGAGGTATCAGTACCCACTATAGGGTATCAGTACTACCCTAACTGGGGGTATCGATACCAAGATGTGTATCGGTACCAAAATTACATTCAATATTTCTCTGGTATCGATACCTCCTTTATGGTATCGGTACATATGGCATCGATACCCTTTGAATGCCTTTGTTATTTTTACTCTTGAGGTATCGGTACCTGATGAATGGGTACCGATACCCCTTACCCAGAAATTACTTTTTAAGCCCGAAATTTACTTCATTCTAACTCAAATCCTTCATAACTTAGCTCATTTAATACCCTTAACTCATATATACATACCCAAACCAATTCCTATGCATTTTATACATCTTTATACTCAAAATCTCATCCTCTAGATGGAAATTAAGAATCATACCAATTTATCAACATGTTCTAAATTCATTTCTAACACTTTGAATTTCTTATTTTGATTGATGACAAGTCAAATTTAACTTCCAACTTCAATTACTAACTCTTTTAAAAGATTTCACTTATAACCATCTCATCTTTAATCCTTTCTAACTTAATCATCTTAGAATTTTAAGCAATCTTAAGCTTTCCTTAAACTTTTCTATCACTCCAATAATCAAAATCAATTTTAAAACGCAAGAATTAACCAGTTTGAGACCAACTTTCCTTATCAATGGAGTCACGGGAAGAGAGGAAGAAGAAAATTCACCAAGATTCCCGAGTTTTCTCTCATTTCTCTCCATCTCCACGTGTTGATATCCTATATAAAAAGAAAAAATAAAATCCTTCCTTAGAAAAGATCATTTTACCCCTGTCTTCACTTAATATTTACTAAACAATCATCCACAAAATATTACCAATTTAGTCACTGAAATTTTCAATTCAAAATCAGACTTCAGAGTTTCAAAATTTCCATTTTAGTCACTAGACCCGATTTTGGGATATTACACATAAGGCTCATTAACTCGGCTAGTGCAGCAAAGCACCAAGCGGTGGCTATGCGATCTGGTTCTAATTGGTCGGTGTTCTACCGCTGTGCATTTGATGAGTACCAGGACACCCTCTACGCCCATCCAATCGTCAGTTTTACCAAGAATGCGATATTTTGGGCACGATTGACTTCATTTCGGGAATGCGACAGTTGTTTTCCAAAGTTGCAACATCCTGCCAAGGCAACCTCTGCCTAATCAGTTCAACACCATCACAGCGCAAGGCAAAAAAGACCCTAACCAAAACACTGGCATTTCTATCCAATGAACAATGAGCAATGGGGCATAAACATGCTAGAATTTGAGAATGCAAACTAAATCCAATTCAAAGGTTCTTTTTTACTGATTAGTAGTAATTAAAATATCCAACTGAAGAGTGGAAGAGTTTTGCACCAAACCAAAAGTAAGGTTTCACAGTTTGAATCCTCTTAATAAACACAAGCCTCACCCCCCTCCCCCAACTCATGTTGCATGGGAAGATAGTTTATGACAAAGCATTTCTCATAGGCCAGTGATGACAGCTTCCACTTCTGAAGGGTGTAGAGATGGTATGTCGGTGCTCCCTTGGCAATATCGCCATTGTTGGGAGTCACCTGTAACATTACATTGTTCAAATAACCAAGAGTTTGTCCATAAAAATAAACATATACATACGGTTCAATTTCGAACTTGCAAAGATTCAATGTAAAAAGCTTACCTTTTCTTCAATTACTTGCTTTAAAATGGACAGATCAATTGTTTTGGCTTCTTGAAGATTTAGGTCCTATACGAGAAGAAAAAATATCCATTATTACATTAATTGGAATAAAAAAAATGTGCATATACAAGAGAGTCGAAACAATGGAACTTATTATTTGGACATGGCATGTTAATCTTTATTATTTAGACATTGCTGTCAAATAAAAGGAAGATACATAACAGAAGCAGAGATACCTTGCTGAACTGCTCTTGCAAAGAGCTATCTCCACCTTCAGAGCCAATAGCTTTTGCATTGCATTGCCAAAATGTGCCAGAGGGATCTGTATAGTATCTGCAAAACAGAAATGAGAAGTAACTGAGAATAAATTTAACTCAAAGTAGACTTGGTGAATGCAGACCAATAAATTTAATCATTCACACATCCCACAAGGGCAAAAAACACCATAATGAACAAAAGACAGAAAAGTTGAAAATGAAATTCTCTTCAGCTAGGGTATCTATATGGAATGTTGGGACTTCAAATCTATGGAGGAGAAGGAAAGGAAAATAATATATCGGAAAACTAGGTGTTTGAGACAGCAATGGACAAAGAAAAAAGTGGGAACACGTAAATTTTTATCTATCTACTCTTTTGAGTTGATTTTTTAAAAATATAATTAGAAAATGGAAAGAGGAGACTGAAAGGAAGTGTTTCGTAAAAATTGGAAGCTTTGTAAACAATGACTATTCATTGCTAATGCATAGTTGCACACGTTATACTGAGTGTAGCCTCCCTTTATCACTTATCAGGAAGAGCAAAAAGCAACACAAACAAAGAAATTAAAATAGCTACAACTGTACAGAAAAGATATGCCATTGATTCTTCGTCTCCTTCACCAAATCGAAGGTCCAGATCACAAAGAGCTTGTGTTGTGGACTCAACTGTCATTGGTTCACCATATGAAAATCTGTGGTTCTGTGTGAATGTAACATATATCAACATAGAAGTTACATATCAAAGTGTAACAACAGTAATAAGTACTGTACCTGAGTCTCAACTCGTGCATGTTCAATAAGTGTACCTGCATCAGAAATCAACACACTCATAGCACATCCTATACGCTCATCAATTTCCATAATTTTCTCAACACTGCTGGGTCCCAGACAGAGGATCAAGTTCCTTTTAGGCCTGAAAAAAATTGCAATTCCACAAAATCTAACACGTGTGACACATTCTATGTGCCGGATTTGTGGCAGCTTTTAACAAGAGTGTAACTTCTAGTGCAGAAGAATTTAATAAAGTAAACAAGTGAGAAGGGAAGGAACCTTAGGGGTATGTGGTAGCATGTTGACTAATTGAAAAAAAAAATAGGCAAAATCACGTTGAGTAGAAGAGGAAACGAGGAATAAGCAACAGAGAACTCCATTGCTCATACTCTGATATTCAATTCTAGAGTAATGAAAATCAAACAACATTCACAGTTGTTTAATTGAAGAGGGTAAAAAGAGACTCCAATAAGACCATAGCTAACTTCACTTGGTTCTTCAAGGAAGTTGGCATATTTTAAAAAAAAGGCAACCTCTCATCTAACAGTTAAGCAAACAAGACACAATAAAGTAAAGAAAGCCTTTTCTTCCAATTGCAAACAAGAACAATCTTCCTTCCGGAGGAAAAGGGCAGACAGAAGAAAATTGAGAAACAACTCCGGGCCAGCGTAGCCAAAAGAAAAAGATGATGGTCCAGTCATGGTCGGCTCAAAGAGACCTTTGGATCTTAATGGATCAAGCCTGTAATCCTCCCACTGCCAAGAGAGGATGGTCTTCGCTGCTCTGTGAAACCAGCCTGACGCAGTACCCTTCACTCTAGAAGCCACGACACCCACAGTTTTCACCGAGGTACCATTGCTCAACTCCTGGCTTGGATCGGGTAGGCCATTGTAAAGCCACGTAGGATCCGACTCAATGAACCATACCCATGTCCCATCATCTTAGTGCCCCCCACTCGGGTCACAAGCATTCGTTACAAAGCTCGGCAATCCACTCTGTAGGCAACAACAAATATAAAGAACTGATACTTACTCTTGCTTACCCATGTGGGATTCTTTCTTCCGAGATGCTTTTTCTAATGTTCATGTCTTTTTCCTTAGAAGAAATGTTCATATCTTCTTGGATAGCTGAACTTGTTCTATCTTAACTATACATGCTACTACCGGTAAACTCATTATTAGTAAAGAAAGCTAATGAAAGCTTTCAATCTCAATGTTCCAGTTTTTACAAGATCGATCGAGGACTGCAAATTAACCAAGTTCATCACAAATGAAAAAGAAAAGAAGACGAAGAAAAAAAAAGAGAAACAGATTTAGATGCTTGCCAAAGGACCTCATATCCTCAACATGAGACCATACAAGAGTTTCAGATAACATATTCTGATTCCCTGCAACTCCATCTCCTTGATGTTTTGTTTTATTATGAACGGGCCAAGTCTTATACACAAACTACTTTTTGTGAGAATGAAAGAAACATCATGGATTTTACCATATTGAATAAATCTGTATGTATATAACCATTTCTATTATGGATTTAAACCATGTTCTGTATGCGCTAGTATTACATAAAAAGCTTCAATGCCTTACAGACTACGGAGCAAGAAATTCTGGAGATTCCTTTCTAGATCCTGCCTAGCCCTGTCTGGTCTGTTAAGTTTCTTCTTTTCTTCTGTGGCAGTGCATGCTCCACATTGATGGGTTGAGCTAATGAGAGGTTTCAATCTCAATGTGTAAGGCTCTTTGATACTTCTTCCCTTGAGCTCCAATGCAATGTGAAGACACTCTAACGCCCAGGAAATGCCGACTGTGCTAGGGGGTGTTGGGATGCGGTCACACCTTGTGAGAATTTTAAACTATTATATAATTTAGGTATTTTCTTTGTATTTTCTATTGATAATTTAATTTTAAATCGCCTGAAATTTTATAATTATGCATCCCTTATATTTTTAATATAAATTTCTAAGTATGCATTCATAATATAAAATCATATATCATTTTTGGTTGAGACAAGGTTCATTGTTTCTTTTATATATGAAGCCACCATTGAAAATGATTTAACAAACTCAGATGTCTGCTTGAGATTAAACTGGCAAAGTGAATATGGGAAAACATCAGCAAATGGCTTGCCTTTGCCTTTGCCAATACTGGTAAACTGATTAAAAGCAAAGAAAGCTAACGAGAGCCACTGATATTCAAATATGTAAATCATCATTCAATTTTCCTCTCACTCTTATTTTAATCACTCAACTTTCTTCTCACTCTAATTTTAATCATTCAAATTTAAAATTTTTAATTTAATAATCGAACTTTGTACATTAAAACGTTTTAATCACTTCTCAATTATTTTATTAACAAAATGCTTACATAACACTTTAACTCGAACTTTTCTCACTTAGACTTTTTAATTTTTAATTCCCACGTATTCTTTCAATTAGTACTAGAATTCGTCAAGGTTTTCAAAAGTTCACTACGACAACACCTTGTGAAAGTTATAGGTGTTTGAACAGACGGTGCAAAACAAAAACAAAAAACCAAAATCCTCATACCTGGATACAGACCACATAGGGTTCCAACTTTGAGGATGAACTGATAAAGAACATGATCAAGCCAACCTGCAAAAGGCGTTCCTTCACTCCCTAACAGCACATAATATGAATAAAAAATAAAAAATGGAAAGTACGTACAGCAGGTTTCGTGGTGTAGTTGGTTATCACGTCAGTCTAACACACTGAAGGTCTCCGGTTCGAGTCCGGGCGAAGCCATAAAATTTCGTTTTTCAGCTTTTTTCTTTGAAAAGCAAAAAAGGACGAAAAGAAGAGCCGACGCCGTTGCCGGGGATCGAACCCGGGTCACCCGCGTGACAGGCGGGAATACTTACCACTATACTACAACGACACCGTTGTGTATACTTTGTTATTTTTATTATACAAACTTTTCAACATCTTTAATGCCTTGTGATTTCAAGGAGAGCAGAGCACTCCTATTCTTTCTTATGTCAAAATAGATTTTAGAAATTTATTTCATGCTTGTATATTTTTATTTTATAAACATTTAATTTAATTTTGTATTGAAATTATTGTTTATTTATGTTATGTTTCAGTATTTATTTTTTTGGTCACAGTCCAAACATTCAAAAAGGCATGCAAGTAATATACCACAATACTCTACTTGAATTAGAATATCAATTTGACTACGTATTGGTGTTTCTTAGAAAAACTGTCCCTCAATGCTCCCTTAAAACTTCATTCATTAGAAGGTGATCTGAACTGATCTTCTGATGTTGTTGATAAGGACTGCTCATTTTTGCTTCTACTGTTGGAAGTTTGTAGAAATTTTTTAGTAAAATAGACATTGAAGCCTGAAAAAAGTGATTGATATTTGAACATGAAAAGTAGATACATCAAAATGGACAGAGATTAAAAGAGTAATTGAATAGAATAGGCCTAAAGACAGCGAATAAATTCATATACTGCAGTGTAACATGTTGGCTGGTTTTATGTACTGTTCTTTAGGCTTTCTACAGAAAATGTTACACATTAGATAATGTGCTTGAATAGTTTAAGTCAAGTACTGGTAGTTCTTGTGTGAATACCAGCTGTGGCAGGGAAAGGATTCGCTGCAAAGGACATAGGGTTCATTAACTCGGCTGGTGCAGCAAAGCACCAAGCAGTGGCTATGCGATCTGGTTCTAATTGGTCGGTGTTCTACCGCTGTGCATTTGATGCGTACCAGGACACTTTCTACCCCCATTCCAATAGTCAGTTTTACCAAGAATGCGATATTTTGGGCACGATTGACTTCATTTTCGGGAATGCGGCAGTTGTTTTCAAAAGTTGCAACATCCTGCCAAGGCAACCTCTGCCTAATCAGTTCAACACCATCACAGCGCAAGGCAAAAAAGACCCTAAACAAAACACTGGCATTTCTATCCAATGAACAATGAGCAATGGGGCATAAACATGCTAGAATTTGAGAATGCAAACTAAATCCAATTCTAAGGTTCTTTTTTTCTGATTAGTAGTAATTAAAATATCCAACTGAAGAGTGGAAGAGTTTTGCACCAAACCAAAAGTAAGGTTTCACAGTTTGAATCCTCTTAATGAACACAAGCCTCACCCCCCCTCCCCCAACTCATGTTGCATGGGAAGATAGTTTATGACAAAGCATTTCTCATAGGCCAGTGATGACAGCTTCCACTTCTGAAGGGGTGTAGAGATGGTATGTCGGTGCTCCCTTGGCAATATCGCCATTGTAGGGAGTCACCTGTAACATTACATTGTCCATGAAAATAAACATGTACATACGGTTCAATTTCGAACTTGCAAAGATTCAATGTAAAAAGCTTACCTTTTCTTCAATTACTTGCTTTAAAATGGACAGATCAATTGTTTTGGCTTCTTGAAGAGTTAGGTCCTATACGAGAAGAAAAAATATCCATTATTACATTAATTGGAATAAAAAAAAGTGCATATACAAGAGAGTCGAAACAATGGAACTTATTATTTGGACATGGCATGTTAATCTTTATTATTTAGACATTGCTGTCAAATAAAAGGAAGATACATAACAGAAGCAGAGATACCTTGCTGAACTGCTCTTGCAAAGAGCTATCTGCACCTTCAGAGCCAATAGCTTTTGCATTGCATTGCCAAAATGTGCCAGAGGGATCTGTATAGTATCTGCAAAACAGAAATTGGAAGTAACTGAGAATAAATTTAACTCAAAGTAGACTTGGTGAATGCAGACCAATAAATTTAATCATTCACACATCCCACAAGGGCAAAAAACACCATAATGAACAAAAGACAGAAAAGTTGAAAATGAAATTCTCTTCAGCTAGGGTATCTATATGGAATGTTGGGATTTCAAATCTATGGAGGAGAAGGAAAGGAAAACAATATATCGGAAAACTAGGTGTTTGAGACAGCAATGGACAAAGAAAAAAGTGGGAACACGTAAATTTTTATGTATCTACTCTTTTGAGTTGATTTTTACAAAAATATAATTAGAAAATGGAAAGAGGAGACTGAAAGGAAGTGTTTCGTAAAAATTGGAAGCTTTGTAAACAATGACTATTCATTGCTAATGCGTAGTTGCACACGTTATACTGAGTGAAGCTTCCCTTTATCACTTATCAGGAAGAGCAAAAAGCAACACAAACAAAGAAATTAAAATAGCTACAACTATACAGAAAAGATATGCCATTGATTCTTCGTCTCCTTCACCAAATCGAAGGTCCAGATCACAAAGAGCTTGTGTTGTGGACTCAACTGTCATTGGTTCACCATATGAAAATCTGTGGTTCTGTGTGAATGTAACATATATCAACATAGAAGTTACATATCAAAGTGTAACAACAGTAATAAGTATTGTACCTGAGTCTCAACTCGTGCATGTTCAACAAGTGTACCTGCATCAGCAATCAACACACTCATCAATTTCCATAATTTTCTCAACACTGCTGGGTCCCAGACAGAGGATCAAGTTCCTTTTAGGCCTGAAAAAAATTGCAATTCCACAAAATCTAACACGTGTGACACATTCTATGTGCCGGATTTGTGGCAGATTTTAACAAGAGTGTAACTTCTAGTGCAGAAGAATTTAATAAAGTAAACAAGTGAGAAGGGAAGGAACCTTAGGGGTATGTGGTAGCATGTTGACTAATTGAAAAAAAAATAGGCAAAATCACGTTGAGTAGAAGAGGAAACGAGGAATAAGCAACAAAGAACTCCATTGCTCATACTCTGATATTCAATTCTAGAGTAATGAAAATCAAACAACATTCACAGTTGTTTAATTGAAGAGGGTAAAAAGAGACTCCAATAAGACCATAGCTAACTTCACTTGGTTCTTCAAGGAAGTTGGCATCTTTTTAAAAAAAGGCAACCTCTCATCTAACAGTTAAGCAAACAAGACACAATAAAGTAAAGAAGAAAGCCTTTTCTTCCAATTGCAAACAAGAACAATGTTTATAAAATTAAAATATAAAAGCATGAAATAAAAAAATTCTAAAATCTATTTTGACACAAGAAAGCAAGGCATTAAACATGTTTCCTAGTTATTTTAATATTAATAACAAAATTTTAGCAGCGGAGCCGTTCTAGTATAGTGGTATGTATTACCGCCTGTCACTCGCGTGTCCTGGGTTCGATCCACGGCAACGGCTTTTGCTTTTCTTTTTCGTCCTTTTTTGTTTTTCAAAGAAAAAAAGCTGAAAAACGAAAAAATATGGCTTCGCCCGGACTCGAACGGGAGACCTTCAGTGTGTTAGACTGACGTGATAACCAACTACACCACGAAACCAGTTGGACATACCATCAATGAAAAAAGCTAATAATGTTTATGTTTTTCTAATTCAGATTATGTGCTGTAAGGGAGTGAAGGAACGCCTTTTGCAGGTTGGCTTGATCATGTTCTTTCTCAGTTCATCCTCAAAGTTGGAGCCCTATGTGGTCTGTATCCAGGTATGAGGATTTTGGTTTTTTTTTTTGTTTTGCACCATCTGTTCAAACACCTATAACTGTCACAAGGTGTTGTTGAATGTAAAAACAGTTGCCAAATATTGTATTTGCATTGTAAGCCCTTTGAGCTAAATTATTTTTGTTTAATAATGCAGCATACTTACCGCCAGGCTTCTCTCTTTCATGGTGAGACTTGATGTCTTTCTTGTGCTTAAATCATTTAGGCTTCAATTTTGTTAGGTTGTGGATACTTCTTGCATTGGGGATATGTCCTTTGTTTAGATGGATAACAGTCATACCTCTGGCAATGTGAACACTACTGCTGCTTCTCTTTGTTTTTGGCAGTTCTACATTCTGAAAATTGTTTCTGGAGTACGTGGATAAGTACAACAAGCAGCAGCCTGTGTCGGATCATTTATCATCAGAATCACCTCGACGAGAAAAATCTAAATTTGAGTCTGAAAAAGTTGTGAACACTTCAGAGGAATATGTTAAAAAAGTAGATACCCTAAGGGGTATGCGAAGAAACCAGAAACAATCTTTACCGACACGGATCATAGATGATATTGTTGCTAGTTTCGACATGGATGATGTTTTAGCTTTCTTTGCTGGTAGTCAGTTTAGCAGTAGTAGCGTAGCACGTATGGTTAAAATAGAACAAATTCAGCAATCCAAGATGTCATGAACATTAGAAAAAACATCTTGGAAGAAAGAATCCCACAGGGATAAGCAAGATCAGGTATTAGATTTTTATATTTGTTGTTACTCACATAACGGATTGCCCAGCTTTGTAACGGAAGCTTGTTACCTGAGTGGGGCATTGAGATAATGGGACATGGGTTAGTCCCATTGAGTCGGATCCTTGTTGCTTTACCATGGCTTGCCCGTTCCAAAACAAGAGTTGGGCTATGGGACCTCAGTGAAAGCTGTGATTGTCAAGGCCTACTAGAGTGAAGGGTACAGCGTGAGGCTGGTTACACACAGCAACGAAGACCTTCCTCTCTTGGCAGTGGGAGGATTACAAGCTTCTTTCACCAAGATCCAACATGTCTCGGCAAAGCCTACCTTAACTGGACCATCATCTTTTCTTTTTTGCCATCTCTCGTTTTAATTCACAGCCTGTTCAATTTTCTTCTGTCTTTTAGCCCTTTTCCTCAACACTAATTTTGGGGGATCTTACATCGAAAAATGTTTCTGGCCAGGTACCGAATCGAAGTATATTTGCTACTGCTATACTTTAACTCTTTTTAATGTTTGGTGATTGGACTGTGAAGGACAAAAAGGTGTTTAATCATAACGATATCGCTGGCATGTTTGATAACTGGTTTATATGTTGTAGCTAGAACATGAAAAGGAACAGCGCTTGTTACAGACATTGATCTCCTGCTACATGGATGGAGGTGGATCAAAGGAAGAGAAGATGTTTTACACTTTGGAACATGACAAAGCATTGGTTATAAAGTACTGCAAGATTTACTTTTTATTATGAAAATGTCAAAATATTATTTCATTATGAAAAATGATAGAAGAGTTATAGATAGATGTTGGGAGGTTAATGTCTAGTCATGGTTTTGCAATCAGAAGTTTTTATAGGTAAGGTTGTCCCTTGTTGCTGCTGGTGAAGACTGAGTCAGCTTTGTGGTCGATTCTGCATCTTTTTGATAGTCAATTTTTTAAAATTTAATTTATTATTATTTTAAATTTATTATTAAAAAATATTTAAAAATATTCAATCAAGTAATATTTTAAATATAAATTTTATAAAATTTAATTATTTAAAACAACTATAGTCAAGTTTAAAAAAATTATCATCATACGTCAATAAGTGATAAATTTAGTGGAAAATAATATTTAAATCTGTAAAAAATTAAATTAAAATTTTTAAATCATATGTCAAATATCTAAACCTAATATTTATATCATTCTAAAAATAAATATTATATACTTTTTTTTTACTCTCTCGGTTCCAAGGTTTTGTCTTTACTAATCCAGACTGACCCGCATCGCACAGCTAACTCTGGTGAATGAGTCTCCCAGCATGGATTTTTTGCAATAACAAGGACTTGAACTTAAGACATTACTTGTTGGTATCAATACTATATTTTTATTTTATAATCTAAAATCAAATTTAAATTTAAAATTTGTAATCCATATAAGTAGTATAAATTTTGTTAATAAATATTTCAATATATATATTTGTATCCTCTCTAAATTTATTATCAATGATAATAATTTGTTTTGATTAATCTAGGGACAATATATTTTCTAAAGACTTTCAATCATTTCACAATAAATGATTAAATACCCTATAATCTTTGGTGCTCGAACCTAAGAGCTTTAGGAATAGCTAACATGAGAGTTCTAGGAATAATAATCATTCCTTTAACCACTTAGGGTAAGTTGGTTTGTGCATAAATGACAATAATTTTAACCTCATTTAAATCCATACAAGCATATTGAATGTCCATTTTTGCCATACGAATTACCAATTCTAGGTTTTCTCCAACTCGATCGAAATGAACTAAATCATCCCATCAAGTCCTTACTTAAAATATTGGATAAACTACACAAATAATCACTCATGTTTTATTTTATTTTTTTTACTCGCATTTTAAAACTAATAATTTGGTTACTAACGTAATTGATTTATAAAAGTCGACCACTTAACTTTAACAGTTGCTTAACAATCGTTATCATGGGGAACGAAAACTGATGTTACGTGTTAACCATCCAAGAGAGAAGAAGAGCTGAGAGAACAACATGATGGAAGCAATGATATGGTGGCAACGTTTGGGGAAAACTCTGTTCTCCTTGGCCGACAGTTGTGGACGATAACAACCAAACCCAGGAATTGGATTCTCATAGATTACCGGCCGGCCAACATCGTTGTTAAACTCAACAAGCTTAGCGGGTTCAAAAAATACAAGCTACTTGGACATGCTTTTCGTTTTGGTATAGAAAGGCAAGGAACGAGTTTGTTTAAGTTTTTGTGTTTTGGTTTGACCTGTGCCTCGTTACATAGGATCCTTCTAAAACATATACACGATAGCTTAACACTCGAGGAAATAATCTCAAAGGCCACTGTACATATAATGGCAAGAATTGTTAAACTTAATGGATTGAGCTTATTCAAATTGAATGTGTATATCAGCTGAAAATTGATAGTTATTGACAACTTTCAAGACTATTGTGAACCTTCTTTGGTTTTTTTCTTTTTATGCATACAGTATTAGTTGCAAACTAAATACACAGGAATAGTTTAAAACTCCATAACTAGAGGTATTAAACTAATGAATGGAAAAACTTTGAAAAAAAATTCAACATATTCATATCCGACACTTACACTTGTGGACGAGCAACACAACTGAGTCAGCTGTCCAGGCAATTCTCTCTTGATAACAGGAAGCTGAGTATTCCCTTTAACGGCATTCCCAAGATTATCCTGGAACTAAATAACAAGGTACCATCTTTTAACCACTTCTTTTATCTTCTGCAACAACCTAGCACTCACTTTCCCTTGGTCTCTCAACATCTGCAAAACCTCTCTATGCACTAGCATTGGCAACAAACAAGGCCTAGCTCTCTCAATCCTCCTATAATTCTTCTCTTGGCTTTTGTAATACTTTAGTTTCTCTTTCTCTTTCTAAGATTTTAGTGACGCTGATAACAAGTATAAAAAAAATTAAATCATAAGAAAAAATAAAACTAAATAAATTTACTTGCAAATTGTTTTATATTGCGTTTAATAAACTATTTAATAAATACATCAAATTTTAAATAGAAAACATCAAGAGATTTTATTGAACTTTCAATTACTCACACACAAAACAAGTAAGATCATTTTTTAAGAAGGTACATGTTAGGTTTTAACCTTCCCGCTTTGTCAAAAAATAATAAAGGAATAATTAAGTGAAAAGTAAAAAAAAATGTCACATCATCATCACCATTAACTTTTTTTTTAATGGTGTGTAATAAAAAAATAGAGAAAATCGCCTCAGTGGCCAAAAATATCTTATAATATACGATTTTAACCAACTTTTTTTGGATTTGCCAAAATGACCAACAAAATCGCAATGCGAAATAAAAATCGCAATGCGATAGTACAAATTCGCATTGCGATTTTCCAGAATCGCGACGCGAATATGAAAATCGCAACGCGAACATATAAATCGCAACGCGATTCTTACTATCGCAACGAGTATCCGTAAAAATCGCAACGTGTATCCGTAAATCGCAACGACAATACGTAAAATCGCAACGCGTATCCGTAAATCGCAATGCGATTTTTAAAGCGCCATTAGAATCGCTACGCGTATTTTATTTTCAAATTCCAAACACGAATATTAAGAGAAAATCTCGTAATCGCAACTCATAACCTAAAATCACAACTCAGTCCCATCTCCATCTCTCACTCTCTACGGTGAAATCCGTCCCCATCTCCGAAGATTTCCGTCCCCATCTTCGACGAAATCCCTCACAATCATTCAGAAATGGAAAATCAACCTCCGATGGTTAGTTTTTTTAATAATTTTTATTTTGAAAATTTTGCATTATTTTAGGTTTTTCATATTGAAACTGATGATAAGTTTACTGGTAATTTCAATAATAGATTAACCATCTCGCGTTGCGATTTTCATTTCGCGTTGCGATTCTCTCGTTGCGATTTTCATTTCGCGTTGCGATTTTCATTTCAACCAAAAGACAAAACAGTGTTGCAAATTTTAGTTTCAAGAATAAACTACTATTTATGTTTATTGTTTTTGGTATATCTTCACAATGTAGTTTTTGGTATATCTAACTTGGTATGTTTATTGTTTTTGTAGAAATTTTTTACGTCTTCATTGACATTAAGGAATAAAGTTAGCCTAGCCACTACAATTGCTTCGAAGCTTTCACCTGCACAAAGAAAATTATTTGAGGAAACCTGCTTCGGGCCATGGCTGAGAGTACAACATCCGGGTGGAGATGCTAATTTGACCTATTTGTGGCTTCAGACCATGACTAGCGATCTACCCGACAGTATACAACGTGGTGAGGAAGAGATATTGTTTCATTTTCCACCGGCGTATACTTGTTTTGGGCGGAAGGAGTTCTGCTTAATCACTGGTCTACGATTCGGACACGATGATGTAGGCTGGTACACTCGTCATATCGCCCGCCCATCATGGTTAGCTCGGGTTTTTCCTGATGAGTCAATGGAGAAGCCGAACCTACACGTCGACGACCTGAAGAAATTGTTTAATAAGAAAGATGGTTTCACTCGGATGGATGACGTCGATGTTGTCCGAGTATGCCTTCTAGTACTTTTGTATGCCGGCTTTTTAGGCAGAGAGGTCAGGCAACCTATTCCTCAGGAGCTAATATTATTGGTAGAGGACCTGAATGCATGGAATTTGTTTCCGTGGGGTTCGTATATATGGAAAGCTACCTGGACTAAGTTGTCGTCTGCCTTTGATGACCGCAAAAGTTTGCCTGGCGATGGGTCGAAATACACTTTGCCAGGCTTTGTTTGGGCCTTTAAGGTAAGAATTTCTATATAATGTTTCCAAAATTATAATTTAATTATTTTAACAATTACTAATGTTTGTTATTATATTGTTTGTAGATTTGGATATTCGAGGCTTTCCCTAGCATGCGGACATATGCAATAAAAACGTCAAATGATATTCCCAGGGCTATTTTCTGGAAGAGGAAAAGTCTGTTGGATTGGGAAGACTTAATACCATATGCGACAATAAATAATGTAAGTTAACACAAATAATTTCATATATAAACAAGTTATTAATAGTAGACGTTTAACTTTGTTTGAGTTTTTATATTGTTAGGAGGCCACACTTCATTACAAAGACTAGTCAGCGTTGTTTTGATGGCACGGATGATGAGCAGCATCCACTTCCTCCACTTCGAGAGCCATCACCTCACCCAGAGCCATCACCTATCCCGTCACATCATCGAGCCTCTTCTCCACCATCACCTCATGATAGGCGACCGGCAAAGATGCCACGACTTCTATCTCCCTGTTCTCCACCTCCACCTCCACAGGATGAGTCAAGGGAGTTACGTGATGAGGTCAATGCCTTGCGTGAGGAGATCGGTACTCTACGCGATAACAATGATCCATGGCGTGTGGAGGTGTCTACTTTACGTGGTGAGGTTGCCGCTCTACGTGAGATGGTAGTATCGTTACAGAATGAGGTTCATACTCTACGCAACGAGGTAAGTTTAAGATTTTCCATATTTAACTTGATGATAAATTTACTCGTAATTTCACTTAAATTAACCATTTCACTTAGATTGCTTAGTAAATTTATTCGGTTGCTGCCAATATTGCTAAACTGTTTATTCTTTAACACTGTGAAGTTAGTATTTGTCTTTTGTTTTGTCTTTTGGTTGAAGTAAATTTATTCGGTTGCTGCCAATCTGCTAAACTGTGTATTCTTTAACACTGTGAAATAGTATTTGTCTTTGTTTTGTCTTTTGGTTGAACTAAACTGTGTATTCTTTAATACTCTGAAGTTAGTATTTGTCTTTGTTTTGTCTTTTGGTTGAAGTAATGCAATCCATTCAAGTTTCAATTTGTAGAAGAAGAAATAGTTTACTTTCGCAACACGAAACTTAAAATCGCAACGTGAAAAATGACTATCGCAACGCGAAATGAAAATCGCAACGCGAAATGAAAATCGCAACGCGAAATGAAAATCGCAACGCGAAATGGAAATGTGGTGAAACAAAAAAATTTTGGTCATGAAATTGTGGTGGAACCATTAAATTTTGAGGTTGATAACAACGTTGTACATTGTGAGCACCATAAACTGGGGCTGAAGAACTTAGTTGATTACTACCCGCTACTGACCCAACTTCACTACTTCTAGGTTCAACAACATACAATGTAACATCATCTTGCGAAACTCTAATGTAAGCAATGAATCGTTCAACATCTTCATTATCGCAACGCGAAATGAAAATCGCAACGCGAAATGAAAATCGCAACGCGAAATGGAATGTGGTGAAACAAAAAATTTTGTCATGAAATTGTGGTGGAATAAATTTTGAGGTTGATAACAACGTTGTACATTGTGAGCACCATAACTGGGGCTGAAACTTAGTGATTACTACCCGCTACTGACCCAACTTCACTACTTCTAGTTCAACAAACATACAATGTAACATCATCTTGCGAAACTCTAATGTAAGCATGAATCGTTCAACATCTTCATTGTCGGATAACAATAAACTTTACCTTTTCTCTGATAATAACCTAAATCCACTTAGGGGAAACTCTTAAATTCATTTCTTTGAAAAGTAGTTTCATTCATAGGTAAGAGACATATATTGTAAAACAACATGAACATTCTCCCATGACCCTCCAAAACAAAAATCTATCCAAACATGATCAACATTAGATGATTTCATGGTTGTAAATTAATTTACTAAACAGACGAGCTGCGAAACTAAAACCTGTTGCCGGATGGGGAAGGATGTCTTGGATATAGGAAACGGATGTCGTCGGAGAGGTGATAGATGGAGATGAATGAGTTGCGATTTAAGGGATTATTTTATTTTGCTGCTGTTGCGTAGTTATATACCCAAAATTTAAGTGTTGTTGCGATTTTACAGATTCTCGTTGCGATTTACGGATTATCGTGCGATTTACAGATTATCGTTGCGATTTACAGATTCTCGTTGCGATTAACGTATTCTGGTTGCGATAATCAGAATCGCGTTGCGATTTTACGTATTCTCGTTGCGATTTACGGATATGCGTTGCGATTTTACGTATTCTCGTTGCGATTTACGGATACGCGTTGCGATTTTACGTATTGTCGTTGCGATTTACGGATACGCATTGCGATTTTTACGAATACTCGTTGCGATAGTAAGAATCGCGTTGCGATTTATATGTTAAGTATGATTTTAAAAAATATAATAATAGTCAAATCACCAAAACAAAAATAAAAATAATAAGTGGATAATTAAATAAATAATTTTTTAATTATACGTGAAATTATAATTTTGGGCCTCGGGTAAGAGAGGTCTTGGGCAAGTGCCCCTCTTGTCCAAGCTCAGGGACGACCTGATATTAGGGTTCATTTTGATAGGGTTGGAACAAGTCATTAGCTTTAGGGTGAGTAAAACTCGATTTGACTCAAAAATTGATTTTTTTTAATTTTGAGTTATTCAAGTCAACTCGAATTATCAATTCGATTTTCGAGTTTGAATCGAGTTTATATTTCAAAATTTTGAGTAACTTGAAAAACCATAAATTTAGATTAATATTTTGACATATTTACGATTTGGTCCTGATTTACTATTCCTTCAATTTCTCTTCCATTTTAAATCACATTTTTACCAAATTTTAATCACGTTTTTCTAAATCATCATAGAATACATATTTACTTTCAAATCTACTTTTTGATAATTTTTTCTATTTTTTCAATTTAATCCCTCAATTTTGCATGATTTCTATATTTCTTCGATTTATCCTTTACTCTAAGTACGTTTTTTTGACCAAGTTTAAACCACTTGCTCCCCTACCACTATAAAATACCTATGCAACTTCTATTATTATTTTTACTAAAATGTACTCTTATTTTATTTTTAGTCCTTTAACTTTGCATTTTACTCAATTTAATCTTTTGACTACAATTGTTTACAAATTCTTTATTCACATCAATTCTTTGACTCTTTTATACTCACATCAATCTTTTATCCTCAAAAAAAACTTCTTTGAAATATAATATTGTAAATTTATTTTATAAGTTTAGATTGTATGCTATATATTAAATAACATTATAATGTGAAAAGAATATGAAGATATATAAATATATATTTCATATGGTTAGAGAAATTAGAACAAATATGTACTCTAATACTATAAATAATTATAATTAAATTTACATAGAAACTCAACTCGATTAAAAAAAATCAAGTTAAATTCGAGTCATAAAATGTAACTCGTCAACTCGAAAACTCAAAATTTTTTTACTCAACTCGACTTAATCAAATGCTCACTCCTAGTTAACACCACATTCGAATATATATTTCAAATGCTCACTCCCAATGTTCAATCCGGGTTGGTTGTGCCTTCCATGTCAACATTCTCAAACATATCACTAGTGGCTAAAGATTCAAGCTCTCTCTGTAACTGGGCTTTTGTGTAGATCCCTCCCGGTCCCAACGAAACCATTTCGAAGAAGGAATCTTCAATTTCAACAGTGGTCCACCGCCAGCTAACGGCGGATTCACTCTTAATTCAAAACGAATGTGTGTCTATCTGAAAACTTAATTTTTTAATTAATTATATATTTCATTGATTTTATTCATCTTAAAATTTTATTTGTACTCAATTCATAAAAAAAATTTATATTATTAATATATACGTTCGTCTTAAAAAATATTTCTAGATCCACTATTATTCATTGTCATCCATTTGTACTCAAAAAAAATCTGAAAGATTGTATTTTTCGAACCCACTAAGCTAGTTGAGTTGAACAACGATGTTAGTCAATAACCCATGTAAATCTCATTCCTGAATTTAATTGTTATCGTCCGCAATTGCCAATGAAGGAGAGAGAAACTTTTCGTAAAAGTTGCCACCACTGCTTCCATCATGTTATTGTGTTCTCTCAATTCTTCTTCTTCTTCTTCTCCATTATTCTCCTCCTAAAAAGATGATTGGGTGGCACCAAAGTAAGGTTCAGTTTCCCGAAAAGCAACTTTCACACAAACAAATTTAAGGGCTTGGTGATCTAATTTCCTAGCGTGTCGAGCATGAATGAAAGAAACATATCCAAACACCTTTGGATGGCATATATACAATTAGGCTTGTGTATTCACTAATCAATTTACACGGTATATATATAAATAAAGTTTCCTATATTATGAATATCAAGAACAAGAAATCAAAATTCCTAAGAATAATCATAAGAATCTATCATTAGAGTGTTGTCACTTAGTAAAAAATTAGTCGAGCTGTCACTCAGTGCACAGTTTATTACCTTGTTATTCCTACCCAATCCCTGGTGAGGTTATCCATGTGTAGGCCTTGTGAGCAACACATTTGGGGGGGGGGGGTGTTAGTGTTATTCCACATCTGTTAAGTACTGTTCTTCCTCTGGTCTTATATTAAAGTTGGGCCCCTCCACATATTACAGATTGTTTTTAGGTTTGATGCTTGACATTCATGTTTAATCAACAATGGTTATGCATTTTACTATTTAAGTTTAGTTTCTAATAAAATTGAAGTAACAAAAAGAAAAAAAAGCAAGTAGCAAAAGTTAGACCAATTGAGCATATGTGAATTGATTGGTTTGTTGGAGTTAATCCACTCATATCTTGAGACTTGGTTTCAATTGCTCTATTGTCAATGCATCAGCCACATCCCCTGCCGTGAATTCTAGAAGCATGCAGGACATGTCAATTACCTATGCTGATAACATAAACTCCAGTGCTTCTCTTCTTGTGAAGCGGGAGAATCCCGGTGGTCAAGTGTCACCCTTAACTGGTCTTAAGAAAAGAACTAGGCTTAATGCTGTTGGACCAGATGGGATTCCACAACAATAAATCGGCCCACATATGGATGGCCTCCATGGACCAGATATGAGCTGGAAGAATATGTTACTGCCCCAGCAAGCAATGTAAAGAGGAATCCAATATGCAAATGCCAGCATGCAGAAGTATCCTCTGCTGGCTTTTGACGGGGTTCTGAATCAGGAGGCTGGTACAATGCCATTTGCTGCTGGACAGCCAGGATTGAGATATGGTTCCAAAGAAGAACCGTTTGATCCGGACAAGTTGGATTGTGCTGAATTCAATAGGGAAACTGATGCAAACCATTTGGATCCACAGCAGAGCCGACTTCAATCGAGATTACCCCATGGATTTGTGAGGCTTAGTTTCCTTCAAACATCTTGGAACAATATTAATCAGCATGTTGAGAAAGATGTGAAAAAGGAGGAATGGTTCCAAAAAAGGAAATTACTGCAAAGTCCACGTGTATCAGGTGGGGCTTTCCCTCAATCTCCATTATCATCAAAAGCTGGTGAATTTTCAAGTGGTTCTATAGGGCCTCACTTTGAGGCTGTTGCAACAACCAATGCACTTGGAGCATTTCTAAAGGATAAGGCAGCTGTTAACTCAATTCCTGCCGTTGGTGGTACCTAATCTTTGACTTCAAGTGCAAATGACTCTATGCAACAACATCACCAGTCTCAAGCTGCTGGCAAGCGAAAATCAAATTCCCTCCCCAAGACCCCAGCAACAAATGCTGTTGGATCTCCTGCAAGTGTTAGCAATATTAGTGTTTCTCTAAACGCAAGCAGTCCTTCTGTGGGAACCCCACCTTTGGGTGATCAAACAATGCTCGAAAGGTTCTCAAAGATTGAAATTGTGACTATGAGGTATAATGTGAATTGAATTACTACTGCACTGGATTTGATGGACTTCTAGCCTTTTCTTCCAATTGCAAACAAGAACAATGTTCCTTCCGGAGGAAAAGGGCAGACAGAAGAAAATTGAGAAACAACTCCGGGCCAGCATAGCCAAAAGAAAAAGATAATGGTCCAGTCATGGTCGGCTCAATGAGACCTTTGGATCTTAATGGATCAAGCCTGTAATCCTCCCACTGCCAAGAGAGGATGGTCTTCGCTGCTCTGTGAAACCAGCCTGACGCAGTACCCTTCACTCTAGAAGCCTTTGAATTTTCAAGTGGTTCTATAGGGCCTCACTTTGAGGCTGTTGCAACAACCAATGCACTTGGAGCATTTCTAAAGGATAAGGCAGCTGTTAACTCAATTCCTGCCGTTGGTGGTACCTAATCTTTGACTTCAAGTGCAAATGACTCTATGCAACAACATCACCAGTCTCAAGCTGCTGGCAAGCGAAAATCAAATTCCCTCCCCAAGACCCCAGCAACAAATGCTGTTGGATCTCCTGCAAGTGTTAGCAATATTAGTGTTTCTCTAAACGCAAGCAGTCCTTCTGTGGGAACCCCACCTTTGGGTGATCAAACAATGCTCGAAAGGTTCTCAAAGATTGAAATTGTGACTATGAGGTATAATGTGAATTGAATTACTACTGCACTGGATTTGATGGACTTCTAGCCTTTTCTTCCAATTGCAAACAAGAACAATGTTCCTTCCGGAGGAAAAGGGCAGACAGAAGAAAATTGAGAAACAACTCCGGGCCAGCATAGCCAAAAGAAAAAGATAATGGTCCAGTCATGGTCGGCTCAATGAGACCTTTGGATCTTAATGGATCAAGCCTGTAATCCTCCCACTGCCAAGAGAGGATGGTCTTCGCTGCTCTGTGAAACCAGCCTGACGCAGTACCCTTCACTCTAGAAGCCACGACACCCACAGTTTTCACCGAGGTACCATTGCTCAACTCCTGGCTTGGATCGGGCAGGCCATTGTAAAGCCACGTAGGATCCGACTCAATGAACCATACCCATGTCCCATCATCTTAGTGCCCCCACTCGGGTCACAAGCATTCGTTACAAAGCTCGGCAATCCACACTGTATGCAACAACAAATATAAAGAACTGATACCTGCTCTTGCTTACCCATGTGGGATTCTCTCTTCCGAGATGCTTTTTCTAATGTTCATGTCTTTTTCCTTAGAAGAAATGTTCATATCTTCTTGGATAACTGAACTTGTTCTATCTTAACTATACATGCTACTACCGGTAAATTCATTATTAGTAAAGAAAGCTAATGAAAGCTTTCAATCCCAATGTTCCAGTTTTTACAAGATCGATCGAGGACTGCAAATGAACCAAGTTCATCACAAATGAAAAAGAAAAGAAGAAGGAAAAAAAAAGAGAAACAGATTTAGATGCTTGCCAAAGGACCTCATATCCTCAACATGAGACCATACAAGAGTTTCAGATAACATATTCTGATTCCCTGCAACTCCATCTCCTTGATGTTTTGTTTTATTATGAACGGGCCAAGTCTTATACACAAACTACTTTTGTGAGAATGAAAGAAACATCATGGATTTTACCATATTGAATAAATCTGTATGTATATAACCATTTCTATTATGGATTTAAACCATGTTCTGTATGCGCTAGTATTACATAAAAAGCTTCAATGCCCTATAGACTAGGGAGCAAGGAATTCTGGACATTCCTTTCTAGATCCTGCTTAGCCCTGTCTGGTCTGTTAAGTTTCTTCTTTTCTTCTGTGGCATTGCATGCTCCACATTGATGGGTTGAGCTAATGAGAGGTTTCGTTGAGACAAGGTTCATTGTTTCTTTATATATGAAGCCACCATTGAAAATGATTTAACAAACTCAGATGTCTGCTTGAGATTAAACTGGCAAAGTGAATATGGGAAAACATCAGCAAATGGCTTGCCTTTGCCTTTGCCAATACTGGTAAACTGATTAAAAGCAAAGAAAGCTAACGAGAGCCACTGATATTCAAATATGTAAATCATCATTCAATTTTCCTCTCACTCTTATTTTAATCACTCAACTTTCTTCTCACTCTAATTTTAATCATTCAAATTTAAAATTTTTAATTTAATAATCGAACTTTGTACATTAAAACGTTTTAATCACTTCTCAATTATTTTATTAACAAAATGCTTACATAACACTTTAACTCGAACTTTTCTCACTTAGACTTTTTAATTTTTAATTCCCACGTATTCTTTCAATTAGTACTAGAATTCGTCAAGGTTTTCAAAAGTTCACTACGACAACACCTTGTGACAGGTATAGGTGTTTGAACAGATGGTACAAAACAAACAAAAAAAACCAAAAATCCTCATACCTGGATACAGACCACATAGGGTTCCAACTTTGAGGATGAACTGATAAAGAACATGATCAAGCCAACCTGCAAAAGGCGTTCCTTCACTCCCTTAAAAATAAGTAATATAAATAAAAAACACGAAATGGACACTGAAAGTTTCGTGGTGTAGTTGGTTATCACGTCAGTCTAACACACTGAAGGTCTCTGGTTCGAGTTCGGGCGAAGCCAAAAAATATCGTTTTTCAGCTTTTTTCTTTGAAAAGCAAAAAAGGACGAAAAATAGAGCAGACGCCGTTGCCGGGGATCGAACCCGGGTCACCCGCGTGACAGGCGGGAATACTTACCACTATACTACAACGACACCGTTGGGTATACTTTGTTATTTTTATTAAACAAACTTTTCAACATGTTTAATGCCTTGTGATTTCAAGGAGAGCAGAGCACTCCTATTCTTTCTTATGTCAAAATAGATTTTAGAAATTTATTTCATGCTTCTATATTTTTATTTTATAAACATTTAATTTAATTGTGTATTGAAATTATTGTTTATTTATGTTATGTTTCAGTATTTATTTATTTGGTCACAGTCCAAACATTCAAAAAGACATGCAAGTAATATACCACAATACTCTACTTGAATTAGAATATCAATTTGACTACGCATTGGTGTTTCTTAGGAAAACTGTCCCTCAATGCTCCCTTCAAGCTTCATTCATTAAAAGGTGATCTGAACTGATCTTCTGATGTTGTTGATAAGGACTGCTCATTTTTACTTCTACTTTTGGAAGTTTGTAGAAAATTTTTAGTAAAATAGACATTGAAGCCTGAAAAAAGTGATTGATATTTGAACATGAAAAGTAGATACATCAAAATGGACAGAGCTTAAAAGAGTAATTGAATAGAATAGGCCTAAAGACAGCGAATAAATTCATTTCCTGCAGTGTAACATGTTGGCTGGTTTTATGCACTGTTCTTTAGGCTTTCTACAGAAAATGTTACACATTAGATAATGTGCTTGAATAGTTTAAGTCAATTACTGGTAGTTCTTGTGTGAATTACCAGCTGTGGAAGGGAAAGGATTCGCTGCAAAGGACATAGGGTTCATTAACACGGCTGGTGCTTAAGCAGTGACTATGCGATCTGGTTCTAATTGGTCGGTGTTCTACCGCTGTGCATTTGATGCGTACCAGGACACTCTCTACCCCCATTCCAATAGTCAGTTTTACCAAGAATGCCATATTTTGGGCACGATTGACTTCATTTTCGGGAATGCGGCAGTTGTTTTCCAAAGTTGCAACATCCTGCCAAGGCAACCTCTGCCTAATCAGTTCAACACCATCACAGCGCAAGGCAAAAAAGACCCCAACCAAAACACTGGCATTTCTATCCAATGAACAATGAGCAATGGGGCATAAACATGCTAGAATTTGAGAATGCAAACTAAATCCAATTCAAAGGTTCTTTTTTACTGATTAGTAGTAATTAAAATATCCAACTGAAGAGTGGAAGAGTTTTGCACCAAACCAAAAGTAAGGTTTCACAGTTTGAATCCTCTTAATGAACACAAGCCTCACCCCCCCCCTCCCCCAACTCATGTTGCATGGGAAGATAGTTTATGACAAAGCATTTCTCATAGGCCAGTGATGACAGCTTCCACTTCTGAAGGGGTGTAGAGATGGTACGTCGGCGCTCCCTTGGCAATATCGCCATTGTTGGGAGTCACCTGTAACATTACATTGTTCAAATAACCAAGAGTTTGTCCATAAAAATAAACATGTACATACGGTTCAATTTCGAACTTGCAAAGATTCAATGTAAAAAGCTTACCTTTTCTTCAATTACTTGCTTTAAAATGGACAGATCAATTGTTTTGGCTTCTTGAAGAGTTAGGTCCTATACGAGAAGAAAAAATATCCATTATTACATTAATTGGAATAAAAAAAAGTGCATATACAAGAGAGTCGAAACAATGGAACTTATTATTTGGACATGGCATGTTAATCTTTATTATTTAGACGTTGTTGTCAAATAAAAGGAAGATACATAACAGAAGCAGAGATACCTTGCTGAACTGCTCTTGCAAAGAGCTATCTGCACCTTCAGAGCCAATAGCTTGTGCATTGCATTGCCAAAATGTGCCAGAGGGATCTGTATAGTATCTGCAAAACAGAAATGAGAAGTAACTGAGAATAAATTTAACTCAAAGTAGACTTGGTGAATGCAGACCAATAAATTTAATCATTCACACATCCCACAAGGGCAAAAAACACCATAATGAACAAAAGACAGAAAAGTTGAAAATGAAATTCTCTTCAGCTAGGGTATCTATATGGAATGCTGGGACTTCAAATCTATGGAGGAGAAGGAAAGGAAAATAATATATCGGAAAACTAGGTGTTTGAGACAGCAATGGACAAAGAAAAAAGTGGGAACACGTAAATTTTTATCTATCTACTCTTTTGAGTTGATTTTTTAAAAATATAATTAGAAAATGGAAAGAGGAGACTGAAAGGAAGTGTTTCGTAAAAATTGGAAGCTTTGTAAACAATGACTATTCATTGCTAATGCATAGTTGCACACGTTATACTGAGTGTAGCCTCCCTTTATCACTTATCAGGAAGAGCAAAAAGCAACACAAACAAAGAAATTAAAATAGCTACAACTATACAGAAAAGATATGCAATTGATTCTTCGTCTCCTTCACCAATTTAATGAAAGAATCAAAATAAAATGATAATAATAATTTAATGATTGATATGATATATTTAAAAATTTAAAACCAATTTAAAATAAATGTCATAAGTTTGAGCACATTTTGTGCGATTATCTTGTAAATAAACATCCTAATCCCAAATTCTACCATTGACCGCTTCCATGGGTATTATTAAAGAGCATTACCATTGACCGCTTCCATAGGTATTATTAAAGAGAAAATGCTCATAATTCAGATATAACTTCCTTCTCATAATTCATCATGTTGTTGTTGCCTTCATCTTCCTCATCTATACGGAGAAAGAAATACGATGTTTTCTTGAGTTTTAGAGGCGAAGACGCTCGCAAGAACTTTACGGATCATCTCTACGGTGCTCTGAGACGGAGCAGTATTGTCACTTTCAGGAATGATCTTAAGCTGGAGGCCGGTGAGGAGATCGCATCGGAACTTTTTAAAGCCATTCAACAATCGTATTGCTCGGTAATCGTTTTATCTGAAACCTATGTCTCTTCCGGTTGGTGCTTGAAGGAGCTCGCCGAGATTGTTAAACAAAAAAACGAGACGGGTCATAAAATATTCCCAATTTTCTACGATGTGGATCCATCTTATTTAAGGAAACAGAAAGAGAAAATCGAAGAAGCATTTGTTAAACACGCAGAAAGATACAAGGAAGATAAAAACAAGATCTCAAGGTGGCGAAATGCTTTGACTCAAGTAGCTAACATCAAAGGATGGCATTTAAATAACAGGTCATCCATTCTTTTCTTCCCTATTTTCTTGTTTAATCAATTTAATAATTATAAAAATGAACTGAATTTTATTGCTTTGTAGAAATGAATCGGAGTTTATAGGCGACATTGTTAGAAAATTATCAGCAAAATTATGTCAGACATATCCAATTGTTCATGATGAATTGGTTGGAATTAGATCACGCTTAGAAGAGTTGTATTCGAAAATAGAGATCGGAGAAGATGACGTCCGGATTATTGGAATCTGTGGAATGGGCGGCATCGGTAAAACAACTCTGGCAAGAGTTGTTTACGATCAAATGTCATCTCATTTTGAAGGTAAGTGCTTCATTGCTGATGTACGAGAGGCTTCTGATAAATTCGGACTTGTTTCTCTACAAAAACAACTTCTTTCCCAGATCTTGTTTGATGAAGGTATTGAATTTTTCAATGTTATGGAAGGAAACGCCAAAATTAGCCACAGATTGTCTCACAAAAAGGTCCTTGTTGTTATCGATGATGTCGATAATTTACAACACTTGAAATGCTTGGTTGGAAGACATGATTGGTTCGGTTCAGGGAGCAGGATCATTGTAACAACAAGAGATGAACATTTGCTCCAAGCTTACCGAGTAGATGAAGTGTATAAACCTACAACATTGAATGACAATGATGCACTTCGGCTTTTCGATCTGAAAGCTTTTGATAGTGAGACAGTGCCAAATGATGTTTTCATTGAGCTTTCTGAACATGTTGTGAAATACGCCGGTGGTCTCCCCTTAGCTGTTGAAGTTTTGGGTTCTTTTTTGTGCGGCAGAGATGTAGCTCAGTGGAGAAGTGCAATCCAAAGACTTGAAAAGGATTCTAACAAAGAAATTATCGACAGGCTCCGAATCAGCTTTGATGGATTGGAAGAAAGTGAGAAGAATATATTTCTGGATATAGCATGCTTCTTTAATGGGGACGAGAAAGATTTCGTGATGAAAGTATTGGATGGTTGTGGTTTTTCCCCGGATATTGGAATCGATGTTCTCATCAAGAAGTCTCTTCTAACCTTTAGTGAAAACAACAAATTGTGGATGCATAACTTGCTACAAGAAATGGGAAGAAAAATTGTTCGGGAAAAATCTAGTGAGGAACCTGGAAAACGTTGTAGATTGTGGGAGGAAGAAGATGTCTATCATGTGCTAACCAGAAACTCTGTAAGTCATTCCATGGAAATCGCATAGTATTATTATTATTATTATTATTATTATTATTATACATAATGTGAATTTTCACAAGTTTTATCATATAAATTACCCCTTTATTTTGTGTTTTCTTATGTCTTATTCTTGAATGTTTTTAGGCTACCGAAGTGATTGAAGGCATGATCATTGACAATAAGAGGTAGCAAGACATACATACATGTGTTTGCAGATATCAATTCTATTTTCCTATGGGCTATGTTTTTCAAGCTGTATGCATGTTAAACGTTTTTTGACGTTTGTTTTCATGTATTTTTGAAGAATAATCTCTAAATTTATATTCGGATATGCGTGGTATATTTTGAAGTGAATTTTGATTGTAATCAGGGAACCGACCAAGATGCTCAACTTGAATGTTGATGCCGTCTCGAAGATGAAAAAAATGAGATTGCTCAATGTCCTTTGCCTCTCAAATTGTAATGAACTCACATATCTTCCAGATGAGCTACGGCTTTTAGATTGGATGGGATATCCTTTTAGATTCTTACCTCCAAGCTTCCAACCAGACAACCTTGTTGCACTTCTGTTACCATACAGCCACATTGAACAACTATGGAAGGCAAATACAGTAAGAACTAATTCATCTCACCCTTGTTTTCTAGCTTATTTTAAGAAGATTAACTAAATCTGCTCTAATTTACTGTTGTTTCCAACAGCCCCTGTATAAACTGAAAGTGCTCAACCTCAAAGGGTCCAAAAACCTTATCAAGACACCGGACTTTACAACATCCCCAAATCTGGAAACTTTGATATTTGAGGGTTGTATAAGGATAGTAGATGTTCATCCATCGATTGGAATTCTTTCGAAGCTTAAACATTTGAATTTAAGATGTTGCAAAAGGCTTAGGAATTTGCCGGTGAATTTGCAGCAAGTAGAGTTGTTGGAAGAGCTTGACTTAAGTGAAACAGCCATAGAAAAACCACCATCCTTCATTTTTCAACTTAAAAATCTTAAAGTCTTGTCTTTGAATAGGCTTAAGGGACCATCATCTAAGTTAGGACCAAATCTACCGTCTCTTCTCCGCATATTCCAGGGAAGAAGGATCGAGTCTGTGCCTCTGATGTTACATTCATTGTCGGGTTTGAGTTCATTAAGAGAGCTGAAATTAAGGAACTGCAATCTTCGTGAAGGAGATATTCCTAGTGATATTTCTTGTTTATCCTATCTGGAAAAACTTGATCTTGGCGGTAACAATTTCATCACTGTACCTGTGTTTATTAGTGGACTTTTGAGGCTTCAATACCTTGGATTGTCGAATTGCAGGGAGCTTAAATCGTTTCCTCAGCCTCTAATATATCCATCAAATGTTTGCACTGCAGTGGCTTGGTATCGGTTTAATGGCCTTCATTGCTACAGATTGATTGAGAATATCAATGCATTAATGTTGCTGAAAAAACATATCAGGGTAGATTAATCCTTCTTTCTCACTTACAGAATATAGTTCTTAAGAATTTATAGTAGTTACCAAGCAACATGAGTTTTATTTTGCAGGAAATTGCATATTCAATAAAAGGTTTTGATGTTGTTATACCTGGGAGTGAAATTCCCGAATGGTTCAACCATCAAACAGTTGACTCTTCAATCAAGATACCACTGCCTAACAATATTCGGAATGGTAGTCGATGGATCGGAGTTGTTTTCTGCTGCATTTTTGTTAATGACGATGCTTCGAGGGATGATGAGGAACTCACGTGGGAAGCTGTCATCCGCCGTAGAAATTCACAAGCTGGTGATGGATCTTTTTTTCAGGGTAGAAATCATCGACGTATCACAAGGGGCGGCTGGATTTTTAGTAAAGAACATATCCAGCCAATAATAAAGGACCACATTTATCTTACTTATTTGTCTTATGACTCGTTATATCCATCTTACTTGGAGGATACATGTGGTGAAAGTGAAATTCAAAATTCACCTACAACAGATTGCTCAAATGAGATATTGGATGAACTTGAATTGTCAATCACATCCGATGATTGTGCCAAATGTGTTAAGGTGAAGAAATGGGGGGTTCGAGTATTGTATCAGAAAGATTTGGAAGATAACAATGATGGATCAATGGCTAATTCTTCCCTTAAAAAGCGAAAATGTAATGCCTATGAAGAGATGGACCCCGGACCACAACCAAAAAGGATGGAAAAGTTTCTCAATTTTATAACAGGGAAGAAGAATTAATATGCATACATATATAAAATTTTGCATTGTCATGATGAAATGCAGGTGCTATCTAAAGTTGTGTGATTTCCCATTGAACTCTCTGGTTGAAGAAGAGGATCACACATTAAAAACTGCCTCTGAGAAAAAGGAAATGGAGAAGCAAAGAGAGACTGGACGAGCTAAGAAAGTATATCAGCTTGTTTTGATTATTTTTGGTAATATCTCTTTGAAGATTTTAGGAGGCAGAGGAGAAAAATGTGGCTATGTCGACCAAGTCCTGGATATTCGAAAGGCACTACTCAGAGCCCTGGGAGAGCTGTTTGATCTGCATTTACAAACAAAAGAGCTCTGTATTTCTGAGAAGGCCTTTCGAGGCTATCAGGGAGTTGCAATTGGATTACAGGCATGGTTAAAAGGCCAATTGTCTCCGTCTTATCACCACGTTGTGATGAAGGGAAACAAGGTAAGATACAGCATTGCAAGGTTCCAGAAGACCTTGTAGATGACCAAAATGGCTTGCTCATTTATTACAATTGTGTTGTCAAACTATGAACTTGTAGAATTTAATGAGTTTTATTTTATTTAGAGATTGCATTTTATGCTTTATATATATAATTATCTTATATTTATTTTTGCTTTGAAGGATGAAGGAAATATTATCAGCTTGAGACAAAGATGTCTGGCACAAAATTGGATTGCACCATGAAGAAGCAAGTAAGAGCATGGAATGCTTTTATGATGTTTGGAACATTATCATCCTTATCTTTGCTCATGTTTCTGCCGAGTAAAACACCAAAATTGCTTGCACCAACAGCATGTTGATAGGATTTTATACTGCTTTTGTCCCACTGTGTTTTCATCTCTGGGTCTCACCAATGCCATCTTCAAAGCTCCAATGATGTTCTTTGATTAGACTTTTGTTGGGAGGATTCTAACCCGTGTAAAATCATCAAATTTATCGATGAACTAAGAATTAACAAAATGCTTTATGTACCTTTTGAGTCTTTTCCCAAAAAACTAAATCCCGTTTTATATAAACTCTTACAAGCTTTATCAGATACGGTTATTCTTGATTTTGACATACCATTTTCCCTAGTCTTTGTCGGAGCAGGTGCAACTGAAGTCGTGGCTACAACCGGAATCATGGACGGCAAGTTCTCGTCTGGTCGCGGTAAACTACATTCAGGTGGATTGCATTTTCTTGGACTTTGCTCGAGTCTCGTTTTTGAAGCCAAGCTGAAAGAGTTAACATCTTTGTTCATCAAACTTCAGGGATATTATATATTTATATGTCCTCCACACAGGGAACTAATTAGAATTAGGGTAAAGTACTCAAATGGTCCCTTGATTATAGAATATTATTTTGTTGAGTTCAATAATTAAAAGTTACAAAATAGTCCCTGACTATAGCAAGTTGTTTTGTTGAGTTCCTTGACTATTAAAAGTTATAAAATAGTCAATCGACTATTCATTATGTTCCAAACTCATCATTTTTCGTTAAAAAATTAACGATCGTTTGAGTTGGATGTTAACATGCTGACTGAGATATGATAATCGTTTGATATTATTATCATATCTCAGTCAGCATGTTAACGTCTAGTTCAAACGATCATTAATTTTTTAACGAAAAATGATGAGTTTGGAACATAATGAATAATCGAGTGACTATTTTATAACTTTTAATAATTAGGAACTCAATAAAGTAATACTCTGTAGTCAGATGATCATTTGTGTACTTTGCCCTTAGAATTAATGGAAGTGTTTTTCCCCTTAATAAGCGTCGATGAATTAGTATTTAAAGGTCGTTAATAGTCAAAATTTGATATCTTAAAATTTGTAATATTTATGGTTTATATACTATAATAATATAGGCGTTTAGTAACGAATTGATGGTGTGATTATGAGTAAGTTTTCACAAATATCAAAATTTCTATACAACAATATTAATAAAAGTAATTATGATGTATTTTTATTCCGTCATTAGTTGTAATTGCACCAACGCTATCGTCAAAGTTTTAATGTTTTTTATTTGATTCTTGTTGGGAGGTTCTATCTCGTGTTAGATTAAATTTATAGACGAATTAGGAGATAACAAAATACTATATGTATCTTTTGAGTTTTTTTTTTTTTTTTGAAAAAATTACTTCACATTTTTTCTAACAACTACACTTGCTCAAAAAATTACTTCGTTAAATATATTTCACATTTTTTTCTCTCTTCTCCAAAATATCACATTTTTCAAAAATGTGATGTACTTTTATTCCGTCATTGTTATAGTTGTAATTGCACCAACGCTATCTTCAAAGCTTTAATTTTTTTATTCGATTCTTGTTGGAGGTTCTAACATACGTTGGTTTAAATCTATTGATGAATTAGGAGATAATAAAATATTTTATGTATCTTTTGAGTTTTATTTTTTGAATAATTAAATTTCATTTTTAAAAAGACAAATTAAATTTTACTTGACAAATTCTTCTAACAACTACACTTGCTCAAAAAAGTACTTAGTTAAATATAGTTCACATTTTTCTCTCTTCACCAAAACATCACTTTCATTTTCAAAATCATCTTATAACCCCCCCTTTATATACAATAAAATTCACTCAAATTCATTTTCTTCTTTCCTTTAGATTTAAACCATCACACAATTTTTTTAAACTATAATCTATCTAGAATTTTTCTTAAATATTAATAACGTGCACACACATTACATACATAATTGCTTAAAGTAAATTTTTTAAAAAGAACAATATTTTCTTTAACAACTCAAAATCTTTAAATGATAATATAACATCTCTAATTTCTCTTTTCTTGATATCAATATTACATTAATTTAACCCTCTTATACATTTTTTATGGAAATATAATCTATGTAACCCCTAAACCCGGCCTGGACGTTATGTCTATGTCTAGGTGATTACGTATCACATTCAGAAATTCTTTTTTATTTTTTTAAACAACGTTGAAATCCATGTTTTTATTAATATATGAAATTTATCCATAATAAAGATTTATACGATAAACATATATGAATACATATTTTAGAAAACTATATAAAACACATACGTATCAAAATACCACAGAAAACCGTATAAAATATTTACGGAACAAAATATCGGTAATACGGGGTATATCCAAAACGATAGCAAAATACATGTCACCAAATACAACTTAAAAACATATAGAGATATACGATCATACAAAAGTAAAAGTAGTTGATCAACTATGATGCCAAATCTGCTAGATTATGGTCTGCTGTTATCTGAAAAGTGTAAAATTTACAGAATGAGCTAAAAAGCCCAATGTGTTTCATACAGTGTATAAAAAACATACTAATAAAATATTTCATTAAAATCAGTTCATTAAACATGTTTTAAAAATATAAACACTACCACCATCCAATCACGTCCAAAATGTGTAAGTTCCCCAGAATCATACACCCCGTCACGTCCAGTAAGGCCCTGAGCACAAAGCCGAAGAGCCTACAAGTATACTTCCTCCAACAATATTTCCCACCCAATGACATAAATAAACAAGTATGTATTCGAGTTAAAATGGTGATTAATCCATTAAAACATGAAAATGTTTCATGCTTGAAAATCATATACATAAATATGATAATCAGATGTCGGGTAAACATTATCAAGAAATCAGGTATCATGTCGTAAAAATATTCATAATTATCACCAATCTGAAACAATTCAAATGATATTTTAAAACAATAAAATAACAATGTCAGGAAACAACACACCTGTAACAGTCTGAGTAATCGTATAGGGAAGCATACTACTGAGTTTGTCGATCACGCTCTGCTGCAGCGCTAGATCCTACGAATCGAGGAAATCCATATTAGAATCCTAATATGAATAATTTTAACCTTTATTTAAATAATTTATGAAAACCTACGAGTAATTCGTGTAGTGCGCGGATCGGGCGGATCTGACGAATGGACAATACTGATCCTCGCTCAGGTGAAACACAAGTACCTTCATAAAATACCTTATTGGATCAATTTTATAACTATATCTCAAATAAATAATAAAAAATGCTAAAAAAAACTAAGCATTTTTGGGTTAACGAGCTTGATTCGGGGCTTTCGGGTTAGAATTTGGCAAAACTGACTTCAGAATCAGATTCATGATGTCGAAAAACATAAAATGACTTTTCGAAAATTTTAACTTTTTGGTCAAAGTCAGTCAACAGGTTTGACTGACAATTTCGAGGCTTACGGGTTCGGATTTGGAAAAACGGACTTCGGATTCGGACTCGGAACATAAAAAAACATAAAATATGACTTTTCGAAAAGTTTGACTTTTTCGATCAACGATCAACGGGTCGTGTAAATGGGTTAAACTGGGTCAAATGGGTCGGGTCAAACTTGGTTAACACTGCCCAACCATTTTCGAAGCTCCCCCACGCGTAGGGGCCTAAAAATTCCCTAAAAAATTTTAAAAATATTTTAAGCGATTTTGAGACACTTACCAAGTTCAGTTCAAAATTTTGAACGGTGGAGAGCTCAATTTCAATACGTTGGACACTTTTACTTCTTCACCTCCCTAACGCACCGGTGACGACGGGGACAAAGAGGACACTGGTGGGCTCGGAACGACACAAGGAACACGATTGTGCAGGAGGTGTCGAAAACGGAGCAGCGATCGACGATGAATTGATGATTTTCACGGCAGTACTGTTAAAAAAGGGTTGAAACTTTGAATCGAAATTCACGATGTTTGACAATGTTTCATTACGATCGATTTACGGGGTTTTGTTTCGGTTGATGACGAACACGATGGTGATTTTGGATCGACGATCGGTGGTCGAACGACGTCGGAATCGAATTTGAAAGTAGAGATACGGGGAGGAAATTTACCAAATTGTTCTGGTATGAAACCAGAATCAATTTGCACGTATATAACCAAAAATTTATGCCGACACTCTATGGAAATATTCAGGGTTTGATCCCTAAATTTCCTTCAACTTCTAAAACAACCTACAAATTTTGAAAACTTTTAATTTAATCCCAAAATTTCACCAAATTACTTAATTATAATTTTTTTTTTCATTTTTCCGGGTTATTACAATCTACTTCTAAATCCTAGAAAGCAATTTTTATGAAATATTATCAAGGCTCGTTAATATATAGAATTTAGATTTCATATAATTTAATTAGTTAAAAGATAATAGTTAAGAATTCAAATATAAATATTAAAATAATTTAATTTTTATGCCGATAATATGTTTTACATTGAAATCAATTTATAACATGAAGCCCCAACAAGCATTTACAACATAATGTAGTACAAACGCGCCAGATAGGGGTCGGTCGTACCTATGACTTTTTTCTTAGGAAACAGACGCTCTATCCACTGAGCTACAGGCGCAGATGTTAAACATTACCCGTCTTATTATTTATAACTAATCCCCTGCTAACCCATTTTTCTTTAGGCATAATGCTGTAATTAGCCCTCCAACGTTTAATAAAATTTTCATTTTGCCCTCTATTCTTTTTTTTTTATGTGTGTGGAGCATTTTGGCCCCAACGTTTCATTTTAGGATAAAAAATCTCTAACATTTGACAAAATAATCACTGTCTCTTATTCTTTTTTTCTGGGGCATTTTTAACTCTCTACTTTTCATTTTAGGTTTAAAAGGCTCCTATTTGGTGCGTTAATCGTGTGTTAACTAATAATTTTCATGTATAAAGGGATTTTCTACCCCAAAGTGAAATGTTGGGGCCTAAAATACTCCAAAAAAAGAATATGGGCCAAAATGACTATTTTAGTAAACATTTGGGGGTTAATTTTGGTATTATGTCATGCTAAAATTAGCCCACAACGTTTATCAAAATAGTCATTTTAACCCTTATTTTTTTTAGCATTTTAGTCCTCAATGTTTCATTTAGGGGTAAAAAGGTCCCTCCGTGAATGAAAATCATTAGTTGACTCAAGGGGTCGAGACGAACAAGACACATGAAATTTGGAATCGAATGACCACCATGGCGATCAACGGTGGCCAACGTTGGTGTCCGACCACATTATGTTTTTATTTTATATTTTATATTTTTTTTATATTAAATAATAAAAAATGCCACATCATACAAAAGTAATAATAAAATAATTTAAAGTGATCAAAACATGAACAATTCGAAAGTTCAGTGAGTAAATTAGAAAAATTGAAAGTATAGTGAGTGAAATATTAGAGAGAGTATAGTTCAGTGAGAAATGGTGTAATTTACCCTAAGTTAAATAACTTGTGACAACCAACCAGATACATGCAGGAAATACAATTATTTTTATATTAAAACACAAGCACTTAATTGCATCATGTTACACGGGTTTGAGTGTACGAACTATGGGTATGCTTTGTTTCTTTTTAAGTTCTTCCATGTATTTGGAGAGCCATATTCCAAAATCATATCTGAAAATGTCAGACAAACATGCTGGACACGAATATGCAAAATGAAGACCATCAAATACTGATTTTTTTTTTATATACTAATGATTCACGTAAAATGAAAAAAAACAACAACATATGAGTGTAGACCAACAAATATAGAGAATCCAACATTTTCCTTCCTCACCTTTAAACTCGATATCGACGCGCAACTGGCTGATTCTCCGGTAAAATAGTTGAAAGAATAAGCAAAGTTCTGCAGCTGGAAAATTTGACACGCGGTGGCCAGAATCATACCGATAAAACCATTGCCAGCAATAATCGATTGCTCTAAACTTTTCATGTTATCAATAACATACTATAAAAATCCCAATAAATGATTGAAGTTTCTGGTATGGTAAAAGGTACCAAGCAAGTCAATCTAATGTGCCATATCAGACTTCTGTTATTGGGGTAACAACTATAAACGGCAGAATGACTGATTTGTTATTAAATGACAATATTAGTGACTTTTTTGTTACATTTGAAACTTCAGTGGGAAAAATATACTTATACTTTAGTGAAATTTTATGTAGTTTACCCTTTAATTATCAACTAGGGTTTCCCTCGGCCTTCGAATTCCCCAGTTTATAAATTCAAGTTATCCTATTTATACATATTCTCACCAAGCCTCATTTGTTTTCCCACACTCGTAATCATCTCTTCTGTGATTCAGCAGTTAAAGAAAAGCACAGAGAATGGCTACAGCCACAGCCGCGAGGCAGCTATCTCCTAAAGAGGTCGACATCCAGATGATGTTGGCTGCCGAGGTCCATCTCGGTACCAAGAACTGTGATTTCCAAATGGAGCGTTACGTCTTCAAGCGTCGCAATGACGGTAAAACTTTTGTTTTTCTTTGTTTCTTATATAATATAGATTCAGTTTTGTTTTTTTATTTGAATTATTACTTGTTTTAGCTTTTGGGATTTTACTACTGAAGCTCAAAGTTACCCCTTTTTCTTGCATTTGTTCTTTGTTTTTCGATATTTAGGTTGGTTTTAATTCAGTTTTATGTTTTTAATGTTTGAGTTTATTTGTTTTATTTGGTTGCTGGACGTATATTTTGTAGGAGATACGAGATCTGCTAGAGGCTTTGGTTTATTGTTTTATTTCATTTCACTTGTAAAATATAGTTCATTGAAATGATCTGTTCATTGAAATGATCTGTTAGTATTTGAGTTAGTAATATCATCAATCTCCCTATATATATTGCATTCAAGCTTTGTAATTTTTACTAAGGAAATTTGCAAGGCCCCCGAATAGCAAGGGCCTCTTTTTAAGAATTTGCACAGGGCCTCCAACGTCCTAGCCCTGCTCTTTCGAGTGTTATATGTTGAATTACTCTGAAATATGAAATTTCTAATGTAACTGAACTTTTTGGCATGTGAGAATTTACTCAACCGGATGGTTTAGGAGCTATCTGTTGCTTGCAGAAATGGCATTGTTTTTTTTATATGCCGGGTACCTTTTTAGTTGTGCATGTTTGATGATCGTTTGGTTTTGCCTATTGAATTTGCAATTAGAGACCTGATTTGATTGTGTGTGCTAAACATAATTAAAGACATGAACTTTTTGTTTTGTCCAAGGCATATTTGATTAGATGCAAGTTTTGTGCTCTTGACGACATTGATTAATATGTATTCCATTATGCTTTGATAATGGAATTATCTTTATGTCCTCAAAAGGAATCTACATCATCAACCTTGGCAAGACCTGGGAGAAGCTTCAGCTTGCTGCACGTGTAATTGTTGCTATAGAGAACCCTCAGGACATCATTGTCCAGTCTGCAAGACCCTATGGTCAGAGAGCTGTCTTGAAGTTTGCTCAGTACACCGGTTGTCATGCTATTGCTGGAAGGCACACTCCTGGTACATTCACTAACCAACTCCAGACTTCTTTCAGTGAGCCTCGCCTTCTTATCCTTACGGATCCTAGGACCGACCACCAGGTAAATTGCACACGATGGTTGAGTTTTTATCATGACAGTAAGTTATATTTTTGCACGATACTTGTTGATTGGCTAACATTTGAGTATTTTATGTGCAGCCTATCAAGGAAGCTGCTCTTGGGAACATTCCTACCATTGCTTTTTGTGACACTGACTCACCGATGCGATATGTTGACATTGGTATCCCTGCTAATAACAAAGGAAAACACAGCATTGGCTGTCTTTTCTGGCTGTTAGCAAGAATGGTTCTTCAGATGCGTGGAACAATTGCTCCTGGACAGAAATGGGATGTGATGGTAAAAGAGAGAAGACCATCTTTATGATGTCGATACGATTTTCTTTTATGTATTTTTCTGTGTACTCATAAAGGACATTGTTGTATGTAGGTGGATCTATTTTTCTACAGGGAGCCAGAGGAAGCTAAAGAGCAGGAAGAGGAGGAAGTTGTTGCTGCCCCGGATTATGGACTCCCTGCTGCAGATTTTGGTATGGGTGCTTTAGGAGCTGACCAATGGCCCGCACAAATGGGTGGCGATCAGTGGACTGATATGGTTCAGCCACCTATTCCAGGTGCCCCTACAGCTAACTGGGGTGATCAAGGTCCGATGTTTTACTTTTACTGTCATTCATATTACTTAATATCCTACATAATGGTTGTTTCATTGCCTAATATTTTAGAATTTGAAATGCAGTTGCTGGTGGTGCTGATGGTTGGGATCCTGCAAGTGCTCCGGCACCAATCCCCGTCTCTGGAATTGATGCTCCCGCTCCTGCTCCTCCCACTGGTTGGGAGTGAGGTTTTTTTTTGACAAACTTTTTTTTTTCTATTAGAAATGAGTTATTGTGATTGAATTTGTGATTTTGGCACAGTTTAGTTATAGTTTTGTTAGACATGAAAGGCTTGATAGAGATTTTTGTTATAGTTCTCATCTAAAAAGGACGAATCGAAGTGTTCTGTTTTATTCGGCCATCCTATTCCTAAGCCTTTCATTCTCATTTTTTAAGTATCATTTGCTTATCTATGAGAATATATATATCTTATGATTATGGTCATATTAACGTTCACTGATTTATAATATATATATATATATATATTACATAAATAGATTTAATTGTTCTTCTCACTCCTATTTTAATATTATTTTGATCATTGAAATTGGAAAAAAATAATAATAATTAAACTCTTAAATTACTCTTGTTTTGGTCATTTCCTAATAATATATATTATTTTAATATTGTTTTCATTATGATATTGCATATTTTATTAATATTTAACATCAATTGTTCTTTATAGTAAAAATTATTCATATCTCGAATCACAACCTCTAATTCATACTCATTTGAACCCGTATTTCATCTCAAAGCTTTAACGATTGGGAAGTGTATGGTTGTAATTTGGGCTTTGTATTTTATGATTTGAGGTTTGGAGGATGTGATTTAGAATTTGGGTGTAATGTAATTTGAGATTTGGGTGTTTCTATTTGGGATTTGGGGTTTGAGGTTTAGGTGACATGATTTGATATTTATGGGTTGCAATCGAGGGTTTGTGTGATTTGATTTGGGGTTTGGATGTTATGATATAAAGTTTATGGGTTATAATTTAGGGTTTAGGATTTGGAGTTTAAGTTTAGATTTATGAGGGTATAATTTAGGGTTTATGATTTATTATTTAAAATTTAGGGTTTAAGTGTAGAGTTCAAGGATTACGATTCAAATTATGGGGTTTGATTTAGGGTTTGAGGTATGATTTGAGAGTTTTAATTTTGTTTTTATTAGGGTTTGAGGTATGATTTGAGAGTTTTAATTTTGTTTTTATTAAGGTTTGAGGATAATGGCAAATGCGGAAAGAAAGCGTCGACACATCACAAAAAATAGCAGCTGCCCGTTATGTTTTGCGCCAGAGGAAGACACAAACCATTTACTGCGCACATGTCCCTCGGCTGTAACAATATGGTCAGCAGTTGTCAAGAAAGAAAAGCTGCAGGTTTTTCTAGAAATGGAGATGTCATCGTGGCTAAGCTTAAATCTCGGTAAAGCACATGATTTCGTAGGAACGGTGAACCATTAGGACATAATGTTTGGAGCAATAGTATGGAATATATGGTTACATCGGAACTCCATCGCATTTGACACACCTCTAGAAGACAGAAGAACAGTGCTGGAGAGGAGCAGACACCTATGGGTAAATTCATGCAAAGCGATAGAGTCTGAAGAACATCCAAGGAGAGCCCAAAATCAAGCAACAGTAAGATCAATATCTTGGAAACGACCACCTTAAGGCTGGTTGAAAATTAACTCGGATGGAGCTAGAGATATGAGAACAGGGAGAGCATCGTGCGGGGAATCATCAGAAACCATGAAGGAGCATGGAAGATGAGATTCACTAAATTCATAGGTACTTGTTCAGTCTTAGAAGCTGAAATTTGGGAATATACCTAGGACTCTCATACGCATGGGAGCAAGAGATAAACAAGGTCATTGTAGAAGTGGACCGTTTGGAAGTCATAAAGACAATCAAAGCAGCATAGAACGAACAAACTCAGATAACAATGGTGCAACACATAATACTATTCTTAAAGGAGGATTGGACTGTAAGGTTCGAAAATGTCCCTCGAGAAGGAAAAAGAGCATCAGATTGCTTGTCAAAATTAGTAGACGAATGTTTGGAGTTTCCCAACCCGCCGTTAATGGTACAGATCATTTTACAGAAACATTTACGTGGAGATAATCCTAGTTAAAGAAGTTTTTTTTAGGTAGGTATTTATGCTGATAGAGTTGAATGGCGATGGCCTAGTCATAGAGTGTTAATTTAGCAGTTAGTTTCATTCTTTGCCAAATAATAATAATAAGAGTAATAAGATAATTAAGTGATGAAAGTTATAATTTATTATATAAAAAGGAGAGTAAAAAGATAGTTGAGAACGTTATAATTTACCAAAATAAAATACAAGTGTGTACGTTGAGTATGATACAAGTGATATAGAAAGGGGTTTGATATGTCAATTTTAGGATACAAAATTTTGAATTGAAAATGATGATCCATTTCTTTATACTTTGGAAATGACATTGAAAATAATATGATCTTTTGTACTTGTTGATGTTAGACTTCGAAAATACTCCATTCATTCGCATATGAAGAAGTTGAATTTAAAGATGATTTGTTTCTTCTACTTGAAGATACTAGATGGTGTTCATGATGTAATCTGATGATGTTTTATTTTTATTTTTTTCGTGAAAAATAACAGACTTCGTTCAAAATCTCTTCCATTATCTATTAAGGGGAAAAGAGTGTTCGAATTTTATTGATGGAAAAAATCACACGAATGAGTTAAATAAAAGCTCGACTAATAATCATTCAAAGCCACCCGATTACCAGCCAAGAACCCAGCCTATTACATCCAGAGCCAAACATACCAAAGAAAACAACCCCTGGAATAGACTTATAATAGACCGAACAAAGAAAATCAACTGGCCTCTGTATACCTTATTTGGCTAGGAGGGAGCAGCACCGTGGAGAACTCGAAACGCGTATTTGACTGGCGAGCCGAAACCTGTAAACAGGGGTATACACCATCCATACCAGCACTACCAAACTATCATCGAGCGCCTGCAACTCATATAAACTGCGGCCGACCGCAAGGGGGTGATGTCTTATTATTCCAATTGCTTCTAAAATAACAAAAATTTGAGATCTAAACCGAGATTCATAAGCATCAATTTGTTACATATTTTGTTCTTTCATTTTAAACTATATTGAAGAACTTCATGAGAGACAATTGTTTTAATTCAGTATTGATTCTATTAAAAAATGTATTTGAGAAACAATAATAGACTCGATCTGACAAGAGTGGAAATTTATTTTCTAGAATTTCAATACTTTCTTTAATATTTTAAATATATTTAAAAAAACAAATTTTTTTATTTTTTAAAAAAATACTTTTTTATTTTTATTTTCTAATATATATTAATAATTTATGGATGTTTTTAATAAGATTTAAGTATACTGTATACAAAAGGTGACAGACCGTTAGTTTTATCCGTTAAGTGACACATGTCATAATCATGTAATTTTGATTTTTTTAAAATATTATTATATTTATAAAACCCCTTATTTCTTTTAAATTTAAAAAGCATCAAAATCCTCAAATCCTAACACTAACCCGCTGCCTCTATCCTTTCCGGCCACAACCACAACCGCCGACGTAGTCATTGTCATCATTCTAGTTATAAGTCGTCGTCGAAATCGCTTGGGATTGCGATTTTCATCATATGGTTCGTAGGGTATAAAACGTCGATTCATCGTCAATCGACAGTTGATCAGTTACAATTTCATAGGGGTTTTGGTCGTTGGGGGGAGGTGAGGTCGAGTGGAGGTTCGTCGATGGCAAAGGGCGGTGGTCGACATAGATTTCGGGGTTGAAATGAAGGTTTTCATTGTTTTGGGGTTATTTCAAAATTTATGTTTTTTCTTTTTAAAAATATATAATTTAATTTTCTAACTTTATATAAAAATTTTAAAATTATCAGATTGTAACACGTGTCACTTTAACGGAGGAAATTAACGTTGTTGATGGCTTGACCCATTTTAAGTAATGAAACGAAACATTAGATACCAAACTAAAATGAAATAAACGTTAGACACTAAACTAAAAAAACGGGTATAAATTAGGCACCTTTTGTATACTTAAACTGTTTTAATAATTTTTATATTATTTTAATTATATTTTACCTAAGAATTGAGAAGTCTTCAAAATTTCTAAAAAAATTAATCAACCTCATCTATCACATCATCATTTAAATGTTTACTATCACATTAATTAGTTTAATAAACATGTTGATAAGTTTAATGCCCATATCAAGATATTTACGCTCAATAAAAAAAACGGTTGATAAAAAAGTTCAATGTACTAACTTAATAATTCAATGAAGTAAGAAAAAAATAAATTAGTTACTTTTTATATAAAAAAATATTTCGAGCTTTTGACGCCCTCAAACCTAATAAAATTTAAATTTAATTTAAAAATAACCACATAAATTAACTGATCTAAACTTCAAATATAAAACAAGTTGGTCATCAATCATAATCAATGTCATTTTCATTTTTCAAATAACCCTATCAATTTAATTATATCCCATTCAATTAAATCACTTTTTGAGAAAAATATCTGATGATTTTAAATAGAAAATTTTCACTTCACTTTCTGAATAACAATGCATCAAGATTTTGTTAAACTTTGTATAATTTTAGGAATAGGCATGTAAACGAATCAAACGTTCAACGAACTGTTCGTGAATCGTTCGATGAAAAGTTTGTTTATGTTTGTTTATTTATTAAATGAACGGACATGAACAAGATTTTATGTTCATTTAGTTAAATGAAAAAAAGACGAACAAATAGCTCGTTCGTTCGTAAACGTTCGATAATCTGTTCGTTTATATTCAGCTCAATCTCCAGACCTATTTAAAATATTAAGACCTAATAAATTTTAACCTTAAATCCATTAATATTTAAAAACCCAATTAATTTTAAACCCAAATAAAAAATACTCAAATCAATCAATTAAAGAAAATATAAATCCTAAAATTATTTGGAAGAAAAAAAACTCTTCTCAGGTGTAAACTCAATTAATTTTATGTTCGATCATTTATGTTCGTTTATTTTTTTAACGAACAAACATGAATGGACACGAACAAGCAACATTTATACGGTTAAAGTTAAACGAACGAACATGAATATATTTTCCTTTGTGTTTGTTCGATTCATTTATATTACTATTTGGGAACATCAATAATGGTCATGACCAGAATCAAAGAATCATTGGTGGAAATGGAATATGTATACTTTTATTCATCTTTGATTCTAAATGTCATAAATTTTGACTAGACAATCGACAATGCTTATGCTTATGCTTTGCCTATTCATGAGTTTTGATTTATTGCAAAGATGCTCTACTTTAACTTCAAGATATATTTTAATATGGTATAATATTAAAAAGTACCCCTAATATTTAATTATATAATCATTTTGGCTCATTTTCCATTTTTTAGAGTATTTTTATCTCCCAACATTAATATTAGGGCAAAAAAAACCTCTAACATTTGACTGAATAATCACTTTAGTCTTTATTCTTTTTTGAAACATTTTGCTCCCCAAAACGTTTCGTTTTAGGGGGAAGCCCATATTTTGGAGTGTTGAACGTTTGTTGACTAATGATTTCCATCTACGATCTCCTAAAATGAAACGTTAAGGGACAAAATGCTTTAAAAATGAATATAAACCAAAGTGACTATTTAATCAAACATTATAGATATATTTTGTCATTGTACCATTTAAAATTCAATTCAGTCCAATTCTATAAACAATTAAATAACAAAAGAAGCTTAATTAAAATTCTTTTTACATGAAACATCAAATTTCATGGAGTTTTTTTTAGAATTTCTTGTATTCCAAATGTTCTTATTCCCTAGAAAAAGGTTATACACATGTGGTGGGTGTTTGGAAATTTAAAAAGAAAACCACCAAGAAGAAAAGATGAAGAAATATATATAAGAGATAATGTAATATCCTTTTTGTGTTGGATTTTGCTGTTATGGGCAAATGGTATCATTGGCTTTTGTAATATGTATTAGATGAGTGTGACTTTTAGATTCAAATCCAATTCCAAGTATAACTGATGAAGTAAAACATGCATTGAATTGGCATTAATATTAATATTCTTTTTTTTTCATACGTAATATCATGAAATTTTATCCTTTAAGGAATGTTAAGAGTTCGAATTCTGACGTTTGTAAATGAAATAAATTGGCTTGAGAGAGTCGTTCTCATCTTTGCAGTACACAATCCAGATTAATTGATTAATATATAAAATACAAGTGGTTATAAAAAAAGCATCATTAAAATTTTAAGCTTATTAAAAAAAATCATGAAATTTTTAAGCTTTATTTCAATCTAATTATTTTAAAGCACTAATATTAATATTCTCCTTTTTTTCCAAAGTCAAAAGCTTAGACTCGTACAATGGTAAAACTCTTCTATTAAATATTTATCATTATTGATTTTTTATAGAATTTTTTAAAGGAGATATTATTTTATCTTTTTTTATACTTTTTATTAGAATATTCGCTGATGAATTGATAAATTCATAAATGATGAGTAATTAGATTTTTTTTGGTTAACGATATTGATTATGTACAATGATTAAAATGAGAATAATACATATTGATTTATATCATTTCGCATATTCTCTTCCCCCCTGAAATCCCGTTATCTGTTCTTAAATCCAAAACATAAATTCGAATTATCTACATTTATATTTATAATTTATAAAATATTATAATATGCATAAAAGCAAAAGTTGGGAGAAATTCATGAAGAGACTAAAATACTTTTTATTTTTTCAATATATTATTATTTTTTTATAACTTTTGTTTTCAATGCATTATTAATATAACATGTAAAAAAAATTAAAAAAATCTTCCAATAAATTATTATTATGGATGCTTCGCAAAAGTAACATGATAGCTGGCTCTTGTTAAACTTGCACACCCAAACTCTTTTAATATGATTGCGCTTACGCTATCAGATTTACTCTGGTTATGAGGAATATTCATGTTCCCTGTACTTAGACCTCTAATGTGAATTTTTTCCCTTTGCAATTTAAAAAAAATTATAAAATTTACCCATTATTAGTTATTGACATTAATGAGTAATGTAGACTAATGTTATACAACTATTTATATTATAAATTTTAATATCATACAACTTCTCAATTATGATATTGAAGTTCTCAATTCTTAAAATATTTTATATTTATATATTTAAAATATATTTCCATAAAATAAAACAATATCTTTCCTCATGAGTTGAACTTTTTTAAAGTAAATATAATTCGATTAATATATCGTTGATAAATTACACTATATGAGAATGATTATATTTAAACATATATAATATTATCTAATTTATAGAAGATTTTTCTTTAAATAGTATAAATATTATACCAAGTTGTATTCTATTAAACGATATGTGATGCAAATGAATCACCTTTAAGTTTGTATATATTTTATTTCCCCCTCCCCCCAATATTCCATTTATCTCTTTGTTATTCAAAGGGCCGGATGAAAATAATCAATATAATTTCACTTTGATGATAAATATATATTATAAAAATCAGTTATCTAATTAGGTTTTATTAGGGTTGTTCATTCGGTTAAAACCGAACCGAACCGAATCGAATTAACCATAACCGAATTAACCGAACTTTTTTTAACCGTTAATCGAACCGAATTTTTTTTCGAAAATATTAACCGAACCGAATAAATTTCGGTTAATTCGATTAATTTTCGAATTAACCGAAATTTTTTAAAATTTTCTAATTTATATAAAAATTAAATGTTTTTTAATTCAAAAAAAGTTTATAATTAATTTAAATAATATATAATTATAAAATAAAAATTTCAGATAAATTTTTTAATTAATTAATATTAATTTAGGTTTAAAAGTTATTGGATCTTAAATTATTAATTGAGTTTTAAATGGTTTGGGCTGAGCTCATATGTTATATATAATATATTTAATATTTTTTAATTAAAAAAAACAGTTTACAATTAATTTAAATAATATATAATTATAAAATAAAAATTTTATATAAATTTTTTAATTAGTTAATATTGATTTAGGTTTAAAAAGTTATTGGATCTTAAATTATTAATTGGGTTTTAAATGGTTTGGGTTGAGCCCATATGTTATATATAATATATTTAATATTTAAAATTTAATTTCGGTTAATTCGGTTAATTAATCGATTTCGAACCGAATTAACCGTTAACCAAATTCTAAAAATTTTCTTAACCGTTAATCGACCGAACTAATTCGATAACCGAACTGAATTAACCGAACTAATTCGATTCAGTTGATTAACCGAATTAGTTCAGTTATTTGAACACCCCTAGATTTTATATCATGACATACTTTTAAGATATATTATAATTAAAAATAGGAAAAGTTTATCTCCATTAATATCTTATTAATTAATTAATCATTAAAAATATATTTTAAAATACAACTTTAAAAGATATAGATTCCCACGTGATTGTAAACTAGTAGTAATTGTTTAAAACGTCTATTGGATTCTCTATTATTACGTATATCTTTCTACGCAAGTAAAAGAGTCATTAATATTCTCCAACTCTTTCAAGGTCTAGACTCTACATTTTCAACATCTATAAATAACATGCTTTTGTGCATTCAATCTCTGCATAACAAAGAAAAATAATTATTATATTTTCCTCTGTCTTCTTAAGCAGGCCATGGCTCAGCTTTCCATCAAGAACTTTCAGCTACTCAGGTTGATATTTGTTTATTATATATATGCACTATTTTTCATGCAGTCTTTCTTAATCTTTATATATTTTATTGATAATCTGATTTTTTTTAAATATTTTTACGTTTGATCCTTAATATAAAATATTGTGTCCGTTCTTATAATGAATGATTATTGAGGGTGTATTTTATGTGTTGTAGTAGACGATCCTACGCGGTTGTGGCGGAGAACATGAAGAAGCAAGCAGCGGCGTCAGTTATGAGAAAGGTGGTGGATTTGAGGGCGGAAGCTGTTTCGGCAGATGATGCGGAGAAGGAGATGTTCTGGATGAGAGATCCAAAGACGGGGAACTGGATTCCGGAGAATCATTTCGGCGACATTGATGTTGCAGAGCTGAGGGAGAAGCTTCTTCCCAAGAATCACAAATAAGTAAAGATAATGTATTTAGCAAATAACATGTTTGAATTCAGATTCTACAAAAGGATTGTGATTTTGAATTGTGCGTATACCTCAAGGATATCTCGTAAATGTACGTACACTTTCCAAAAGAAAAAACAACAACAACAACATGATATTATTACGCTAAACAGATAATAAGATATTCTCTATTATCCTATGTAGCTAAACAGATAATAAGATATTCTCCATCCTTCTATGTAGTATCAGTATGGACGGAGTCAGAATTAAATATTAACAGTGGCCAAAATATTAGATTATTTAAGAAAAATAAAATAACTTATTTAGTTTTCACACTCAAAATTTAGCATGAATCAAGAGACCTTAGTGATTAATGGATTATTGTTATCCTTGAAGTCCCTAGTTTGAGCATTGCTTATAAGCATTGGAGTCAGAATTAAATAACAGTGGCCAAAATATTAGATTATTAAGAAAAATAAAATAACTTATTTAGTTTTCACACTCAAAATTTAGCATGAATCAAGAGACCTTAGTGATTAATGGATTATTGTTATCCTTGAAGTCCCTAGTTTGAGCATTGCTTATAAGCATTCATTATAGTTGGGAGTCTTTGTACAGAGAGTACCTTGTATTCACCATAAATTTATATATATAAAAATTCAAAAACTCACAAAACAACACCTAATTTGTCTAATATTTAAACTTAAAATGACTTAAATTATTATTAGACCAAAAAATTGAGAACACGAGGTTATCATTCTTTAGTTCAACCTCTAATTCATTAAATATTTAATAAATTCTTATATTTTTAATTTAAATATTTATTTTTACATAAACCAAAATACTATTAAACTAAAATTATGTCGAATATATTAAATTTTTAACAGGGTTTGACCCCTTTGGGCCCTAATAGTGCTCCGCCCTTGAGCAGCAGTATAAATTCGCTTAAACAAGCAAATATTAGAAATATGGAAATAACATCATTACCCATTAAATTATACACTTTGTATCAAGTTGTCTCAAGTATTTTTTGGAATATTTTGTCTTCTGAAATTTAAATTCATTTGTCCTAAACTATTAACTCCATTCAAATATCAAGAATAATTTACATATTTAATCATTCCATTATTTTCGTAATTTCACTTTGGTTACCTAATATTTTTTGCCACCATCCTATTTTCTTTTTCAAAATCATCACCATGTGCAAAACGGTCCTTAACAATTTTTCTCCGGTGCCCGCCCAACATTCTCGTGAAAAATCAAATACAAGTAAATAAACCTTTAAAAAGAAAGTACGCAATTCTTTTCTCCTTCATCTTTCACCAAAACCCAACTTTCTTCTCTTTTCCCCTCCTCAGGACCCAAAAAAAAAAAACCTCCTTCAAAACGCTCTCCCTTCAAAACTCGTCCAAGACCAAGAAACTAACACGAAAGTCACTTTGGAAGCCAAAAAAGACACCTTCAAAAAGGTCCTCGTTGTTCGAAGGCCAGCCATGGATGTCCCTATCGAAGAAGAAAAAGGTGGGTGGAGGATGTACGGTTGGTTGTGAGGGTGCTGGATATGGACCAGCTTGTGGTAGATAAATCTTTGATTTCCTTCATTACAGGAAAACCTTGGAACTAACAACTATATAGCTTTATGCGATTACAAAGTAAAGTGAGGTAGCTGAACTTCTGCTAAGAAAATAAATGCTATATACAATAAAGCTGTTACTTCTGCTAAGAAACGCTATATACAATAAAGATGTTGCTTCTACATTGTATGACCTTTTGATGTACTAGAAAAACTGATTCCAGTACTCGTGGAAAGTAGTTAATGTCATGAATAATTTAATTTATCATGTTTTCATTGTTTCTCTTTCCTATCAATTACATAAACTATATATAGTAGGTAGCTAAAGAATATCCATGTTTCTAGGGTTTATACATTCTAGTTTTGTTCTTTGAAAAGAATTTGGGGTCTATTTTGTTCTTTTTAGAATCTGTGATATGCTATAATCTAACTTGATCCCACTTCACTTTTTTTATCAATGAAAATTGTGAGGGAAGTTACAATAGGATTTGCATTTTAGTCGGAGCGGGAAGATCCTGTTTCCCGGGCCTGAAAAAATACGAGCACTTCTAACAAGTTAGCAGCTTGATCACAGCATCGTCGAACAAAGAAAAAAGAGATGCAATCAAAAATTCAAATTGGTTAGCAAAAGATGCAGTAAATCAATCTCAACGATGACACTCACCCAAAGTGAGTGCTTTTTTGCTTTGAAGCTCGTTGATTACTAGTTATATGTGCATCTCCGGTACTATAAACGTTTAAAATCTTTCTTAATCATTAATAATATATACCCTGCAGATGTCGCTGCTCAAACTCAAAATTTCTAGAAATAACAATATTTATTTTAATCATTGAGACCGCATCATGAGGTTCGATTGAATAAATATTTAAAACTACCTATTAAAACATTATTAGTTATGAGTTTAAAATATATTTAAAAAAGAGCATGTTGTGTTTAAAAGAAACACACATGTTATATGATTATGAATCAAATAGGATGGATAGGTGCCGGTGATGTTTGTGCATGGGTCTTATCATTAATACTAAATAAGAGAGAATATAAAACATATATTTAATATTAATAATAATTAATACAAGATATAAATTATATCTTAATCGGATTAAGTCCGATGAGTTGGGTCGAAAGAGTCACTCAATTTATAGAGAAAGAGTCACTCGATCAATAGATAAGTTTAATTTGATTCAAACGAACAACCTAACCATAAGATTAAAAGAGTCACTCGATCACCAATGGGATTGGTTCAAGCGATAAACAACTTGATGTCGCTTAAGCAAGTCTCGAGTTCGAGTTCTTGTTAATACAAAAAATTTCTACTGGGAGACTCATCCACCACAGTCAAGTGGGCGACCCGGGTCAATCCAGATTAATAAAGGCAAAGATTTGGAAACTGGAAGGGCAACCAAAACAAAAAAAGTCACTAGATCATTTTGTAAAATTTAATAGTCTAGGGACTCAACTGAGTAATACCTTATAGTTGGATGACCATTTTGTAACTTTTGATAATTGAGAGGCTCAAGAAAAAAACAACCTATAATCAAGGGAAATTTTTTGTACTTTACCCTATAGTCTTACACTATTACCATTAATTAATGTTTCAAAAATCTAAACGAGATAATTCAATCCCGATATGTTATTATTAGAAGTAATATAAGATTACTCAAACCAAAAACACCTTTATTGAAGGTATCTTTTATTAAAATATATAATTTATTATTTAGAATTTCTTATTAGTGAAGAAGGTAAAATTTCCTAAGATTGAACACAAAATCTAATACTAATCAAAACTAAAATGATATTTGTTGTACTCTGCCAAAAGTTTTTCACACAACTCTCTTTTTACGTCTCACAATTATCGAAAGATTCCAGAGTATGCTCAATCTTTTGAAATCTTCGTTCCCAACTAAGTACTTTCTTAATGAAATGAAAAATATAAGCTTTGCTACTCAAGCATGAAACGAGGTTGAATGTGGAGGGCATTGTGGTTGATTATTTTCCGTCGTTGAGTGTCAGAGGCAGCAAATGGATGACCCTTTAAAGTCTCCTCCGTTTCTGTTGCACATTCGTCTTTAAATGTAGTTAAACCTCCAAAATACAAATTCTCTTCCTCTTTCATTGTCATTTTTGTCCTCCCATACCCTAAAAAAGAGCATTGCTCAAAATTTCATTTTTTAACATACAGCAGAGTGTACATTTCATATCAAGTACCCACGTTAAAGTACAGAGCTTTCTCTGCCACAGGATATCGGGGCAATAAAACATATGAATGAGATTAGATATATTTAGAATGCCCAGATTATTTTTATGTATGGAAACAATGCGTAGGCTTTTTCAGGTGTTGTTTTGATACAAACTTGCTAAAAGGAAAGATGGGGTTCTTTCTTTGATATTGAGAAGCAGATGGTCCTTATCATGGTCAAGAATTTCACCATTTTATTGGTTTCCTGACAAAGAATCTCATTCTGCATTGTGGGGGCATTCCCTTTCTCTCTCGCTTTCAATTGGTTTTTACCTACTTTTCGTTTCCTTAGTGTTTGCTTGCGCGACAAGAATCTATCGGTTGGTTGCTTCATTTTTTGAAGGGGTTGATCATGGTCTTTTGACGCTGACGTTGTTGATTGGCAATTCCAGGTAAAAACGGTTGAATTGTGAAAATTTCCGTAGTATTTGAAAATCGATCAATTGATTGATTAGTCATTGGTTGTTGTAATGAAGAAATGAAATTTTTTTCCAACATTGGATTTTGTTTAATTCACGTCTAGGATTGATTGATGAAAGAGGAATTTGTGTTGGTTCATGAGAAGGGGTGTGCTTTGATCTTATCTTGTAGCAACCGAGAATCAGTCTTATAATTTTACCATTTATAAAGTCTGGTTTCTTGCAATCTGTAACTTTGTTCGACTAGTTTTGGTTCAAGAATTTGAAGATAGAAGAATTTCATTTTGTTCAACTAGTTTGTGTTGCCAGGAATTGATTTGGATCCAGTTTTAATGGAGTTGGAAGCGATTTCTTGTCTCTGACGTATGATATAGTCATTCTAGGATTGAGATGGTAGATTGGTGGGCGTAAAAGTTCACTCACAGAATTTCTCCCGGCCTAGTTTACGGGTTGTTACGAGGGTCAAATGAATATAGCGCAATGAATGGAGATAGTCGGATCATCGGTAGGTGGATGATGGATGCTTCTAATAACATATTTTCTGAACTAGTTGGTGTACTAAAGTCATGGCTCCCTTGGTTATCGGAGCCTGCTAATGTATCACGAGATTTTTGGATGCCTGATCATAGCTGCAGGGTGTGTTATGATTGTGATGCCCAGTTCACGTTATTTAACCGAAGACACCATTGTGGACTTTGTGGCCGAGTTTTCTGTGCCAAGTGTACGGGAAGCTCAGTTCCTGCTCCATCTTATGACCCAAGGATTCCCCTAGCAGAGCAGCAGACGGTGCGGGTTTGTGATTATTGTTTCAACCAATGGAGGTATGGCTTAATTACCAACGATGGTAGAGTGTGGGTGCCCAACAGGAGTCTTCGTTCCTCCATGTTGGCCACTAGTTTTTACACCACTAAACCTAGTGGCCTCAGGTCACTGTCATATCGAACGGGACTATATCAACATTTGCAACCTAGGTCTATTCTCAGCCCTCGCTCTGCAATGAAAAAAAGCATGCGTAGGCCTAGCCAGAAAACGCCAAGGTTTGGCAAAGATCTTATTATGGAAGCTGAAGATCCATCTTCAAGCCAATACGAGGTTTCATGGAACAGGTCAGATGATCTTGCACCCTTAATTACATTTTTCTTAAAATTTTCAACTTTTGTATATTGGTTGTATGCTATAAGCTATTCCAATTGCTTACATGTTGCTTGCTTTTCTTTCAGCATTGGGATTGATGATGAGGACGTGTCCGATTTCTCGGAAGATAATGGCTACTTTACGCCTCTTAGTTTAGATGAGATGAGCAATAATGATGGGTCACATAAATTTCTTCCTGATGGAGAATATGTTGACTCAAAAAGTTCGGAAGGAATATTGACTCAAAAGGTTTGGATTGATGAAGAGGATGATGAGTACCGCATATATCTGTCTGATTCTGAGACATTGCATTACTCTGATGACGACGATGGCTACTATACTCCTATCGACTTTGATGACATTAGCAATGATGATGAGCCACAAGAAGTTCATCCCGATGAAGAAAATATCGACTCAAAAAGTTTAAACTGTTCTCCAGTGAACCAGGTCCCTTCATCAAGTTCGGAAGCAAAATCACATCTTGTGAAGAAAGATGAACACGATGGTGATGAATGTGAAGCATCACCTTCTTTATATCCTACCGAGCCTGTAGATTTTGAAAACGATGGACCTCTTTGGCTCCCTCCCGAACCAGAAGATGAAGATGAAGACGATGAGAGCGAAGTTGGTCTGTATGATGACGAAGATTATGGGGATGGTGCAGGAGACTGGGGGTATTGGCACAAGACAAGCAGCTTCAGAAGTGGGGAATCTCACTCTAGGGATAAGTCGACTGAGGAGCAAAAGAAAGTAACAAAGAATATTGTTGATGGACATTTTAGGGCTTTGATTGCTCAGCTTTTACAGGTTGAGAAACTTCCTGTGGGTGATGAAAATAGTAAGGATAGCTGATTGGAGATCGTCACCTCTCTTTCTTGGGAGGCTGCTTCGCTTTTGAAGCCATACACAACCAAAGGGGGTGAGATGGACCCTGGTGGATATGTTAAAGTGAAATGCATAGCTTCTGGGCATCGCAATGAGAGGTAAGTCTTAAATAAGATTGTAGATGCTTGCATTGCATGGTACCCTTTATCATTTTGTTCTAATGATTTTTGATATCTGAATTAGATAAATCACTGAGATGACCACTATGATTGCTTTGTAAAAACAGATAACCCTGTATCTTGTCTACATCAACCCTTCACTTTAATGTTCCAGCAAACGAATGTAGTATATACTGCCTCAGTTTGGCTGCTGCATAGCTGGTTCCTAATTTGACAACTTATCTAAATATAGGAAGTTCATGCTAGGATTTTCTTCATATGCTACTTAACAGCTTAAATTCAGCTCTTCATTTTTTCTGATATGTGATAAATAAGAGATGAATCGATCAACAATCTTATCCAAGAAAATAGCCATGCATATTGTGCTGCAACTTGAGAAAGTCGTTGATTTCTGATAAAAAAAATTAGAAAAACAAAAGAATTAGATTATCATGTCAGGAATGGTTTGCCAAGTAGATTGAGATACCTCTCTTTTGAAGTCCAAAAACCTCACTGTTTTCCACGGCTTAAACATAGCAAGACCAGCTACCTCCCTTCAATTCTTTTGGTATCTCATGCTACGAGTAAAATGAAGGTTTTCATAATAGTTTATTGTTGAAATTAGACTATCAGTCGCACCACTTTCATTTGCTGCATTGATACATTCCAAGTTAACTACGACACTTTCCTGGTTGTCAACCTTTTATTTTTGTTTTTACTATTTCTGATTTTCCTGCGGTTTCATATAGTATGGTTGTCAAAGGAGTTGTGTGCAAGAAAAATGTTGCTCATCGCCGAATGACTTCAAAACTAGAGAAACCTCGATTGATGATTCTTGGTGGAGCTCTAGAATACCAGCGGGTCTCTAACCTATTGTCAAGTTTTGACACTTTGTTGCTGCAGGTATTTCATGTTTTATAGTCTCTTCCAATTTTTCTTCATTGATTTTTATTTCGTTTTTTTTTGGGGGGGGGGGTGTTTCCTTCTAAATTCTAATTTTTGTGTTTATGTTGTTGGTTTGACATCTTTAACCAGGAAATGGATCATTTGAAGATGGCTGTAGCAAAGATATATGCACACAAACCTAATATCCTTCTAGTAGAGAAAACGGTTTCTCGATTTGCGCAGGAATATCTTCTTGAGAAAAACATATCAATTGTTCTCAACATCAAGAGGCCATTATTAGAACGCATTGCACGCTGCACAGGTGCTCGAATAATTCCTTCAATTGATCATCTGTTTTCTCAGAAGCTAGGCTACTGTGAAAAGTTCCATGTTGAGAGGTTCAGGGAAGATATTGGCTCTGCTGGACAAGGAGGGAAGAAATTGGTGAAGACCCTAATGTATTTTGAAGGCTGCCCCGAGCCATTGGGGTGCACTGTAAGTTATTTAAACTAACCAAAATCAAAGAACTGGAAAATAACAGTATATAAAGTTAAATTTTACTCTTACTTTTGTAGACATAATATGCATGTTCTCCACAGTGTTGATCTATATCAAATTTGTTGTTATTATGAATCATTTTATTAGTTAACTGAATATATATATATATATATATATATATATATATATGCTTGCTTCAGATACTACTTAGGGGTGCAAAAGGAGACGAATTGAAGAAAGTCAAGCATGTAGTTCAATATGGAATTTTTGCAGCTTATCACTTGGCTTTGGAGACATCATTTCTTGCCGATGAAGGAGCCTCTCTGCCAGAATTCGCAAACTCTCCAATGGTTGTGGCACTTCCGGATAAACCGTCAACCATTGCAAGATCCATATCAACAGTTCCTGACTTTAATGTTCCTGCCAATATGAAGTCCCCGGTACCTCAACATTTTAGTGGACCACAAAGGTCGACCAGTGTTCCATCGGCAATCATCAGTCGTAATATTCAGAAGATAGAGGAAACTCCAGCATCTTGTTTAAGTAAAGGTACAAGCTTGTGGTCTGTACAACCCGCTTTGAAAGAGTCAAGTGCTCTTGTATCATCTACTTCTGAGAAAACTTCAGGTGTGTTTTCCAAGAAAAGTGAAATGGGAACCAAAGAATCCTCAATGAGGAAAATTGTCGTGGACAAAAATAAGTCATCTTTCATGAATAACGGTGTTCGTCCATCTGAATCTTTGCCAGGTTGTTCAGAGGCAACATCTGTGCAACAAGATGGTAAAAACCATAATAACCATTCTGAGGTATCAAAACCATTAAATGAAGTGTTTCCTTCTGCACCTTCTAATAATCAGAGCATTTTGGTATCATTATCATCCCGATGTGCAAGGAAAGGGACTGTCTGTGAAAGATCCCATCTCTTTCGTATCAAGTACTATGGCAGTTTTGATAAACCTTTGGGTCGGTTTTTGCGGGATCATTTATTCGATCAGGTAAACTTTCTGTTCTTTACATTTATATAGTTCTCTGTTCAGACGCAGCATTCCCTTGAAACTAAGGTGACTGCTGATTTTCAGAGTTACCGATGCCCTTCTTGTGAATTGCCTTCAGAAGCACACGTTCACTGTTATACTCATCGGCAAGGAACCCTAACCATGTCTGTTAAGAAACTCCCTGAAATTCTCTTGCCTGGTGAAAAAGAGGGCAAGATCTGGATGTGGCATAGATGCTTGCAATGTCCTAGGATCAATGGTTTTCCTCCTGCGACTCGCAGAAGAGTGATGTCTGATGCTGCATGGGGTTTATCATTTGGGAAGTTTTTGGAGCTTAGCTTTTCAAACCATGCAGCTGCGAGCAGGGCTGCAAGTTGTGGCCATTCTTTACATAGAGATTGTCTTCGTTTCTATGGGTAATTTTCCTTCCATGTTGGGTTTTTTTTTAAAACAAAATATCATGTAAAGAATGTGCTATTTTTGTGAAGGTTATTGACCATTATAATTATAGTTTGCTACACTGTCATTAAACTCCTTAGTCGGATGACATTAATCATAGCATATTTTTTGGTGATCTTAGAAACTTTTGTAATGTTCTGGTTAATTGATTACATATTTGGTATAACATGATCTGGCTGGTTAATTAACTGTTGAAAAGTCAAGATAAGTGGCCAAATTAATGGCCAAACTATTTGGTGCAAATTGTTGAAAAAAAAATTGTTAGGCACCGAAAGTATGGATTGAAAAACAATTCCACCTAAAATGTTGAAAATGTGGATGGTAAAACTATGCAATTAGTCATTGTAATTTAGGGTATTTACAAATTAGTCCTTAAAGCTTCAACTATAAATACCCTAGCTCATTTAGCTTCAAAACCATCCCCAAAGCATTATAGCTTTCTTCCAATACTAGAGAGATTTTAGAGAGTTTCTTGAGAGTTGTTTTTCTCCTTTTTATCTAGAGAGAATTATCATTGTTTTCTCCTTGGTAGATCGAGAGAGATTATAATTCCTATTTTCTCATAGTGAAATTCTTCTACCGTTTCCCGTGGTTTTTACCCTAAATATTTTAGGGGTTTTCCACGTAAATTTTGTGTCTCTTTTATCTTCATTTTATTTTCTCAAATTATCAGTTGCGATTTTGCTCTATCCGATAGCCGTCTTCCGCAACAATTGGTATCCGAGCTAGATTAGAGTGTGTAATATCTACTTATTGTCTTTGTGGTTGCCACCAAAAGGTGGATCCTCCAACATAAGAAAGTAAGAAGTTATTACCCATTCTTTGAAGGTTCCAGAGAACTATTCACGATAGTGAAATAGTGGGAGCTATCCGTAAAAGAAGCTATGGCAACGAAATTTGATATTGAAAAGTTCAATGGGATAAATTTCTCATTGTGGAAATTAAAGATGAAGGCCATCCTGAGGAAAGACGGGTGTTTAGCGGCTATCAGTGAAAGGCCGGTGGATTTTGCAGATGACATCAAATGGAACGAGATGGACGGGAATGCTATGGCAAACTTTCATCTAGCATTAGCAGATGAAGTATTGTCAAGCATCGAGGAGAAGAAGACAGCTAAGGAGATATGGGATCATCTCACCAAATTGTACAAGACCACATCGTTGCACAATAAAATTTTCCTTAATAGGAAATTGTACACTCTCCGTATGCCAGAATCTACTTCAGTGACGGAGCACTTAAATACACTGAACACCTTATTTTCTCAGCTTACATCCTTAAGCTGTAAAAATAGGAGAACAAGAACGTGCTGAACTTCTACTTCAAAGTCTACCGGATTCATACGATCAACTCATCATCAACTTGACAAACAGTAATGTCACCAGTTTAGTCTTCGATGATGTTGCAGCTACTGTTTTACAAGAAGAAAATCGGCGCAAGAACAAGGAAGACAGACAAGTAAATCTACAACAAGCAGAAGCGTTGACAACAATGACAACGATGACAACGATGAGAGGAAGATCAACAGAACGTGGCCAAAGCAGCATTCACAAACATGGTAGATCGAAGTCGAGGAGTAAGAAGAATTTAAAGTGTTACAACTGTGGAAAGAATGGTCATTTGAAGAAGGATTGTTGGAGTCTAAATAAAAACTCCAATCTACAAGGCAATACCGCAAACACTTCAGATGATGGAGATGCTCTATGCTGTGAAGCATAAACCACCGTAGAATGAAGAAAACGATTTGCAGATATATGGCTCATTGATTCAGGAGCAACATATCACATGACCTCAAGAAGAGAATGGTTCCATCATTATGAACCTGTCTCAGGAGGATCTGTTTATAGTTGCAATGATCATGCCTTAGAGATCGTTGGCGTGGGAACCATCAAATTGAAGATGTATGACGGAACAATTAAAGTTGTTCGAGATGTGCGGCACGTGAAAGGCCTGAAGAAAAATTTATTATCCTACGGATTGTTGGATAATAATGCAAGCAAGATTGAAACACGGAAAGGAATCATGAAGGTGTTCCGTGGAGCGCTTGTGGTGCTGAAAGGTGAAAAGATAGCTGCAAACTTGTACATGCTGAAGGGAGAGACTTTGGTAGAAGCAGAAGCCTCTGTTGCCTCATGTAGTTCAGATTCGGCAATGCTATGGCATCAGAAACTTGGACACATGTCAGAATAAGGAATGAAAGTCCTTATGGAGCAAAAGCTACTTCCAGGCTTAACAAAGGTATCACTGCCTTTGTGTGAGCATTGCATAACAAGTAAGCAGCACCGGTTGAAATTCAACACATCAAATTCTAGAGGCAAAAGTGTTCTAGAATTGGTTCACTCTGACGTATGGCAAGCACCAGTTACATCCCTAGGCGGAGCAAAATACTTTGTCTCATTTATTGATGACTACTCCAGGAGATGTTGGGTGCACCCTATTAAGAAGAAGTCAGACGTGTTTTCAACTTTCAAAAATTTCAAAGCGCGGGTGGAACTTGATTCTGGAAATAAGATCAAGTGTTTCAAAACAGATAATGGAGGAAAATACACAAGCGAAGAATTTGATGACTTTTGCAAGAAAGAATGCATCAAAAGACAGTTCACAGTGGCGAACACTCCTCAACAAAATGGAGTGGCAGAGCGGATGAACAGAACCTTGTTAGAAAGAACAAGAGCAATGTTGAGGGACGCAGGCCTAGAAAAATCATTCTGGGCAGAAGCAGTCAATACCGCCTATTATTTGGTGAATCGAGCTCCATCAACTACAATAGAGCTGAAGACACCAATGGAGATGTGGACTGGTAAACCAGTTGATTATTCAAACCTCCATGTATTTGGAAGTATTGTGTACGTGATGTACAACGCCCAAGAAATTTCAAAGCTGGATCCAAAATCCAGGAAATGCAAATTCTCGGGGTATGCTGATGGAGTATAGGGGTATCGCTTGTGGGATCCCACTGCCTGCAAAGTGATCATTAGCATGGATGTTATCTTTGTAGAAGATAAACTACAAAGAAAATAAGACGATGATAGCGCTGAAAAGTCAGAGACTACTCAGATACATGTGGAAAAAGAGTTTAAAGAAGGAGATTCTGAAGCAAACCATCACATGATGAACAAGAACCAGAGAGTTCTGAAGCTCCAACAACTCGTCAATCAGATCGTGTGAGAAGACGTCCAATTGGCACTCAGATTATGTTATAGAAGGTAATATTGCATACTGTCTTTTAACAGAGGACGGTGAGCCATCAATATACCAGGAGGCAATAAACAGCTCAGATGCTTCACTGTGGATGATGGCGATGCAAGAAGAAATCGAAGCCCTTCATAAAAATAATACATGGGACCTTGTGCCACTACCACAAGGAAGGAAGCCAATTGGTAACAAATGGGTCTTCAAAATCAAGCGAAATGGTGACGATCAAGTGGAGAGGTATCGTGCAAGATTGGTGGTCAAAGGATATGCTCAGAAAGAAGGTATCGATTTCAATGAAATATTTTCTCCTGTGGTTCGAGTAACAACAGTTCGAGTAGTTTTGGCAATGTGTGCTATATTGAACTTACATCTAGAGCAGCTAGATGTTAAAACAATTTTTCTTCATGGAAATCTTGAAGAAGAAATTTATATGCTCCAGCCTGAAGGTTTTGAAGAAAAAGAAAAGAAGAACTTGGTTTGCAGGTTGAACAAATCCCTGTACGGTCTAAAGCAGGCGCCGAGGTGTTGGTATAAGAGATTTGATTCCTTCATTATGTGCCTTGGATACAACAGACTTAATGCAGACCCTTGTGCTTATTTCAAGAGGTTTGGTGATAACGATTTTGTTATATTGTTGTTGTATGTGGATGACATGTTGGTTGCAGGACCCAACAAAGATCATATTGAAGAATTGAAGGCACAACTGGCTAGGGAATTTGAAATGAAGGACTTGGGATCAGCAAACAAGATTCTAGGGATGCAAATTCACCGAGACAGAAGTAATAGGAAGATTTGGCTTTCACAAAAGAATTACTTGAAGAAGATATTGTCACGATTCAGCATGCAAGATTGTAAGCCAATTTCTACCCCTCTTCCTATTAACTTCAAATTATCATCCAGTATGAGTCCTAGCAGTGAAGAAGAGAGGATGGAGATGTCTCGAGTACCGTATGCATCAGCAGTGGGAAGTTTAATGTTTGCTATGATATGCACAAGACCAGACATTGCACAAGCAGTGGGAGTGGTTAGTCGGTACATGGCAAATCCAGGCAAAGAGCATTGGAATACAGTAAAGAGGATCTTGAGATACATCAAAGGGACTTCAAATGTTGCATTATGTTACGGATGATCAAACTTACTAATCAATGGGTATGTAGATTCTGACTTTGCAAGCGATTTGGATAAAAGCAAATCTACTACAGGATAAAAGCAAATCTACTACAGGATATGTGTTTAAAGTTGCTGGTGGAGCTGTAAGCTGGATTTCAAAATTGCAGTCAGTTGTGGCTACATCCACAACATAAGCAGAATATGTAGCAGCTACACAAGCCAGTAAAAGAAGCAATTTGGTTGAAGATGCTATTGGAGGAGCTTGGGCACAATCAAGAGTATGTCTCTCTGTTTTGTGACAGTCAAAGTGCCTTGCATCTAGCAAGGAATCCAACATTTCATTCAAGGACAAAGCACATACGAGTTTAATACCATTTCATTCGTGAAAAGGTGGAAGAAGGGACGGTAGATATGCAGAAGATCCATACCAAAGACAACATAGCAGATTTCATGACTAAGGCGATCAGTACTGATAAATTTACTTGGTGTCGATCCTCCTGTGGCCTGTCAGAGATGTAAGCAACATGAAGGTACAAGGTAGAAAGAATGGTGTGAAGATATGATTGTTCCAATCAAATCTTCAAGTGGGAGATTGTTGAAAAGTCAAGATAAGTGGCCAAATTAATGGCCAAACTATTTGGTGCAAATTGTTGAAAAAAAAATTGTTAGGCACCGAAAGTATGGATTGAAAAACAATTCCACCTAAAATGTTGAAAATGTGGATGGTAAAACTATGCAATTAGTCATTGTAATTTAGGGTATTTACAAATTAGTCCTTAAAGCTTCAACTATAAATACCCTAGCTCATTTAGCTTTAAAACCATCCCCAAAGCATTATAGCTTTCTTCCAATACTAGAGAGATTTTAGAGAGTTTCTTGAGAGTTGTTTTCTCCTTTTTATCTAGAGAGAATTATCATTGTTTTCTCCTTGGTAGATCGAGAGAGAGAGGTTATAATTCCTATTTTCTCATAGTGAAATTCTTCTACCGTTGCCCGTGGTTTTTACCCTAAATATTTTAGGGGTTTTCCACGTAAATTTGTGTCTCTTTTATCTTCATTTTATTTTCTCAAATTATCAGTTGCGATTTTGCTCTATCCGATAGCCGTCTTCCGCAACATTAACAGGATTTGTTAGCTGAAAAAATCTTTAGACATCAAATCTTCACTCTTCCTCTTTCTCAATGTTTAAATACATGCAGATTTGGGAGAATGGTGGCTTGCTTTTGGTATGCAACAATTGATGTTCATTCGGTCTACCTCCCGCCTCCAAAAATTGAGTTTTACTATGAGAATCAGGAGTGGGTACAGTTAGAAACAGATAAGGTGCAACAATAATCGATTTGGTTTTATGAAGGATCCAATTTGGATCTCTCGGAATTTGTGTAATTTATCTTTATCTTTTTGTTATCAACAGGTGGCTAACCAGGCAGAGCTTCTGTTTTCTAAAGTACTAAAGTTCCTAAATGAAATTGCTGAAAAACATATTGACTTAGGGTCACCTGATAATAACACGAAAACAAAGAGTTTTAGACATCAATTTGCTGAACTAGAAGGAATGCTACAAAAGGAGAAGTTGGAGTTTGAGGTAAGACTTTATATGTTGTACTTTTTCGCCTAGTTGACATGGATTTTATGTCTAGGCCTAATTCGGTGGAGCTTACGTCTGTGTCCCTTTGGTTTAGGATTCATTGCAAAAGGCTTCGAAAAAATAAGTGAGAAAAGGACAACCTGTTGTAGACATACTTGAAATTAATCGGTTGCATCGGCAATTACTTTTCCAATCTTATATGTGGGACCAACGTCTGGTTTTTGCAGCCAAAATTAGAAAATTACAGCCGCCAGAATTTTTTCAGCAATTCGGTTTCAGGACATGAGGAGAAATCCGTTGTTGATATTGATAAGCTCAAGGACATGGATACGTCGGAACATGGAAAAGGATCTGAATCTGGTGACTCTACTGTGGTGGATGCAAAGCTCAATGCTAATCAGTTAGATGCAATCCATCAAGAAGCAGAAGCGAACAAAAGTTCAAGTTGCGAAAACAAGGACTACAACAATCTTTCTGCTAGCCAAAGCATGTTTGACCAATATGACAATGAGAAACCTAAGGCAAATGTTCGCAGGGTCTTGTCTGAAGGCCAGTTTCCTGTCATAGAAAATTTGTCAGATACCCTTGATGCTGCTTGGACTGGGGAAATTCAGCGAGGACCTGTATTATCTAAGAAAAATTCATTTTCACTTCCTGATATTGCTGCTGTAGATTTGGAAGACCGTTCTGAGGAAAATATTGTGCCAAAAGTTTACGGTTCTCCTTCCCCTGCATTGTTCAGTATAGGTTCTGAAAATATGGAAGAATTTGTAAGCTGGTTAAAAATGCCTTTCTTGAGCTTCTACCGTTTATCGAACAAAAACTTTTTAGGAAGTTCTTCAAAGCTTGATGCATTGAATGTTTATGATCAGTTAAATATTTCATCATTTAGAGAGTTGGAACTACAAGGTGGGGCTAGGCTGCTTCTTCCAGTGGGTGTTAATGACTCCATTATTCCAGTTTATGACGATGAGCTCACAAGTACCATATCCTATGCCCTAGTATCACCTGAATATCATTTCCAGCTAAGTGACGATGTTGATAGACCTAAAGACTGGGGGGATTCAATGTCTTCATCGTCCTTCTCTGATTCAGTGTATTCTCAGTCGTTCCATTCTTTTGATGATATGCCCTTTGATCCTCATAGAAGTTTTTGTTCGGCAGATGACCCTACTAGAAGCCGCAGCTCCCCTCATTATGGACCCAGCCTCTAGTATGAAGTCTTTGCATGTCCGGGTGTCATTTGGAGATGATGGATCAGATAAAGTGAAATATAAGGTTACTTGTTACTACGCAAAGTGGTTTGAAACATTAAGGAGAGTATGTTGCCCATCAGAGCTAGACTTCATACGGTCTCTGAGCCGCTGTAAGAAGTGGGGAGCTCAGGGTGGAAAGAGCAATGTTTTCTTTGCAAAGACCTTGGACGAACGGTTTATCATTAAACAAGTCACAAAGACGGAGTTGGAATCATTTACAAAATTTGCACCTAAATACTTCAAGTACTTATCTGAAGCAATTAGATCTAGAAGTCCAACATGCCTGGCAAAGATTTTTGGTGTTTATCAGGTTCTTATTCCTAGAGCTTCAGATGTTCTAATGCTATATATCACAATCAATAATCTTTTGGATTAACAAGACAAAAGGCTGATTTTGGTCATCATTAATATTTGCTGCCTTAAGATGAATAGCTTGCTAGTTTATAAAGTTGTTCCGCGTGTTTGATGCTAACTCCTTATACTTTTGAATGAGAATGATCGAGGAGTTTTAGAAAGGACAGAAAAACCTTTTCTTTCTCTTGCTTTGAGGAACGAGATGGTACTAGGAGTTCATTTATTCTTGTGTCTATCTTATTGTTGATTTTTTCTTCTCTTTTGTGGAAGGTTACGACAAAGCAACCTAAAGGTGGGAAAGAATCAAGGATAGATGTTTTGGTTATGGAGAATCTTCTGTTTAGGAGAAGTGTCACGCGGCTATATGATCTCAAAGGATCTTCCAGATCTCGTTATAATCCTGATTCTAGTGGAAGCAACAAGGTTCTGCTAGACCAGAACTTGATTGAATCAATGCCGACTAACCCCATTTTTGTGGGTAATAAAGGGAAGCGTTTGTTGGAAAGAGCAGTCTGGAATGACACTGCTTTCCTAGCTGTAAGTTTTAAGTTGTTGTTTCGAGTTAACATGCGTGGAGATCCGTTCACATGACACACATCTGCGAGTTTATGCTAACTAAAGTGCTCATCATCCAAATTTTCTCAGTTCTTTATCTTTTTCCACCTTGCAGTCGAATGACCTGATGGATTATTCTTTACTGCTTGGTGAGGATGAAGAGAAGCATGAGTTAGTTATCGGAATCATCGATTTCTTGAGGCAGTACACATGGGACAAGCATCTTGAAACTTGGGTGAAGGCTTCAGGCATCCTTGGCGGGCCAAAGAATGCATCGCCAACCGTAATTTCGCCTGAACAATACAAGAAGAGGTTCAGGAAAGCAATGTCAACGTATTTTCTAATGATGCCAGATCAGTGGTCTCCTCCTACCGTTTCAAGCAAATCTAAGTCAGATACAGGTCAAGAGAACGCTCAACGTGCTACCTCCACTAAATGAGTCTGTAAGTCTGGCATCGAACATTCAAACTATAATCTGGGGGTTAGCTATTCCATTCTATTTTTTTAGTTCATATGATTCTTTCAATTTTTTCGATTCTTTTGAAGGGCAGTTTTCCATTAACACCAAAAGAGATTCATGATTTTGTTGTTAGTAGATGCAAAACAAGGCTCTCTAAAGCCATGGGAATATCTGTCAAAGGTCCAATATTTCTTTATTTCAGCAGGAAATTCTTGTACAAATATTCTTTGATTTATCATTTTATCATGTAGTGCATCTTTGTCAACTTTCTTTTTTTCATGTATCAGAATGAATTAGAAGAATTCTGTAGTCTTTCGTATGTTCTTTATTTCTGGGTTCATTGCTCATTCAGAATCAAGTGATCCTACTGGATAATAGTTACAGATCGAAACGTAATGAGAAACCGAAAGGGGTTATTAGCTTTGATAATCATAATGAAAAAACAAAGTGATTACAAGAGAGAGATCTTCTAATTATCTGTGTACGATCTATAATACTTGATCTTTCTTGTAGAAACAATTATTTCATGAAATCTGTGGAATCTGGTAAGAGACAAACTTTCTGCTATTGAAGCTTGTTAAATTTAATCCACTAGGAGTCATCTTGTACAATGCTAACATCTTTATTAGCACTGCTTAATCCTCCACCATTAAGGATTTGAAGCCATCTATCTTTGAAGGAGATCAAGGATCTCAGCATCTCTGGATTCAGAACATTGACAAAAGCTTTAACTTGGAGTACAAAAAACAGTTCACAGTAATTTGAATATGGCTTATCATGGAACCCGAGACAGAGTTCTTACCTCGGATGATACGACGTTTCCAGAAACTGTCGAGGACAACGAGGGCCTTCATCGTACCCTTCACAAATAATTTCTCCATTTTCATCTCTATAGCAGATTACACCCTGGGACTGATCCTCGAAAACCTTTTTAAATATGAAGTAGACATCCGATCAAACATCCATGACAGGTTAGGCAATCTATATGAACGAGAAACATGGAAGACAAAACAGAAAAAGAAAAAATATATATATATATATTGACCTTGTTGGAGAATGATCTGATCTGATTTCTATAAATTTTCTTGCCAGGAACTTGACTTTGTTTAAACATAACGATCTTGTTGGCATGTTTGATAACTGGATTAGATGTTGTAACTGGAACATGAAAAGGAACAGAGTTTGTAACAGACACTGATCTTGTGCTACATCGGTGGAGGGGGATCAAAGGAAGCGAAGACATCACTGTGTTTATGTTTAACACTTTGGAACATGACAAAGCATAGATTATAAAGTATTGCAAAATTTATTTATTTTAATGAAAATTTGAAAAAATATTATTTTATTATGAAAACTGATGCAAGAATTATATATAATTGTTGGGAGGTTAAAGTCTTGTCATGGTTTTGCAACCAGAAGTTTTCATAGGTAAGGTAGGGCCCTTGGAGCTTATCTTCAATTTGCTGCTGCTGGTGAAGCCTGAGTCAGCTTTGTAGTTGATTCTGCTTATTTTTTTTTTCCTTTATAGTTTGTTGGTACGTCCACTCATATTCATTCCTGTAAAATTTTTGAAATGGAATACTTTTCCATATCTTTTGTTCATCAACATTATGGGTATATATATATATCCTATAATATACAAATTAATTATTTTCCATTAATTCTTTTTAAAAGTAATATGGGAAAATATTTATTTATTAAAAACCGTATCAATAACCTCTTGCCAATTGCAGATTAAATAAACATAGTCGGGACTATCATAAAATCTTACAATGATCGCCTAGTGATAGTTTGATAAGCAAAAGTATCAACAAATGAAACAACAATGTATATAAGTTGATCGCACCAACGGCTCCGAGCACCAACTATGGAGGAAAAAAACTTGAAGAATATCCAAAACGACAAATGGAGAAGGCGCTCTCCCCTTAAAGGCAATCTCATCCATGAAAGCATGTTGAAATACATGCCAAGAAGAAAAACCAAGAAATAAACCTACACCGAAAGCCCATAAATACCGGTATCCATGATACCTTTTACTAGAAAAAGGATCAAGAGAAAACATTAATGTTAAACTATGATAAAACTAACACTAGAAACTACTAAAAGTAAGAGGAAATAACACTCCTCAAATTGGAGCATAGATATCAATCATGTCTACCTTGTTACATAGATATTAATCAATGTGTTTTGTTTGTTCATAAATGACATTCTATTTTTACCTTTTGCACTGAATCGTGATATCACATTTTATTTCATACTCCTCCATGAAATTAAGTTTCCACACAATATCTTAAAGTAGATCTCATGTTACATCATGTCAAATTCATTGAATTTTTTTTATCATAATATGATCAAGATTGTCATATAAAATTTTACGTCTAGGAATGCTTTTTAATATCATAAAATTTATTTTATTATTTTTCTACGATTAACAGTTAATGATGACATATATTGACTCAACATATTTACCAGATAAATAATATTAAGACGTATCATGATAAGATAATTCAAATATTCAATAAATATTGTATACCTATTAATATATATAGATAGTTCACTTTTTTGGTTAATTATAAATTGAGAATACTATATTGTTTAGCACTCAATTTCCCCGACTCAATGGTAGATCAAAAACATGCTTCATCTGAGATAGGACTATTTCATTATTATTCCTACTAATTTTAATTCTCAAATAAATATTTTAATATTTCAAAATCTTTAGTATGAAATTGAGTATGAAATAGAGTTTATAAATAAAATTTTCTAAGTGAGTATGTAAGTGTAGATGATAAGAAGGGCTAACAAGAGTCTTGATACCCTGAAAATTTTGAAAATGTTACATTATAATTCTAAAATGTTTTCGAAATTTTAATTAGTCCCTTTCAAACTTTTAAGAAATTTAATTTTTTTTTGAATATTTTCAAATAAATCCTTTAAAATTATTTAAAAAATTGTTGATTTTTTAAAATTCTTGAAAAATTCAATTAGACCCTCACGGGTTTTTTTATTTTTATTTACTAAATCCCATAAATTTTATTAAAAATTTAATTAAACTTTTAAAATTTTCAAAAAATTTAATTATACCTTAAAAATTAATTAAACCGTTCAAATTATATCGCTAAAATATATCTTTATGAGTCTAATCAAATTTTTAAATTTAAAAATTGTATTGATGTCAAATTCTTATCAAATGCTGATAAAGTGGGGTCCTTGGACTGTCATTAAAGTAATTTTTTTTATAATTGGACTTGCCATTAAAGTAAATATTAAGATTACGTGTACGTTTAGTCATGCCGGTTAAATGATAAGATATTATAATAATTGTGGGTTTATTTTGTTTTCTTTGGAGAAATAGTTGTGGTGTAAACAAATTCCTTTGGAGTTAGTTTTCAGTCTTTGGCACTCTCTGGGGTACACCAAAGGCTAAGCTGAATTGTTTATTTGGGACTACTCTTTCCATTATCAAATTATAGGTGTATAAAGTCATTGGATTCTATTTCTCTTTAATATTTGAGGTAAATCAGTGGTAATACTCTTCCATTTTATATTATTATTTCACAAAACATGGTTATATACAGAACATGGTTTAAATCCATAATAGAAATGGTTACATACATACAGATTTATTCAATACGGTAAAATCCATGATGTTTCTTTTATTCTCATAAAAGTAGGTATAAGACTTGGCATGTTCTAAGGTTCATAATAAAACAAAACATTAAGGAGATGGAGTTGCAGGGAATCAGAATATGTTATCTGAAACTCTTGTATGATCTCATGTTGAGGATATGAGGTCCTCTGGCAAGCATCTCAATCTTTTTCTCTTTTTTTCATTTTTTTTTTCATTTGTGATGAACTTGGTTAAGTTGCAGTCCTCGATCGATCTTGTGAAAACTGGAACATTGAGATTGAAAGCTTCCATTAGCTTTCTTTGCTAATAATCAGTTTACCAGTTGTAGCATGTATGGTTAAGATAGAACAAATTCAGCCATCCAAGAAGATATGAACATTTCTTCAAAAGGAAAAAGAAAAAAGACATGAACATTAGAAAAAAGCAAGCACCTCAGAAGAAAGAATCCTACAAGGGTAAGCAAGAGCAGGTATTAGTTATTTATATTTTGCTTTTACTCACAAAATGGGCCGCCGAACTTTGTAGCGGAAGCTTGTGACCCAAGTGGGAGCATTAAGATGATGAAACATGGGTCTGGCTCCTTGAGTCGGACAATCACGTGACTTTACAATGGCCTGCCCGATCCAAGCTAGGAGTATGCCCTCTTTATATTTGGCTCCAATAATCTGCTAACAGTTCCATATGATTTAATGTCCACTTTGCACCCCTCATTTAAACGTGCTTCAAAAAAAAAAAAAAGCTTTTGCCTCTTTTTTTTTTCAAATTTATTAGTCATATGCTACTAGGGATGGCAATGGGTCGGGTTGGGTCGGGTTTTTGGGCCACCCGACCCGACCCGAGAAGAAAGGGTTCTCCACCCGTGACCCGACCCGACCCGAAAAAATTAATGTTTCACCCGACCCGACCCGACCCGAATATATGACTTAGAAACCCGACCCGACCCGACCCGAAATAAAAAAAAAAATTAATTCAATGAAAACAGTGACTTAATTGAAAAAAATTATATATGGAGGGATATTATTGTAATTATCCCTAAATATATAAGATAAAATTATATATATTTTTCGGGTCGGGTCGGGTCGGATTTTTTTACCCTAAACCCGACCCGACCCGAACAGTGCATTAAAAAAAAACCCGACCCGACCCGAACCCGAATTTTTTTTTAAAAAAATCCGACCCGATCGGGTAGGATCGGGTCGGAACCCGTCGGATTCGGGTTGAGTTGCCATCCCTATATGCTACTCTATTTCCCTGCATGTCTTACACTTTTACCACTATTTTGATTGAAATTTCATGGGCTGGTCTGAGTAATATCTCTAAGACTCTAACATAAAGTCATTGGATTCTATTTTTATCTTTAATATTTGACATAATTGGTGGTAATGCTTTTTTATTTTTATTTTTGATGATTAGACATAATTAAATCATATTTATTATGATTTAATTCTAATACCCTTTCTATTATCAAATCATAGGTGTGTAAACTGTAAAGTCATTGAATTCTATTTTTCCTTTTAATATTTGAGGTAATTGGTGGTAGTACCATTTATTTTTATTTCAAACAATTAATTATAAGCTTAGGATACCAATTCAAGGACTGAAAACACAAAAAACTTGTTGTAACCGCTTCTATTTTCTTCTCCGTAAACCATCTAGGCAAAAATGTCATCAAAGATATAAACCATGTTCACTGGTTTGCATATGTTAGAAAAAACATAACAACCTTCTTGTTTCTTTATGTGCCAGCTTCAACCATATGTGAAAATTGTATTATCCATCATTGACTTGGATCCATTTGAGTTGAGTTAAATGTTATTGAAAGTGACGTCCACAAGTAATTATGGTTAGAAAAGAGATGATTAGTCATTCACCTAGCCACCTACCGGCAAGTATTTTATAGAACAAATAATGAATTTCCTTCCTTCATCTTCTCATTTCTTCGCTTGATGTACCTGGGGGTATAAATGAGATATAATTAAATCATAATTATTATGATTTAATTCTATCACCTTTTCTATTATCAAATCATAGGTGTGTAAAGTCGTTGAATTCTATTTTTCCTTTTAATATTTGAGGTAATTGGTGGTAGTACCATTTATTTTTATTTCAAACAATTAATTATAAGCTTAGGATACCAATTCAAGGACTGAAAGCACAAAAAACTTCTTGTAACCGCTTCTATTTTCTTCTCCGTAAACCATCTAGGCAAAAATGTCATCAAAGATATAAACCATGTTCACTGGTTTGCATATGTTAGAAAAAACATAACAACCTTCTTGTTTCTTTATGTGCCAGCTACCGGCAAGTATTTTATAGAACAAATAATGAATTTCCTTCCTTCATCTTCTCATTTCTTCGCTTGATGTACCTGGGGGTATAAATGAGATATTGTATCCGTAAGCTCTCATTTAGCTTTCTTTTGCTGGTAAGCAGTTTACCTGCAGTAGCATGTATGGTTAAAATAGAACAAAGAAAACCATTTCCTCTGTGTTGAGCTTTAAACATATCACATAGCCACTGCTTAATGCTTTGCTGCACCAGCCGAGTTAATGAACACACTATGTCCTTTGCAATGAATCCTTTCCCTTCCACAGCTGGTAATTCACACAAGAACTATCAGTAACTGACTTAAACTATTCAAGCACATTATCTAATGTGTAACATTTTCAGTAGAAAGCCTAAACAACAGTGCATAAAACCAGCCAATATGTTACACCGCAGGAAATGAATTTGTTCGCTGTCTTTAGGCCTATTCTATTCAATTACTCTTTTAAGCTCAGTCCATTTTGATGTCTCTACTTTTCATGTTCAAATGTCAATCACCTTTTTCAGGCTTCAATGTCAATTTTACTAAAAAAATTCTACAAAACTTCCAACAGTAGAAGCAAAAATGAGCAGTCCTTATCAACATCAAAAGATCAGTTCAGATCACCTTCTAATTAATGAAGCTTGAAGGGAGCATTGAGGGACAATTTTCCTAAGAAAAACCAATACATAGTCAAATTGATATTCTAATTCAAGTAGCGTATTGTAGTATATTATTTGCATGCCTTTTAGAATGTTTGGGTTGTGACCAAATAAATAAATACTGAAACATAACATAAACAAACAATAATTTCAAAACACGATTAAATGAAATGTTTATAAAATAAAAATATACAAGCATGAAAAAAAAAATTCTAAAGTCTATTTTGACATAAGAAAGCATAGGAGTGCTATGTTCTCGAAATGTCCAATTAACATGTCGTATAGTTTGTTTAATAACAATAACAAAATATTCCAAACGAAGTCGTTGTAGTATAGTGGTAAGTATTCCCGCCTGTCACGCGGGTGACCCGGGTTCGATCCCCGGCAACGGCGTCTGCTTTCTTTTTCGTCCTTTTCAAAGAAAAAAGCTGAAAAACAAAAAATTTATGGCTTCGCCCGGACTCGAACCGGAGACCTTCAGTGTGTTAGACTGACGTGATAACCAACTACACCACGAAACCTCTCCGCCTCGTGTTCAATGAAAATAATTCATAACGTTTTTTCTTCTGTCATTCAGATTATGTGCTGTAAGGGCGTGAAGGAACGCCTTTTGCAGGTTGGCTTGATCATGTTCTCTCTCAGTTCATCCTGAAAGTTGGAACCCTATGTGGTATGTATCAAGGTATTTGGCTTATGTTCAATTGCGAGTTCCTTTTTGTTGTTGCACCTATAACTGTCACAAGGTGTTGTTTAATGTAAAAATAGTTGCCAAATATTGTATTTGCAATGTAAGCCCTTTGAGTTAAATTCTTTTTGTTTAATAATGCTGCATACTTACAACCGGGCTTCTCTCTTTCATGGTGAGACTTGATGTCTTTCTTGTGCTTAAATAATTTAGACTTCAATTTTGTTACTGGGGATACGTCCTTTGCTTAGATGGATAACAGTCCTACCACTGGCAGTGTGAACACTACTACTGCTTCTCTTTATTTTTGGCAGCTCTACATTCAGAAAATTGTTTCCGGAATACGTGGATAAGTACAAGAAGCAGCAGCCTGTGTCAGATCATTTATCATCAGAATCACCTCGAGGAGAAAAATCTAAATTTGAGTCTGAAAAAGTTGTGAACACTTCAGAGGAATATGTTAAAAAAGTAGATATCCTATGGGTATGCGAAGAAACCGGAAACAATCTTTACCGACATAGATCATAGATGATATTGTTGCTAGTTTCGACATGGATGATGTTTTAACTTTCTTTGCCGGTAGTCAGTTTAGCAGTAGTAGCAGAGCGTGTATGGTTAAAATGGAAAAAATTCAGCCATCCAAGATATCATGAACATTAGAAAAAAGTCAAACATCTTAGAAGAAAGAATCGCACATGGATAAGCAAGATCAGGTATTAGTTTTTTATATTTGTTGTTACTCACAGAATGGATTGCCGGGCTTTGTAACGGAAGCTTGTGACCTGAGTGGGGGCATTGAGATGATGGGACGTGGGTTAGGCTCCTTGAGTCGGAACCTTGTGGCTTTACCATGTCTTGCCCGTTCCAAGACAAGAGTTGGGCTATGGGACCTCAGTGAAAACTGTGTCATGGCTACTACTAGAGTGAAGGGTTTACAAGCTTCATTCACCAAGATCCAACATGTCTCAGCGAAGCCTACCTTAACTGAACCATCATCTTTTCTTTTTTGACATCTCTCGTTTTAATTCACAACCCGCTCAATTTTCTTCTGCCTTTTATCCTTTTTCCTCAACATTAATTCACAAAAAGAAGGTGTTTAATCATAATGATATCGTTGGCATGTTTGATAACTGGTTTAGATGTTGTAACTGGAACATGAAAAGGAACAGAGCTTGTTACAGACATTGATCTCCTGCTACATGGACGGAGGTGGATCAAAGGAAGAGAATATGTTTTACACTTTGGAACATGACAAAGCATTGGTTATAAAGTACTGCAAGATTTACTTTTTATTATGAAAATGTCAAAATATTATTTCATTATGAAAAATGATAGAAGAATTATAGATAAATGTTGGGAGGTTAATGTCTTGTCATGGTTTTGCAATCAGAAGTTTTTAAAGGTAAGGTTGTCCTTGTTGCTGCTGGTAAAGACTGAGTCAGCTTTGTGATCGATTCTGCTTCTTTTTCTCTATACAATCTGTCGGCCCTTTACTCATATATTAAAAGCTTCTTTACTTAAAATCTTAGAAACTTATTAGCCTAAGTATTGTTCATAGCATACATTCACCTAATGACTCATGCTTAATTCATTCGACATGAGTAACAACCTAATATATGCATCAAATACCAACCAAAACATATAAGCAACGAATGAATAAAACTTTACAACTTGTGCCAATATCAAAATGACTCAAAAATAAAACACATATGTATACATAAAACGATCATACCATTAAAATATAATATATACCACATTAAACATGCAACCAACTCTAAGAGTTTCAGAACAAATATTTAAAATGACAAAATATTTTGTGACTTGTTGAACTGTAATATGATATATAAAACTTATAGAGTTCCAAAGAAAAATAATAAAAAATACAGAGTGTGCTCCGAAAAGTTCAGTGAGATTATTGTTTAAATACACACTCATATATATAACACATATAACATAATCTTTTTCGTATAAAATATATTATAATTGTGCAATGTATTGTGGCATAATCTACTAATCATGATCAACATATTCAAATTATAATTTTGGGTAATTTAGTACAATTTAACCTAATTTGGCACACGGTAACCTAGTGTATATGAATACATGAGTCTAACTTCTCATCTCCAAGGAATAATGCCAGAATCTTATCAAGTGCATCCCTCCATTTCATGGAGATTCAAAATCTTTTAAAAACACAACATATCCCTCTGCCTCACCATAAATAATCGCAATCCCTACATAGACGTTATAAACTCAATGATATGCTAATTGTACATGATACAAAGTTAAGATAACCATGACAACATTTGAAGTAGAATTCACCGTTTGATTTTCAAAACACAATACGTAACATGATTCGAAGCACTTAACTTGTTATATTTTCATCTTTTTGCATTATAACACAATTTTTATTTTTTTTATTCATCTTATATGTCAATCAATTTAATACAAACTTTTTGAAAGATCAAAATCGTATCAAATACATATTCAAACATACCTCAAATGAATCATATGATATCCATGAGGTTGGTACACATCTAAATATCTTAATTTAGAACATTTTAGGATAACATGTTTCACACACAATGTATATTGCACCCTTACTGATTGGATATAAAACAGAGCTTTTAATCTTGATAATTATCTGAACAAATTTATTTCAGTGTCACTTATCCCTATTGGATACCAAAGTGATAAAGTTGGATTTGAAGTGAAATTAAAAGGTGCCTAGAATTGGTACATCCTATCAGATCGGTGAGGAATTCGATACCCTATGTTTCCAACCGTTATCTTTTGCAGACTTGATTTACTATCACTCTACCCCTAAAAGATTAGTAGCTATCACGTAATTCCTTGTGGACAATTGGACATCACTTTGTATAACATTAAGCCTTTTAATTTCTTGTTGCAGCTCTCTTACATTAAACCTTTTTTTCCTCCGGACTCTTGGTCATCAACCCATCAATGTGGAGCATGCACTGCCACAGAAGAAGAAGAAGAAGAAACTGAGCAGACCAGATAGGGCTAGGCAGGATCTAGAAAGGAATGTCCTCCTTTGTCCCTAGTCTATAGGACATTGAAGCTTTTTATGCAATATTAGCGCATACAAAACATGGTTTAAATCCATAAAAGATTTATTCAATATGGTAAAAATCCATGATGTTTCTTTTATTCTCATAAAATTAGTTTGTGTACAAGACTTGACCTGTTCTAATGTTCATAATAAAAAAAATATTAAGGAGACGGATTTGCAGCAAACCAGAATATGTTATCTGAAACTCTTGCATCGTCTCATGTTGAGGGTATGAGGTCCTTTGGCGAGCATCTAATCAGTTTTTCTCTTTTCTTTTTCTTTTTTTCAGTCCTTGATCGATCTTGTAAAAACTGCAACATTGAGATTGAAAGCTCTCATTAGCTTTCTTTGCTGAATTTGAACTAGAACAAATTCAGCTATCCAAGAAGACATGAACATTAGAAAAAACACCTGGGAAGAAAGAATCCCACATGGATAAGAAAGAGCAGGTATTAGTTTTTTATATTTGTTGTTACCCACCAAATGGATTGCCGAGCTTTGTAACTAAAGCTTGTAACCTGAGTAGGGGTAATGTGATTGAGGTGGCAAGAGATGGACAAAGGGCCTCAGTGAAAACCGTGTGTGTTGTGGTTTTTAGAGTTAAGGGTACTGCGTTAGGCTGGTTTCACAGAACAGGTTTTCTGTTTTGCTATCTCTATTTTCTTGTCTTTTAGCCCTTTTCGTCAACTTTAATTTTGGGGGATCTCACATCAAACATTTACCGAATCAAAACATATTTTGGTTTACATGCTGTAACTGGAACATGAAAATGGACTGAGCTTAACTTGGGTAGCTGTAGCTGTTTTAATTTCTTTGTTTGTGTTGCTTTTTCCTCATCTTCACAAGTAATAAAGGGAGTGTAGGCTACACTCGGTATAACTAGTGTAATTATGCATTGGCAATAAAGGGAGGGTACACTGGTATCTCTTTCATTGTTTACTAAATTATATATGAAACTTTTTTTATTAAGATGAGATAAATATAAAATAGTATCTATTTTTTTAATATAAATAGGAAAAAAATATAAAGATAGGAGGCTAGACAGGTCTCCTAGCTAACGTCATTTCCAGTTGGTGATTGTGGAAGGTCCCCACGCAGAACGTCTGCAATTGCCATGGGAGGGGTCTGAAAAAATATGGATACCAAACGGTAGATTCCAAGCCAATTTAGCCATACAGTTCTGACTAAGTTCCACTCTTTTAAAAAATAATTCTAAAACATTTGATATTGGATGCTCATCACTCGAATCCATTTAAACAAAGAAAAAACCCCATTATAAAGTAAAACCATTTAAACCAGTTTCCAAGTATGTAGGGATGGATGCAAGAGGCGGCACCTGGGGCGGTTATTTCTATTGATAATCTGTTTTCAACTTTCCTAAAATTTTACAGATTTATTGTATCTTAAAATTTTATAAATTCGTCACCTATCATAAAATGGGGTCTGTTTGTTTGGCTGTAATTGGTTTTCCGGAAAATGAATTACTGAAATTTGAATTACTGGAACTGGAAAATAAATTACTAGAATTTGAATTATGGAAAATGAATTACATTTCTGGAAAACGTTTTTCGGAAAATGTTTTCCGTAAAATGAATTACATTTTTCTAAAAAACATCTGGAAAACGTTTTATGATATTTAGAAGATGTTATTTAAACCTTTTTTTCCACTAATTGAAGAGTTTTTAAAAAATTATTTGTTACAAATATTAAATATAATAAATAATAATATTATTTATCATAAAACTTAATATTATTATTTTAAAATATTAAAATAATTTATTTATTATTAAATATATTTTTATAATTTTATTAATAAAAATAATAATTTTTGTATATTTTAGTGAAATAAAATATTATAAATTATATTAATTATTTATTAAAGTAATAGTGTTATATTATATTTTAAAAATATTAATTAGTATATTTTAAATATCTTTATTAAAATATTATTTAAATATATAAATAATATTATTCATTATTAAATATATAAAAAAATATTATATATTATTAAAATAAAAATATAATATCTTATATTATTATAATATAATTGATTATTTTATATAATATTAAAAATATTATATTATATTATTATAAATATTAATAAATAAATAAATAATATTTTGATGAAAATGATATTAAAATATTTTATTAATATTAAATTCATAAAATAAAATTATTTTGAGTATTTATTGTTTGAAGTGAAAATTTCGGAAAATGACTTACAGAAAATGAATTCGTAAGTCATTTTACAAAAAACACAAAGGAAATTATGTTATTAGGAAAATGAATTACATCCCGGAAAATCAATTACGTGAAACAAACACGGGAAAACATTTTCCAGAAAACGAATTACGTGAAACAAACACATGAAAACGTTTTTCGGAAAACGAATTACGTAAAACAAACACAAATTCGGAAAAAACCAATTCTGTAATTCCAATTACGACAAACAAACACACCCTTATTTACATCCTAATTTCCAACTATTCAAACCTTACAACTGTTATTCGAAATAACAAAGTTAATAAAATGTACAAATGTTTTCCATTTTGGCCGATTGTATCATATCTCAGACTGTAAAAAAAAGAGCAAACGATGAATAAAAGAATATACTACAGATGGGTGTATTCCCCTCCTCTCACGATTTGGCGGTCAAATACAGACAAAACTCTCACAAATTGCCGATGAAAGCTCCAAAGAAAGTGGGTTTTCAATCCATTTTCCAAGTCTTTTAGCAAAAGAAAGCAAGGAAGAAATGGTCAAGTTTTGGTGAGGGGCTACGTTGATCCTGCAAAGTGGACAACTCGGACGAACTTTGAGCCACGAATCAATGCACTGATCATGAAAACTATGGTGACATATCGGTAACGACCGGAGGTTTTCCCCTTCGGAGACCTTGCTAAGGCAAACCACGCACCAAACGCTGCTGCTTTCGGTATCTCCAAACCATCGCTTCAACAGTTGGTTATAAACATGGCGACAATCGATGATGATGACGACGAGGAAAGCCATGAAAACCCAGATTATTGGGAGCATCTTGGCTAGCTGAAGCCTGGATATGATTTGGAAATGGAAGCGTACGAATTTATTTGGTTTGTTTCAAGTCAAATTCCACGGTTCTAATTCTTGGACTGGTAAGAAATGGTGGCTGCTGCTCCCGTGTTAGTAGCAACAAGTGGCCAACACGTTCATGAAAGAGGCTGCAAAGGGAAACTGAATTGGAAAGTTGCGAACACAAATTGTTTTTAATAGTATCGTGAGTTCATAAAATAATATATTTTCATAATATATCTTAATTATTGACATATATTTATAAATATAATTATTCGAATTTAGTTTTTTAAAAGTAATATTTTATTTAACCACCACGATGGCTTCAATATTTTATACTGAGCTTTCAGTATATTTATTATAAAGGGTCTCACTTCTATCACCAAATTAAATGCTACTAAAAACTTTATGAAGGAAACGTGTATAATTGGTAGTTAGCTGCCCATTACTTGCTGAAGCCTGAAGCCATTGAATAACTGTAGTCTATGACAAGTGTTTTAATTCCCTGATATTAAAATACCTTATATGTATTCGTTTAATATTATAGGGTAAACTACACAAATGGCCCCTTGACTATATGATAATACTTTGTTAAGTTCCATAATTATTAAAAGTTACAAAATTGTTCCCCGACTATAGGGAGTTACTTTATTGAGTCTCTCGACTATTAAAAGTTGCAAAATGATCACCTAACTATTCATTATGTTCCAAACTTGTCACTTTCTGTTAAAAGATTAACGATCGTCTCTTCTGGACGTTAACACGCTGACTAAGATATGGTAGTCGTTTGAGATTATGATAACAGATTTTATTATATCATAGTCAACATGTTGACGTCCAACTCAATTTGTCGTTAAACTTTTAACTAAAAAGGACGAGTTTGGAACATAATGAATAATTTGGTGATCATTTTGTAACTTTTAATAGTCGATGGACTCAACAAAATAACTCCCTATAGTCGGGGAATAATTTTGTAACTTTTATTTACCAGGGGACTCGATAAAGCAATATCCTATAGTTGGGAACAATTTGTGTACTTTACCTAATATTTTAAAAATATCCTAATATTTTTTAATTAATATATGACATATTGTATAATAATTTATATTTATATGTTAATTTTATACGCATCAAGTGATTTTAGTGATTAAAGAGATAATTGTTATATTAAGAAGTTCTAAGTTATAGCACAACGTCTATTAGAGATTCGTTGTCAAAAAATTAAGAGTCTTTTGAATAAATACTAATAAAAGAGATTATTTTCTTAATTATGATATTACATTGATCATTAAATCTAAAACTGTTTTTCTTTAAACTCAAGAAAATATGGCCTAAAGATTTTTCCTCCTACCATCTTTGCTTTTAGTTCTTCACAAATAAGTTGCGGTTTCCCCACTTGTATATGGCAAAGCGTTCCACTTCAACTAACTTTCTCACGTGGGTTTAGTACGACGTCGTCTGTCTGTTGGATCGGGTCGGTGGATCCAACCCACCCAATATAATGGTACCGAGTCGTTTTCTTCCACCGACTTGTTTCTCCTCCTTCCACAATTGACATTCTTCCTTCCTCAACCCAACTAATTCAACCTCTAATTAATGTTATTGGTATTAATTTTTTTCAAACCCTAAAAGATTAATGCGCACACTCAGCCGTTTCCTTCACTCGCTGACTCACTGATCATTCCTAAGTAAAACAATGGACCGAGATTCATCCGACGAAGACGATCGCCGAACCTTAATCCACCAAAACGACACCAAGAACCTCCCGCACCAAATCCCAACCATCCCACGCGCTTCCACTCCTCCAAGATCCAGTTTCCGCATTGAGGAGATCGAATCCCAAATCCGACGACGTTTCAAGCTCTCCCTCAACAAACGTTACCTCTTCGCCATCATTCTTCCTCTCCTCATCATCCCTATCTTCTTCTCCGCCGACATTCGTTCCCTCTTCTCTTCCAACATCTCTTCCCTTAAATTCAATATGGTGTCGGATCGAATCAAAGAATCCCAACTTCAAGCTCTTTACTTGTTGAATCAACAGCAGAGTTCCCTTCTTTCTCTTTGGAATCACACTTTCGTGAACTCTAATAACAATGTCACCGCCGTCCAATTTGACGACATGAAAGCCGTATTGCTTAATCAGATCACGTTAAACAAACAAATTCAACAAACCCTCTTATCCCCTCACAAAACGGGAGACGCCGTTGAAAACGTCACCGTTTTGGACCCCAACTATGCCGGTTACAGTTTCGGCCGTTGCAGAAAAGTTGACCAGAAATTCGCTGAAAGAAGAACGATTGAATGGAAACCCAAGCCCAATAAATTCTTGTTCGCAATTTGCTTGTCGGGTCAAATGAGTAACCATCTGATTTGTTTGGAGAAACACATGTTTTTCGCAGCGGTTCTGAATCGGGCATTGGTGATTCCAAGTTCAAAATTCGATTACCAGTACAATCGAGTGCTCGATATTCATCACATTAATGATTGTGTTGGGCAAAAAGTTGTTATCCCATTCGAAGACTTCATGGAAATCAAGAAGAATCGCGCTCACATTGATAGGTTCATTTGCTATTTTTCGAGTCCGCAGCCGTGTTATGTGGACGAAGAGCACTTGAAGAAGTTGAGATCATTAGGAATTTCGATGGGGAAATTGCAGAATGCTTGGAAGAATGAAGATACTAAGAAACCGAGTACAAAAACGATCAAGGATGTGGAAGAGAAGTTTGCTTCGGATGACGATGTTATTGCAATAGGGGATGTCTTTTTTGCGGGCGTGGAAACAGATTGGGTGACGCAACCAGGTGGTCCGATTGCGCATAAGTGTAAGACCTTGATCGAGCCGAGTAAGCTTATCTTGTTGACTGCTCAACGGTTTATTCAGACGTTCTTGGGAAGTGATTTTATCGCTCTTCATTTTCGGCGACATGGATTCTTGAAGTTCTGGTATAGTTTCAAATTTTTTTGTCATTTCTTGCTTTAAACTATGGAACTTGTGTAGCAAAGTAAGAATCTTTACTTTTTAAGCCATAATGTTATTTTAGAGAACAGAAGTCAAAGATTAAAATGATGACATTATCTTTATTTTGCTTTGATTTAGTTTTGTTTGATTGAGTATGTCAAACTTTATCTGTTTTAGTTGAGCGTATCCATAGTTCTGAGAACTGAATGGATATGCTTTGATTTCAAAGTGTTTGGAATTTACTAGCATGAAAGACTGTCCATAGTTTTTGAGAATTTCATGTATTGGAGTCTTGCCTGTCTTCAAATGATGTGGGTTGCTGGAATTGTATATAGATTCCCATCCTACCATAGAGGGTTTTTGTCATAACAAATGGGTTTTGGCCATTGCCAGTAAATGTTGGTTTCTTGTCATCTTGGGTCTGTCTGTATGGCCTTATGCTTTTGCGAGTGGGGTTTGTGTAAAATACCACTAACATTACTTGTTTATTTCCTCAGCAATGTTAAAAATCCAAGTTGCTTTTACCCTATTCCTCAAGCTGCGGATTGCATCACTAGAATGGTTGAAAGGGCCAACACTCCAATTATATACCTTTCAACAGATGCAGCAGAAAGTGAAACTGGTTTGCTACAATCGATGGTTGTGGTGAACGGAAAAACTATACCACTGGTTAAACGACCTCCTCGCAGTTCAGCTGAAAAATGGGATGCCTTGTTATACAGACATGGAATCGAGGATGACCCTCAGGTGAGATTTTATACTATTTTAGTGTTTGGGGGAAGAACAATTATGAGTTGGTTTTGTTTTTCGAATATTCTATTCAAAGGTTAGAATTGTCTACATGACCAGGATTTGTCTTCTCACTATTCAATCCCTCAATCCTGATAAGTTTAGGGTTTTCTAGATTTTAAGTCAAACCTGTTGAAAAATAAAGGTTGACTTATCATTTGGCTTGTCAAGTAGTGAGGCTTGTTTTGCTATTGCAGCGCACCCTGCTTTTTTTGTCACATTGTGCCTAAAAGATCCTTAGTGCTAGGTCTATGTATTAGGTGTTATGAATGATTGGGCCCTATCTGTCAGATCCAGGGAATGAACAATGTTGTCAAGGCGTGCACTTTGGCATGCCTATGCTTTGCGCCTTAGCGCTAGACAGTAAAAGTTCCTCATACCCTTTCAGGTGAGTGAGGCTTTTGATTAGGCACATGGCTGATGCCCTTAGGTAGTCTCTTTTGCAAGGCAAAAGCTTGTTTGGTTGAAGTTCTCTTTAAGTTCTTTAATTTTTAACTCTTATCATTTTGTGTACCTTACTAGCAATATAGAAGATAGTATCAAACTCTCTCCTCTATATTTGAGTTTTAATGCATATCAGCCAACAAAAGGAAAATTCCATGTTTGAAGGTAAAACTGGGCCACTCTTTTGAGCTTATCATACACAGACACGTGTCCTTTTTCAAGTTCTACCTTGTGATAATCAACCTATACTTGGTTCTGAAAAGCACCACTGAGCTTCAGAAGTATTTGGTACACTTATTATTCTGTACAGTTTGAAGGATTGTGTATCCATGATCAGCCTCCCCAACTTCATTTTAAACTCCAGCATCCATAATTCCATATCATTGCTATTTTGCTAGGATCAGTCTGAATTTTCTCTTAACTGATATTTTAAAGGTGGAAGCTATGCTGGATAAGACCATATGTGCTATGGCGAGTGTGTTCATTGGAGCCCCAGGTTCAACCTTTACGGAGGACATTTTGCGACTCCGAAGGGGCTGGGGAACAGGATCTTTATGTGATGAGTACTTATGCCAAGGTGAAGTGCCAAACTTTATAGCAGGTGAGGAGTGAAGAATATGCAGAAATGGCAGACAGTAAAATTGTGACATTTTAAAGATGCTCCATTGGAGAGAATGGTAGGTTTGGTATTATTGTATTATAGTGTATTATACGAGCATTTCATTGATTTGATTACTTATTAGTTTTACAACATTCTTACACTGTAATGGAGTTTGTATGATGCGATATACTCTGGGGCTGAAACCCTGAACTTGAATTCATTTATTCTGTTTGTAATCAACTGAAAAAACATTAGAGACTACATTGGTTTGATTCGATCTGTTAGAACCGTAACAAATTCTGTATAAAACCTAAAACTCGAGATATATTATATCAAACCTTCAAGTAAAATAAAAGGTAAATTATATAAGTAGTGTCACACCCCAATTGGTGGGGTTAGTTTTTTTAGTTGAATATGGGGTTTAAGGGACTCTAGAATTCATGTGAATTCTCTTTTTTTTTTGTCTGATATGAACTCTATTATTGTATTCAATTATTATTTGTCATTGTGAGCTTTATTTCCTCCGATGCTTGGCCTACAATTCAAAATCTATTATCTTCAAAAATTTCCAATTCTGAAGGCTAAGTATTTGGATAAGGTTGGCGTTAAAACCAAACCTTGACCTCATCACATCTTACTCTATTCCTGCATCCATGTATACAATCCCGATCGGAACCAATGGCTTAGATTCAGTCTCGATTTTCCTTCCTTCCGATTTCCTCACCCCATCACGTCTTCGCTCGGTCTGGTTTACCTCTAGGCTGATTCACTCGACTCCAACAAGTTGCTCATCATTTGTAATCCTTGACTCGTCAATACCAAGTCCTCCCCCAGCTCGGTTCTGCTTGGTCACGCCATGGCTCGGTACTAGTTGACTCAAGAAATCGAAATATCAACGTCAATAATTTCAAATCTAGGATAAACGAAGATGATTTTGGGATATCGGACCTCATATTCATGTTTAGAAGAACGATTCAACTTACGACTAAAGTTGATCTTGAACGGAGACCGGAGATGGCAATTGACGTGGTGGTCACCAATTTTTTACTGTCGGTCGACGAAGCTTCCTTGCTTCACTTGCAGAGCTCAGTGAAGATATCTAAGAGACATGGAAAATGGCTTAAAGTCTAAGTCCGGAAAGAAAGATTATGTGAGGAAGAAAGAAAAAAAAAAGAATTGAAAATGAGAGTGAAAAGGGTGCAGCACGTGGTTTTGGGGTTGTTATTAAAGTGAGAACGGGTAAATTACAAAGTAAGTCATCCAAGTTTGCTAAAAGCTTAAACTATTTTTCTAACTTCCAAATTATTATGATTATGTCATAATTATTTCAAAATTTATTTGGAAGGTCACGTGGTTTTGGAAAGGGAGATGGCCAAACCACAATTTGAGTCCTCTATTTTTGGTAAGATTCTGATTTTGTCATCATGTTTTAGTATAGTTATAGCCAAGCTTTGATAGTTTAGATTAGTTCGTTTTAGCCTTGATTTTAGTAATTAAATATTATAGTAGCACTATCAGCTTTTAGTTTTATGAATTAGGTCCTCAAATTATTATTTAAAGTTAATTTTATGACAAGGAAAATTATGTTGGGAATTGAGTTCGTATATGTGATGCTGAGGATAAGTGAGAGAAAAATTAGAAGCTCGACCAAATACCTCTCGATCCATCCGTACGCGTAAGCCGTTTTCAATGTTTTATCTTCGGATTCAATATGATTTTTAATTTAAGTCTAGTTTCTGATGTAAATTCGGTTGTTTTGTATCCGAGGAATTATTGGAAGTTGAGTTCAAGTTCGAGGGCGATCGAATAAAATTTAAATGGTTGATCGGTATAACACAAAAATCGAGGTAATACTTTACTACCTCTTTATGCTTTATGGAACATGTGAATATTGGTAAATGCATGAATATGATAACACTGGTCTCATACGTGTAGTTAAGTAATTTCTACACTCGATCAGAATACGATAAAAATTCGGTAACTGATTATGGTTCAGATGACTTTTATAAGAAATTGATGGATTGTTAGAATTAAAATTACAAGTTCTGTGGTTAGTGACAAAAGAATTAGCTTGGATCTGTAACATATAAATTATTTCATCAAAGGTACTTGGATGGGAAATTATGAGAATATTTCGGTAGGGTAAAATTACAGAAATACCCTTATATTGTAAGATGACAAGAATTGTCCCTAGAAGTTGACTAATAACTCTGAAAGGATATATTGATCTGAGAAACTAAAGATGTGCATAAGAAATACTAGTTTGCTTAGAAAATTTGGATAACCGGGTTTTAACCCAATAAGGTTTATGCAAGATACGAGAAGTCTGTTAAGAAATCATTTCGAGATCAAAGAATGTTCGGGAAAGCAATTAACCATTGGATCTCTAAAGTATAATTATTTTCATTAAGAGTTAATACCGAAATTATCTGGTTAAGAAATTATGAAAATGCCCTTGAGAGGTAAAAATAGGCCAAGTTGACTATGAATGAGAAAGTAACATGAGAATTTGTTTTTAAACCGATAAATTACTGATTTGATTGTTGAGATCCTATTTTTATATAGAAAATTCCTGATAATCCGTTAGTAACATCTGAGAAGGCATTTAACCTGGAAATCTTCGACTTGAGTAAGTACATGAATAATAATAATTTATCGATGGTGATATTTTGTTAGAATAGTTCGAATGGACTGACATAAATGATAAGTTTGAATTAAATAATAAGACCGGATGGAAGGAAATGATTGAAATATTCTAGATCTGTAAGATGACCAAAATACCCCTATAATGGAAATGATTAAAGAATATCACCATGCCAGGAATGAATGGATATCCTCAAGCTTTGAAATGAATGGAAGATCATTGAACATAAAAAGGACCAAAATACTCTTATGTCCTAGACTAAGTAAATGTCTTGGATTATTTAAGAAATTCAAATAAACATGGATGTTGTACTGCTCTGAAAGGTTATAGAACGCAACTTAAGCAGGTCAACCAATGCTAGTGTTGTATCAATACTTGAATGGTATAGGAACCACTTGAATGCTTGTTCGTTTTCTCAAGTTTGAATTGATGATAATTTTGGAAGTACTCAACGCTAGAGCATATTCGATAGTAAGTAATGGATATCCCTAAGATAAATCAATCACGAATACTAGAATGACTCTAGTATATGACTAAATTGAACTGAATAGAAATGCAATTTGTATTTGGAATTCAGAAACGTCTGAATTACTCTGGAAAACTCTGAAGTAACAAGAATAGACATGATTGTTAAATGAACTAAATAACCTCAATGAATGAGGATTAAATAAGTGATTTTGATGAGTCTGGAAACACTGTTGAACTTACATGATGAATTGTCTTTATGGGTTATGAACCATGAATCAAGTACGTCTGTATTTCCTGATATCGTTGAAACATGGAAATGAAATAAAGACAGTTGGGAGATCTATTCAGCGATGATTATGGGGATGATCTATGGATCTGCATTATAGTGTTAAAGAGTGAATACACTGGAAGGATAATCAATTGACTTGTTGACATGCATCAGTTTGAGAGTTGTGTAACTCAAGTTGTTTGATAATATGGTCGATACTCATAGATTGTAAATGACTTGAATCTTCGATTCTATATTTTCATCTAAAATCACTTCGGTGATGTTTGAAAACGAAAGTAACACAGAAGGAAAAGATTTGGAATACCTCATTTGGTTCAATTGGTCTGAAATCCTATGAATTCAAAGTATATTCCTGAATACCCCTGATTGTTTGGGTAATGGAATCACTCGCAGTAAATCTGAATTTAGAATTATTATGTATAAAGGTTCCTGAACGTTTTCCTGATACACATAGAAACTTAGTGGAATTCTAAAGTATCAATCTGAAATGTCTGATTAGATCGGTTAGAAATCGATTCTCTTCAATAAGATCTTATTACTGGAATCCGATCAAATTGCACAAGTCCATGTTATCCATATTGATAACTACAAAATGCATCTGAAAAATATTTGGATTCTCTAGTGTGTTCCTTATATTTTGAAAAATTGTTTTATTGTTTTAACATGTGGTACACTGAAATCTATGGTTACTATTTTATGGATGCACTGACTTAACGGTGATGGCTTATGGATTTGTATCATTGTATAAACTGTATCTTGGATATACAGATTTGTAAAGTACAACTCTGATCAAGCTGGAAAATTTTTATGGACCTAATGTGACTCTTAGGTAGGCTCTGCGGCCCTGAGATCATTCTCGGGTAGGCCCTGCGGCCCTAAGATGTGTTCTTAAGTAGCCCCCACGGCCCCAAAATCTATCTTGGATAGGCTCTCAGGCCCTAAGATGCTCTCTTAGGTTAACTCTTTGTAAGATGGTTTTAAAATACGAGTTTAAAAAGCTCCACTACAGTATGGTTTATGGGATTTTATTGAACTATCATTTGATTAGTGTACATACTATGGTTTTATCGTACTGATGGAACACACTAGGCATCCTATTCAACCTCATGAAAAAGTGATAGTATGAAAGGTTTCTTATGAACTGAGATTCATGGCTTCTACTCAATGAACTTCTAAGGGAACCCCAAATTATTCCGCCCACTGGTATACGTATGATTCAATAAGGAAATTATGGTTTCCCATTTATCTGCATGTCATGTAGCATCATCTGGTAGTTATGTATTACTGAGCTTTTCGAAGCTCACTCTATTACTCATCATTGCAGGTTAAAAGAATTGTACCAGTATCACTATCAACATCAGTAAGGGAGTTTTTCGGTGTTGCTTGCAGAGTATGGTACATGTGATTAGGGGGCATGTAGATTGTATTTTTGTTTTATATACGAGTCTGAAAATATGTTTTATTTTTAAATAGTAACAAATAATTTTTATTAGTTTACATGTTCTAATAAAAAGTTTTAAATTTTCTGCTATTTTTACGATGGGTCTCTCCGGTGGCCCTAATGTGACACTCCATATCAGATCGGGCTATCCGCATCGGTTTGAGGGGGTTACATTTAGTGGTATTAGAGCTATCGTTTGAGTCAAAAATTTTCAAGATAGATCGGCCGGTCGAATGTCAAAAGATGTCTGATCAGTACATGCCCTAAACTACAGTCGTACTTCTCTGAGCCGGAACTCCAAGGTTGAATCCCTCTCTGTAAAGAGCAAACCTAAGTTTTTATCCGTTAAGGCTCTACCTTTACATAAAGGAATATCAGTAACGTCTATATCAGTTCTGTAAAGTACCTCACGAGACTTGTGAGAGTTACTTATCTGAGAAATTCTGACCCGACTCCGGAAATGAAATTGGGATATTCTACTGCTCTATGAGACTATTCTCGTGACCAATACTGAATTGATTCCTCAAGAAAATTTTCGTTTGGATTCTTTTATTGAAATAAGGAAATGTTTTGATAAGAATGTATGCTCAATTGGTTAAGGATTAGTAGAGGATCGGTATTTCTGTAAAAGCTACAGAACGATATGAAAGAACTGATAGAAGTATCATTTCTGTAATTATGTGACATGAATGAATTTCGAATATGAAATTCTTTTAAGGAGGGGAGAATTGTCACACCCCAATTAGTGGGGTTAGTTTTTTTAGTTGAATATGGGGTTTAAGAGACTCTAGAATTCACATAGAATTCATGTGAATTCTTTTTTTTTTTTTGTCTGATATGAATTCTATTATTGTATTCAATTATTATTTGTCATTGTGAGCTTTATTTCCACCGATGCTTGGCTTACAATTCAAAATCAATTATCTTCAAAAATTTCCAATTCTGAAGGCTAAGTATTTGGATAAGGTTGGCGTTAAAACCAAAACTTGACCTCATCACATCTTACTCTATTCCTGCATCCATGTATACAATCCCGATCGGAACCAATGGCTTAGATTCAGTCTCGATTTTCCTTCCTTCCGATTTCCTCACCCCATCACGTCTTCGCTCGGTCTGGTTTACCTCTAGGCTGATTCACTCGACTCCAACAAGTTGCTAATCATTTGTAATCCTTGACTCGTCAATACCGAGTCCTCCCCCAGTTCGGTTCTGCTTGGTCACGCCATGGCTCGGTACTAGTTGACTCAAGAAATCGAAATATCAACGTGCATCAAATTCAATAATTTCAAATCTAGGATAAACGAAGATGATTTTGGGATATCAGACCTCATATTCATGTTTAGAAGAACGATTCAACTTACGAGTAAAGTTGGTCTTGAACGGAGACCGGAGATGGCAGTTGACGTGGTGGTCACCAATTTTTTACTGTCGGTCGACGAAGCTTCCTTGCTTCACTTGCAGAGCTCAGTGAAGATATCTAAGAGACATGGAAAATGGCTTAAAGTCTAAGTCTGGAAAGAAAGATTATCTGAGGAAGAAAGAAAAAAAAAGAATTGAAAATGAAAGTGAAAAGAGAGCAGCATGTGGTTTTGGGGGTTGTTATTAAAGTGAGAACGGGTAAATTACAAAGTAAGTCATCCAAGTTTGCTAAAAGCTTAAACTATTTTTCTAACTTCCAAATTATTATGATTATGTCATAATTATTTCAAAATTTATTTGGAAGTGGTTTTGGAAAGGGAGATGACCAAATCACAATTTGAGTCCTCTATTTTTGGTAAGATTCTGATTTTGTCATCATGTTTTAGTATAGTTATAGCCAAGCTTTGATAGTTTAGATTAGTTCATTTTTGCCCTGATTTTAGTAATTAAATATTATAGTACCACTATCAGCTTTTAGTTTTATGAATTAGGTCCTCAAATTATTATTTAAAGTTAATTTTATGACAAGGAAAATTATGTTGGGAATCGAGTTCGTATATGTGATGCTGAGGATACATGAGAGAAAAATTGGAAGCTCGACCAAATACCTCCCGATCCATCAGTTTGAGAGTTGTGTAACTCAAGTTGTTTGATAATATGGTCGATACTCATAGATTGTAAATTACTTGAATCTTCGATTCTATATTTTCATCTAAAATCACTTCGGTCATGTTTGAAAACGAAAGTAACACAGAAGGAAAAGATTTGGAATACCTCATTTGGTTCAATTGGGCTGAAATCCTATGAATTCAAAGTATATTCCTGAATACCCCTGATTGTTTGGGTAATGGAATCACTCGCAGTAAATCTGAATTTAGAATTATTATGTATAAAGGTTCCTGAACGTTTTCCTGATACACATAGAAACTTAGTGGAATTCTAAAGTATCAATCTGAAATGTCTGATTAGATCGATTAGAAATCGATTCTCTTCAATAAGATTTTATTACTGGAATCCGATCAACTTGCACAAGTTCATGTTATCCATATTGATAACTACAAAATGCATCTGAAAAATATTTGGATTCTCTAGTGTGTTCCTTATATTTTGAAAAATTGTTTTATTGTTTTAACATGTGGTACACTGAAATCTATGGTTACTATTTTATGGATGCACCGACTTAACGGTGATGGCTTATGGATTTGTATCATTGTATAAACTGTATATTGGAGATACAGATTTGTAAAGTACAACTCTGATCAAGCTGGAAAATTTTTATGGACGTAATGTGACTCTTAGGTAGGCTCTGCGGCCCTGAGATCATTCTCGGGTAGGCCCTGCGGCCCTAAGATGTGTTCTTAGGTAGCCCCCACGACCCCGAAATATATCTTGGGTAGGCTTTCAGACCCTAAGATGCTCTCTTAGGTTAACTCTTTGTAAGATGGTTTTAAAATACGAGTTTAAAAAGCTCCACTACAGTATGGTTTATGGGATTTTACTGAACTAGCATTTGATTAGTGTACCTACTATGGTTTTATCGTACTGATGGAACACACTAGGCATCGTATTCAACCTCATGAAAAAGTGATAGTATGAAAGGTTTCTTATGGACTGAGATTCATGGCTTCTACTCGATGAACTTCTAAGGGAACCCCAAATTATTCCGCCCACTGGTATACGTATGATTCAATAAGGAAATTATGGTTTCTCATTTATCTGCATGTCATGTAGCATCATCTGGTAGTTCTGTATTACTGAGCTTTTCGAAGCTCACTCTATTACTCATAATTGCAGGTTAAAAGAATTGTACCAGTATCACTATCAACATCAGTAAGGGAGTTTTCCGGTGTTGCTTGCAGAGTATGGTACATATGATTAGGGGGCATGTAAATTGTATTTTTGTTTTATATACGAGTCTGAAAATCTGTTTTATTTTTAAATAGTAACAAATAATTTTTATTAGTTTACATGTTCTAATAAAAAGTTTTAAATTTTTCGCTATTTTTACGATGGGTCGCTCCGGTGGCCATAATGTGACACTCCAGATCAGATCGGGCTATCTGCATCGGTCTGAGGGGGTTACAAGTAGTATATAAGTAGTTACTTATTTGAGTAAGTTTTTCTTTTTTCCATTGATGTTTTAAAACTATAACGATTTGGTCAGTAATGTTATCAGTTAACAACAAATTGATTATTCGATGTTAACAATAGTTACTTAGCTCTTTTTCTTCATTTATAACAAATCGACCACTCATAATTGAGACTATTGTATTAATTTATAACAAATCGATTACTGTTATGCAAAACTGATTATCACAGTGTGTATGGTTAACCAGTTGCAATCGTCGCCTATGACGAGGGACGACTACATCACTGTGAAGAGACATGACTAAATTGAAAGATGAGGGACGACCACATCACCGTGAAGAAACATGGCTAAATTGAAAGAGGCAGTGAGCTTTCTAGGGAGCATAGCAAAAATGCACGTGATAAGTCATCATCTTTCTAAATCACCGGACACTTGGTATGTTAACAGGCAGGACTTAACGTGGTTTTTTACTCGGAAACAAATTGGCGGACGAGGTAAGGTTGTCTTTATCAACGCTTCAGAAATGGTTCATCGTTATGTCACTTACGTTAACAGAAATATATATATAGTGGAGCATACATACTTGATAATAGTACAAAGGAAAAGTATCATAATCATATGGGCTAGATTGGTGGTGTTCCCAATTAAAGGGAAAAACTGGTGCTTTAGCAGATCCATTGATTCGTCTCCATCAGAATTCTCCGCTGCTAACACAGCTTCCACTGTTAAAGGGATTTACAAGAAGATTTCATCAAATCCCAAGCCCCTCATTGACAATGCTGAGCTTCTTATCGATTTCGTTTCCAACAAGGTAAGCCCTCTTGTTCCATTATCCTTGATTTCTATGTTATAAACGTTAAACGCCCCACTTTTTGAATTTTTATTTCATGCTTTCAGTAACTTCAATGTGTATTTGGATACTATGTTACTCGGTTTTCGGTTTGCTGATGGTTGTTTGTTATAGATGAATAAGTCTTGGATGGGATTGGAAAAGGCGCCTGAGGGCAGTTTCAAAAACAAGCTACATGGGTATTACTTGACAGTCGAATATGTTTGGTTTAAACTGTTGGATTATTTGGCTTTAGTTTCTGCTGATTCTTGGCTTTAGTTTCTGCTGATTCTTGGCTTTAGTTTCGGTTTAATGTATTTCCTAGGCTGGGGTTGCGGCTTTTAGCTCGAGTTAAACCATCTGAGATTTTGTTGAAATCTATAACCAAGGACGTTACTAATGTTCAGATTACATACCCCACCAGGTTCTATTCTTATCTTTTTCATTGCTGCATCTTCTGTTCTGTATCTGCAATTTACTTGTACTTCTTAATCTTGCCAGTATATATATTTAAATGTTCTCTAGGATCTATATTTAAGTCCAGTATATATATATATATATATATATATATATATATTTTTTTTAATCACTTTGTTTTCTAGCTTTCATAGCATTATGGTAATGTATTAGAAGGGATTGTCTTATGGGGGATCCTTCGGTTGCGGATAGATGTGGAAGTCAGGGGAATAGGGTGATCAATCGGGTTCAGTGGATTCCGCCTCCTGAAGGTTTCTTCAAATTAAATGTGGATGGTGCTGTCACGGATGATCGGATGAAAGGTGGTATAGGAGGGATTATTAAAGATTCAAGGGGTTCTACGTTGGCTTCATTCTCTGAGGCTGTTGGTAAAGGACCTCCTACAGCTGCTGAAATGTTGGCCATTATTAAGGGTTTGAATCTTTTCTTTGATTCCCAATGGGGTGGAAAAGGAAGACTTATTGTTGAGTGTGATAGTCTTGTTGTGGTTAATTGGATTAAGAATTTGGGGGTTGTCCGAATCAGTTGTGTTTGTTGTTGAATGGAATTTTAGAGTTTATTAGGGATAAAGATGTGATGATCAGGCATATTCCTAGAGGGGCAAATTGGGAGGCAGATAAGTTGGCTAAAGAAGGCATTGGATGAGAGGGGTTGTATGTACGCATAGTTGGGGGGTTCTGTTTTGTTTGGTTTTGTGGTTGTATGTTTCTGATGTAATCTAAGTTGTAATTTTCAATGGTTCAATAAAATTTATGAGACACTCTTTTCCTCCTTCCAATGCTCGACAAAACTTTCATATTTCGTTGAGTACGAAGGGGTTTTTTAATGAGGTCTCCCTATTCTATCAAAAAAAATATTACTGCATCTTTTGCTTTCTTGTATTCTTCTTTCTCAATATTAAAAAATGAACAATACTAACCAGTCATCCTTCTATGATTTAGTCCTTTGTTGAAATCTATATACATTTTCTGCTTCTTCTATGGAAAAATGAACAGTGCCATATTTTGGTCTGGTATATGGGACTTTGCATAATTTGTGAGGAATATAGCTTGATGCACTAAATGGAATTTTGAATTATGTTGGTTATTTGCATGTAGAGGTGCTTTTAGACTCATGGTTTGTTCCTGATACTTCTATCTTTTTTTTCAGTTTAAATGCACGGCTTGTGCAGCAAAGATTACGGCAAATAGCCTTGAGGTTATTGTTTTACCTCTTTTCTATTGCTTTCTTAATTGCTAGAGATCATAAGCTATTTCTCATTTCCAAACAGATTGTTTAACCATCAACATGTAGGGATACTTCATTGTTTAACTGGTCCTACAGCCTGGTCTATGACATTTCTGAGGTATCATTGCTGTGTTATTGAGAATGCTCTTATGCTCGATGTGAAAGGACAGAGAATCTCTAACACGGGTTTATGACTCAGTGTGCAGTTGGTTTATTGGTAACTGTGGCGTTAAAGGCATTTAACACCAACAAACTATCGATAGGTTTTGGAATGTATTGTGTGTTTAATTTTATATTTATATGTTTTTTTATATTTGTACAAATTTCAGCAGTAACAATATCATTAGTAAAAATGTGTTTTTAAATTTTCAGGGGTACTGTTATACACAGAAAATACTTTTATGGTTCGGTTTCATTGCTTCCACTGACCACTGCATTTACTGTAAGTATCTATTTTTTTTTTGATTCCATCATTTACTGTATAGCCTCTTTTGTGACTTGAATTTTTCTTCATTTATATTTTGTCTCATTCTCACTCGATCTTCTTTTCTCACAGGTTCTGCCTCTGCCTAACATCCCATTCTTTTGGGCCTTGTTTCTCACTTATTCACATTGGCGAGGACTCCAGGTGGATTCGATGTTCTTAAGAGTCAGATACTTTTGCATGGTTTAAAAGGGAGTGTCGTAGAGGGATGTGTTTACACTGATAATATTTGAAATGAACAGTTTAGCATAGCCTATTGTAAAAGCTGCTTCTTTATAGTAAAATTTAATTTTAGAAATTCCTGCCTAACTGTGTTAAGAATACAAAATCCTTTTGCATCTTTCCACCTTGAGTCATATATGTTACAACATTCTGTTTCAAATATGAATATAATCTCAAGATTACTTTTCGCATGTGCTTCCTTCTCACTGCTTTCTATCATCACTTCTTCATATGTCTGCGATATGAACATCATTTATCTTTTGCTTTCCACTTCTCTTATGTTCGGTTGCATGCATGTTGTGTTTTGCTTGAGGAACTGGAGAAGGCCTGTTCTGCATCTTGCGGAATGGGGGGAAAGAATCAGATGGTCGGTAGAAAGTAGGTAGTTTTTAAGCAATAGAGCATTTTGGGTTTCATTATGTGGATCCCTTAGTTTTTAGTGTCATTGTTGATCGTGATCGCTAATTTTGAACCAGCCACTTTCAAAAGTATCACTATTCACTCACGATTGTTTGTCTATGTTTGATTTTGCGGTGAAGTGAGAAGCTCCTTCAGCTAGTCTCCCAAGCTCAAAACACAAAATGGGAAGGGGAATGAATCTGAGCATAAAGATTGGAAACATGGAACTAATAATTTACCAAGTTTCAAATGGGTAAGTTCATGTGCTAATCTGAACTCTGGACATAACAGGATTATTTGATGTTACACTGTTTATGTTTGCTTCGTTGTTCTTGCACTTCCGTTAGCTCGATTACCTCCGACACCGAGTATGTTCTGTTTAGATTTTCCATTTTACTTGTCATCAATTTTTTGTGTTAATAATGATATTTTTTATTAAATGGAATTTAGCGAAGTAAAGTTTATAAACAATTAAATAATAATTTAGTTATCATGTTCTGCGCTGCATCTTTACAAAGATTTCTCGGTACCAACCATTCTTTTATATCAAAAGAATGCCAAGAGTACATTCTTTTATTGGCTGTCAGTCTTATTTGATACATAAGTCTGCGTACACCATTCAACAATCCTTGAACAGTTTAGCATGTATTTCTTCTTGGTGATGCATAGCTTTATAGCCTTGATGGTAATCATTTTCGCTTTAATGTTATATTTTCCATTATCGATATAATGGAACAGGTGTTTGAGCCATCGAAGGAGTTGGAGGACCTTATTAACCGGGAACATGAAGATGGTTATCTTAGTGAACAAGCTATCTCAGAAATATGCAATAGTTTTAGTTTGAACAAGAATGATGTTTTGAAGTGCAGAGATTTGGTGTAATTGACATTTTTTCCCCTGTCAATAGGGGCTGTGACAACAATATGATGAAGAGATACATACATGCACTTACCGTTGAACACAGCGTAATGCCTTTATGTTTTACAGATTATTTTTTCGGGATCGAAGATAGGAAGGATATAAATAAGGATCTAGCGTGTTACTTTTGAATACAAAGGTAGTGGATTCAGAAATAGTGTGCATAATTACGTAGTTTCGAGTATTAATTCGGTTGGCATTGTTGTTGTTATATACTCTTTGTGGTCACATAATGTTGTCCAATGAATGCAATTATATCTCTGAAAAGGAAATATTTGTGGTATTTTTCTTTTTAAGTGATATCTGCAGTTTCCGGTTATGATTGTAAAGGGAACATTAAAGTAACATGTACACAACGGTGAAAGAATTTAAACTTACGGGGTGGACTACATTGCAACATATTACAAAGTGTTGGGCTGATTTGAAACCGAAGCTAAAGTTGGGGGAGGTATATTTTATTAGCTACCATAAAACAGTAACATTCTACATGTTATGATCTCGAGTCCTCATCACTAAAACAGTCAACAGCGTACTTCATATCCATTGAAGACGTGTAGTCATGCGTTTCATCATAGACTGCTTTATCTGTTCTACGAGATGCACCTTGATCTGACCCTATTGTTCTCTTACTCATGTTAGCTCGTTGCACTAGTCGGTGGAACCAATGCTTGAACCACTTCTGACATTGGAGGTCAAAACTCGGGCTCCGGCTAGGAATGGCAACGGGTCGGGTTCGGGCGGGTTTTGCTCGCCCCGTCCCCGAACCCGAAATGAATCCCCGACCCGATCTCCGACGGGTTTTTTATCGGGGCGCCCCGTCGGGGATTTTTTTTGCCCCGTCCCCGTCCCCGAACCCGAAAATATTTTATATATAATTATAATATAAAAAATATAAAATATTATATATATATATATATATATATAATCGTGGCGGGTCGGGGATACCTTGCCCCGAACCTGAACCCGACCCGAAAAAATCCTCGGAAAAAATCCCCGAACCCGACCCGACCCGAACTTGACCGGGTTTCGGGTTTCCCCGTCGGGTTCGGGTCATACTGCCATCCCTAGCTCCGGCTGTTCCAGAGAAACAATTACAAAAGATCTGTTAAATGCTACAGCAATGAAGCATTCTATGAGTTATTTTCTCTTTCCATATGGTTTAGAATCCGGATCCTAAGAGTAAGTTCATTCATCCACACAAATGCTGGGGCTTATCCAATTCATCGAATATGTAATGTAGATGAAACAAGAAAAAGGATGACATTACCTGGACACAAAGGGCGATCACATCTGCAAAACGAGAGAGAGATTTAACCTGGTAAAGCTCTTTAAGTGCAGGGTCAACCATCTTCGATAGAGCATCGATATCATGCAGCTGAGGTGTTTCCCATCGAACCAAAGATTGCTCCAGTCTTGGCCTTGTGCTGTTAAAACACTTGCATACTAATTAGAAATGTGGTGAACTAAGTGAGATGCTAGCACATCCAACGACGGAGTACCAAATGCTTCATGGATGATTCCTTACCTATCAAATGGTTTCCGTCCGGTGAGAAGTTCCAACATAACCACTCCGAAACTGTAAACGTCACTCTTAAGAGAGTACAGACCAGACATTTTCACTTCGGGTGCACTGTATCCAGACATAGTAACATGGTTGCAAAGCTTTAGTCTGAGAGGTGAAGATTGAGCTCAACATCAAGTAAGATGTTTGTCGACTTGATGTTTTTATGAACAACAGACGGCGAGCAACCTTCATGCAAGTACCTGGAAAAAATACATGCAGCCATTGTTGCCCATTATGAATTTATGGACTTAGGGGGAGTCAACTTTAGCTGTTTATAAGGGGGGAAAGGATAGAAATGAGATGAACTGCAGATCCTTCCGTTTGCAGCGATCATATAAAAATGAGACGGAATAATAGCTATTGCTGCCCATAATCAAATTATCGACTTACTCTAATGTGCGTGCAGTCCCCAGAGCGATTTTGACACGGGAGTTCCAAATCAAAGGCTTGCTGTACTCATTTGATAGATGCATAAAGTCATGAAGTGAGCCATTTTTGTGAAACTCATAGACAAGTAGGTGCTGTCCATGCTCTGAACAATAGCCAACCAGCTCTGTGACATTTGTGTGATGCAACTTGGAGATGTTCAAAACCATCTCTATAAAATTGTCGGTCATTTCACCGGGAAAAGCTGATGAATCTATTTTCTTCACAGCAAGAACCTATGGCAATATGAACACAAGGTACCAGCCAGGTGAGTACTGAGTAGAAAATTCTTAAAAATACTTGAGGCAAGTAAATGACAAACTATTAGAGAAAAAATATGGAGATTCATACCTTGCCGTCATCAAATTGAGCTCGATAAACACGGCCAAAAGATCCTTCACCAAGAAGATTTTCAATGCCGAAACTGCCTGTAGCCATCTGGAGGTCTGCTATTGAATATGATGCAACATTTTTAGGCACTGGAACAGCTTTCTTAACAACAATGGGCTTTTTAGAAAAATCTTCTTCATCTAATGATTTGTGATGGTCAACGGGTGGGGGACGAAGGTTTACTGAAGCAGCTGTATCAAAGATTTCGGTCTCAACTGAAGAGGAAGGCTGTATGTAGCTCATTGCTGCAATACAATGTTAAGCATGAGGGGGGGGGGGAATTGTTTGATCAAGAGAGCAAACCGTAAAGATAGAATTATGGTGACATTCAACGGCCACCGTGCAGAGTTGCAGATCTATTGTGCGTGTTACCTTGCACTTCATTAGAAGGAAGAGGAGCAAAGGGTTGATCATCAAGCCTTTCAATATCTGAGGATGACCTCCTGGATATTACCCCTACAAATCGATGCTTTTCAATTGATCCGGTATCCAGCCGGAAAAATGGTTATTGGAGATATACCTGTGAGACATAGAAACAACTATCACAAAGGTCAATATTTCAGGGACATTTACCATATGGAGACGAAGCACAATATACAGGATACAGAGAGTGTCAAGGGGAAGATTGGAAAGGACATTGATAGTGCCCGTAAACTGGTTGCTCTGCAAGTACCTGCACAAGGGAAAACAATATATTTATGGAGATCCACCATATACATTTGTTCCACAACATATTTCCTATTAATACTTACATAGAGTTCATACTGGTAAGATTCTTAAAACTTGCGGGGAGATCACCAGTTAGAGAATTGAAAGAAAGATCCCTGAAGCAATGAATAAACATAACAGGCATTTATTGAAAACAACATAATCTCAATGGTGGTGGTAAGAACGTCTTACAATGTGGAGAGGGAAGAAAGTGGTCCAAACATGTCACTCAATTCGTTCTGCAACTGGTTATGTCCAAGATTTCTGTGTTACCAGAAATGGAAAAGAAAAAAGAGTGCAGGAGTCAAAATGTCTACAGACCTCGTGTGAAAATTTGAAACATTACTTACAGGTATTGAAGATAATGCATCTGATTGATGGAATAAGGGATACTTCCAGTAAAACGATTAAATGCATGATTTCTGCAGACAAATTAACATTGTGTTATACAAAATCCTTAAAGAAAAGAAACTGTAGACATAGGAAAGGAAACAAATGCACGTTTAGTAACATACAATCGCTGCAAGTTCAGAGGAATGTTATACGGTATATTGCCTGCAAGATTGTTATTGCTCAAGTCCCTGCAGATTTGTTCAAATATCAGCATAAAGATAACCAGATAAATGTAAGGAAAGAAAATCAATCCACTCTTGGAGACTAGATTTCCTACAGTTTCTTTAATGATGTCAAACTTTGAAGGCTGTAACCCATTGATCCGGAAAGTCCGAGACTCGACAGTTTACTGAAGAAAAAGGCCAAATACAAGAATGTACTATAGTTAGCATCAGCTGATTGAGGACAAGACATATAGAAGGAAAATCGAAACAAAGAAAGTACATTTCGGTGACACATTGGTCCAAGCAAGTAACACCTTTCCACGACTGCCCACAATGATCGCCATTGTTTGCAGTCCAACCGGTTAGCTGTGGAGGTGAATTTAAACTGTTGAACATTACCCCTAAGGCAGAAGATGCACATCCAACATCCCACAAGCAAGATGAGTAAGCCAAGGAGAAATGTTTTAATCACAAGTTTTAAATTCATCCACTTCTCTATTCTAAACATTCATCGAAACCGGTTCATTGAAATCACTCGAAGTACTGGTGTTCTTCCATGCACACAAAGTATGTTTAACAAATTTATCTTCCTATTATAGAAGATGTTTACCACTCCTTCAAGTCATTAGTGACCTAGTTATTAAGGTCAGAAATTTAGCCAAAAATACAGTTACCCCACCGGGAAATCTTATACTAGATCTCAGTTTCAAGGGAACATATATTTCTTTCCAGAACAGAGAAAAGGCTTAAGAATTGCAGCCAGAGAAAATAAATGGTATTGTGGGGAAAGATTTAACCTTTTTCCAGTCAGCAGCAAAACACAGAAGTGCCAGAAAGTTATGAATTTGTCCATGAATACATATCAATAGTCTCTTAAAAATTTCAAATTCTAGTGTATTTTAAATATTCTTTTTATATTTCTATTGATAATTTATTTTACTTCCTAAAATTTTATAAATTTACCCTTAGCATAAAATCTTATGTCCATAATCTACAAAAACCCACCTTTGAAAAGCAAAGGTGAATACTTTATAAACAATAAACAACACTGAAAGTATTTTTAAGAAAAAGGCAATGTAATCAAGGAAGATCATTTCAAGCCACAAGCAGCTCAAAGTCGACAACAAATGAAACCCAACCAGAAAGCAACACCAAAGATCACAAATAAGGCGAAAAAAAGAAGCAAAGTAACACCAACCATCTCCTTGATCTGTTGCAGCATTTGCGCGTCGGGGCTTAAACCCCAAAATGCAGAGTGTGAACAACACCAAAACGAAACCTTTTCTCCGATTCTTCATCATCTCTCTCCAAACTGGTTACTTCCCACAAACCAGAACTGATTTTGGGTTTATACTATTTCTTTTTTCTCTCTTAATTCTACAAAATTTATACCTTTTAGCCACTCAACCAAGTAAAAGCTGGCAGACACGACTTACCAAAAGAATCCAAAACCACGGAATGCTATTATTTTTACATTGCCATTAATTTTTTTTTTGGGTCTATCTTTTTGTTGTTGACAAAGTATTTATAAGTTCATAATTTTCGCGGTGTTTCAGTTTTGTTCGTCAATTTTGGTATATTTATTAAAAAGTAAAAGAAATCTGGGTATAGATTCTTAAATGATTACAATTGGGGATGAGTAGAATGATTATGACATTTTGGATTGTGTGACTGGTCATGTCAGAAGCCAAAATTGGTTTATTTGCACCCTACCTCCCTTTCATTTCCTTTTTCTTTCGGTTGTATTATTTATTTTAGATTTAATTGTATTATTTATTTTCGATTTAATTGTATTATTTATTTTAGATTTAATTGCATTATATATCCCCAAACTATGACCTTTATTCTAAATTAGTCTCTAAATATGTTAACATTTCAATTTCATCCCTAATCCATGACTCATTCTAAATTGATCCAAAAAATTTTGAAAGTTCCAAATTCATCCCCAAACTTTTCCCCACATTTTAAATTGGTCCTCCAAACTTTTGAACATTCCAAACTATGATCAAACTTTTCCATTGAAGTTTTTATTTTTTTATCGTTATGGTTTCGATCAACGAAGGTTATTGTCTGTATAGTAGCTCAAAGGGATGCTTAGCGAGGAAACAAGTTGAGTAAACCCTACACTGTTATTATCACTTACTCTTGCAAACATAACCATCCTTACCCTGATTCTAGAAAAAATAACTTTGCCACTAAACAAGCAACGATATGTCTAGGTCACAACCAGATGTAAATATAGAACTAGAGTCAGAATCATGGATGGAAGATAGATTCTTTGGTTTGACGAATAATTCGATTCATAAGATGAGTGATGAATTCGTTTAGTTTAGGATTCTAAGATAGATCTTTCTATGTCACAACCAGATATGGATATAGAACTACAGATGTAAAGCAAGATCTGTCTATGTCATCCCTCTCTATAAACAGTGAACATTAACGGAGTTAGGATTCCAAATCAACGGAAAAAAGTATAATTAACCATAAAAATAAAAGGAAAAATCAAAATAAACTAAAATTATAAACTCTAATTTAGAATTTACTCGTATATATTTTTAATTAAAAAATAAAGGCATGGCTTCGTCCCTGATAGTGAGGCAGATGACACAATGGTGATTTTGCCAACGAGGGTAGAGGATGAGTCGTTGTTGAAATATGCTGACATGTGTAAAATTATCAATATTTAAATATTAAAGATTTATAGAATTATTTCAAGTTAATATTAAATTAATAGAATTTACAGATTTTGAACACTAAAATTATTATTATATTAAATCACATCATCATTTTCATTAAAATTTACGGGAAGTGATTAAAATAAAAATAAAATATACTTAAAAAATAGTATGTTCATAAAAAAACACGAGAATAAATAAGATATCAAAAAAGTAATTTATTTAAACTAATTATTGGATGAACCCAAATTTATGGGCCTTCACCTGTCGTTTAATCATGTGTTAAGGTCCAAGAATATAAATTTATATATATATGTATTTGATTATATATTGTGTTATCGACTACTTCATTGAACTTATTGAAGTTTATTCTATTGGTTTTATAGAATTTAGATATTCATAGATTCGATTCAGGTCACATTGATCGGTCTCGAGTCTGTGTCTCTTATTTGGTTAGCAATGTGTTTAGACCCTATTTTGATGTAATAGTTGTATACAAGCGATGAGCATAATGTGTATGTAGACATACAAACATGGATTTGAGTATTGTTTTGTAATTTTCGGGGAAAAAAGGGTTTTTAAAATATAATATTTTTTAATTACCACAAGGTGACATGTGTCGCCTTACGAAATTTTTTAATGTCGTTATGGTCGGAAAACTTAAAATGATAATGTTTATAACGTTAGACACGTATATTGACCGAAAATAGTTTAGACACTTAACTAGAAAAAATGGTATAATTTGAACACTTAATTTTATATTAAGGCTAGTTTTATTTCCATATTTTTTAGTTGAGCCCAACTACACCATTTAGCCCAATATATAAATTATTATTCTCATTCGATAAAGTAGAGATATAATATACATGTATTATTATATTTATTCTTAATATAATAAATAGTTATATTATTTTTTGAATCAGAACAGATTAACTATTTTTTGTCCAAATCTCGAATATTACTCTACCTAAATTTATCTTTAAAAAAATATAATTTTATAAAATCTGACCGATTCAAAACTTGGTTAATCCGGGTGTCCATCCTTAAGTTGTTACGGGAAGAAATAGACATTAATTAATTAACTAAAATAAAAATAACATTATATTTTAGAAGAACGTTATGCAATTAGCTTCTTCTCGAGTCTCAAAGCGAGGAGCTCCACGCGCTTCAAAATGAATTGAATTATTTTTAAATGTCTACATTCTTCTGTATATTGCGTCTTACTTTGATGCCTTTGCAAGTTATTGCAAAACATTCAAAACCATATACTATCCATAAAGATTGCGATAAGAAATCTCACGAATCTCTAACCAGATATGCTTACTGAATACTAATGCTACGTTGTACAACAATTAGAAAAAGACACCTTTAAATCCACTCAATCGTATACATACACAGCATGTAGACGATCAACTATACAAAGAACTACTTCTAAAGCAAGGCATTTAATTAATTAAGATATAATATCAAAATTAACCCTAACGTTTATAAAATTATTAAATTGGTCCCTATTTCTAAAGCATTTTAGTTTTCAACGTTTTAATTTTTGATCAAAATGGTTCATATTGGATGAAAACCGTTAGTTGACTAGCGGATAATGCGTATCGATAACGTGGCATTTTTTTTTAATAGTCTGGGTGATTACAATGTAATATATATTCAGAATCTTTATTAACCTATTGTGATGTGATATGTGTCACATCATCAATTTAAGACATGTTCATCGACATGATTGATTGTTTTCATTTAACATGAGTTATTTTAACTAAAAATCGAAATGTTGAAAGTGCCAAGGAAAATAGGGACTAAAATGATTATATTTGTAAAAGTTGGAGGCTAATTTTAGTAATTTGCCATTAATTAAGGGTCAACTCTATTGCTTGCTATTCTTTGTTTCTCCATGCAGATACAGAAAGAGCAAACTTTGCATGCTTCTTCTTATGTGAATGCAAGAAAGAGTAACAGCTCCCATGCAAATGCAGATCCCTTATCAGCTTCTGAATCTGACCATGTTCACTTTGCTTCCTTCATATTCCAGTTAGCCTTTCTAGGACTTCGAGACCGAGTGTATAAATACATTAGCTCTTACCCCTCACAGCCTCAAACCATCGAGTTTTTTTTTTTTTTTTCTTTCTTTCTTTTTTCTCTAACGAGTCTTTTCTCTTAGCCATGGTTGAGTTTGAGTTCCAGCAATACAAGAGTGGAGCAGCCAAGGGCTCCGCAAAAAGAAAGGGGCACGGTTTCTCCACCAAGTGTGCTTCCATGGTTAAGAAGCAACGTGCTCGGCTCTACATCTTGCGCCGCTGTGCCACTATGCTTCTTTGCTCCTACATTCAGGGTGATGACTAGAGAACAATACCAACGCTCTTTTCACCGATCATGCTAATCCCTGTTTGGTTCTATAGGGCTTACGGTGTGGAATACCAACACAATTCTGCCCAGTTTCCTTTTGAGTTTTTGACCTGATTGGGGTAATCCCATTGGGTTTTAAGGGAAACAGGAGAAGTTTATGGCCACACCCTTGCTTTTTCACCAAGTTGGGATTAAGCATGATCTGGATGGAGTTGGTATTATTAATTATATCCTAAATTGTTTGCCTGCTGCTGTTAAGGTTAAATAACTTTGTATTAAGGAATGCTACCTCTTGAGAATGATCAGTTATAAGTACAGGTAAGTTGTGTAAGTAGAGTATTATTGTTGGCTGATGAGTGCAGTTAGATCGTTAAGAATCTGTTGCTTTGTACTGCACCGTCGGTTGAGGCTGTTGAGAGTTGGTTGGAGACGATTAAGGTGTTTGTTAGCTGTTAGTCTCTAAACCAATAATCATCAGTCATTTGTATACAAGTCACTCGGTCTCTATTGAGATATTACGAGTCTATGATTAATAAAATTTCGGAGAGTACTGCCTCTCTTTCTCTGCCCATCATCAATTCTCATTCTTCACAAACATGTGAAAATTATAACATGATATTAATCACCGATAGTTCTAGTGCTGCATTTTCTTCCGCTGTTATCATTGTTTTTGGATCGTTGGTGTGTTCAGGAATCGAATCATAGGATATTTTAACATTGATATCAAGGATTTCAATTGCGGTCGTGTTTTCGGTTATGTTTATCGCGATTGTGGACATAGTGAACACTATTGTGATGATTGTAGGTATCGCGGTCATGCAATAACGGTTTCGGCTTGTGATAGCGGACAGCTATTTAAATCATATTAGAAGAATCATGAGTACAAACCATACCCACTTCTGATATTGATGAGTTATACTTGTTAGCACTCTTTGATCATGATGAGGATGAAATCTTTCCTCCATTCAACCACAAGAATGCTCAAGAGTTGCAGTTTCAGGAGGCTTTCATGTCATCTACTGTCTATTCACAACCATTTCCAACCCATTCACCACCGATGTTTCACCCTCAATGTCAATCCAAGCCATGCTCTTTGTCTAGAGTTTATAAAACTGGTTTAATATCTTGACTTTCGATAAGATTGAGGTTGTGGACTATTTTTTAGAGAGACTAACTTGTAATGTTTGCATGACAAATTAATCCATTTCAATTTAAACGATGAGTCATGGACCCAGGTTTCATTAATACAAAACTATGCTAATTTTCCTTAATTAAAATTAAGGAGCAAAAGTGGGGTGAACCTCACGGTTTTGAGCTATCTTGAAGCTTGCTTTCACTTTCCCTTGCCGCCATTGATGATCTCTAAGGTAGCTTATGGCCAAAAATTGAGAGAAGATCCATCAAGGACTGCAAATTAACCACAAATTATCTCAAATAGAAGCGATTAGAACAAGTTCTTTGTGCTCTAAGTCCTTCAATTGGTAGAATAACACTGATTACAAGTTCTTTGTCAAACCGAAACCACGACGAAGGATAATGCAATTGGATCCAAGTCAATGATGGATAATGCACCATATCGTTGAAACATGCATATAAAGAATAGATCAACAGGTTTCGTGGTGTACTTGGTTATCATATTAGTCTAATACACTGAAGGTCTCCGGTTTGAGTCTGGGCAAAGTCAATAATTTAAGGTTTTCAGCTTTCTGCTTTAAAAAAATAAAAAGGAGGGAAAAAAAAAGCTTTCAACCGTTGCCGGGGATCAAACCAGGTCACCCACTTGACAGGCGGAAATACTTACCACTATACTACAAATGACTTAGTTGAGAGCATTTTTGCTTTGTTTTAAACAAACTATATAACAGAGTAATTGGACCTGTTTAATGCCTTGTGAAGGAGAGCACTCTACTTCTATTCTTTCTTATGTCTATATAGATTTTAGCAATTTATTTATTTATGTGATGTTCCAATATTTATCTATCTTGTCACAGTCCAAACATTTTAAAAGGTCTGCAACTGATATACAATCATACTTTATTTGAATTTAAATTTTAAATTGACTACTTATTGGGTTTCTTAAGAAAACTGTCTTTCAATGCTCCCCTCAAGCCCCGTTCATTATAAGGTGATCTGAATTTATCTTTTGATGTTGTTGACAAGGATTGCTCAATTTTGCTTTTATTTTTGGATGTTTGTAGAAAAATTTTAGTAAAATTGACATTAAAGTTTGAAAAAATTGACTGCTATGAGATGAAAAGTCTTATGTTGATTAAAATGGGTTTTACCATTGATGTCAATATGGAAAACAGGTTTCCTAAGACTTCATTTATTTCTTCCATGAGATTCCCGAAAAAAAACCCTAAACAATAAGCTTGGAGATGCTAGTTTTAGTGAAATATTCCTGTGAAACCAATTCAAAACTTAGTTTTTCGTTCTTTTTTGGTTTAAAAGTGTGAGCATAAAAAACCCACGTGCATATACGAGGGAGTCAAAACAATGGAATTTATTATTTTGACATGGCATGTTAATCTTGGTTATTTAGTTATTGCTGACAAATAAAAGGAAGATACATAACAGAAGTCGAGATACCTTGTTGAACTGCTCTTGCAAAGAGCTATCTGCAACTTCAGAGCCAGAGCCAATAGCTTTTGCATTGCATTGCCAAAATGTGCCAGAGGGATCAGTATAGTATCTGCAAAACACAAGTTGGAAGTAATTGAGAATGAATTTAACTCAAGTTAGACTTGGTGAAAGCAGACCAATACGCTACAATGCAGCCTTGGATCAATAGCTACAACTATACAGGAGAAAAGATATGCAGGTGAACCATTGATTCTTCATCTCCTTCACCAAATAGAAGAACCACCTCACAAAGAGCTTGTGTTGTGGACTCAACTGTCATTGGCTCACCATATGAGAATCTGTGGTTCTGTGTGAATGTAACATATACCATCACAGAAATTACATATGAATTCATATCAAAGTGTAACAACAGTAATAAGCATTGTACCTGAGTCTCAACTCGTGCATGCATGTTCAACAAGTGCTGGACATCCTATATGCTCATCAACTCACTCATAGCACATCCTATATGCTCATCGATTTTCATAGTTTTTTCAACACTGCTGGGTCCCTGAAAGAGGATCAACTACCTTTTAGGCCTGAAAAAAATTGCAATTCCTCAAAATCTAACACGCGACACATTCTATGTGCCAGATTTGTGGTAGCTTTTAACAAGTGTGTAACAAGTGCAGAAGCATTTAGCAAAGTAAACAAGTGGGAAGGGAATGAACCTTAGGGGTATGGAGTAGCATATTGACTAAAAATTTTGAAAAAAAAGAAAAGATATGCAAAAGGTGGTTGAATAGAATACTGGACATGTCTTGGACATTAAATCACATGGGGCCAACGATAAAGTGGGCATACAGATGAAATGAGGAATAAACAACAGAGAACTCCATTGCTCATACTCTGACATTCAATTATAGAGTAATGAAAATCAAACAACATTCACTTGGTTCTTCAAGGAAGTTCACATATTTTCAAAAATAGGCACCCTCTCATCTAACAGTTAAGCAAACAAAACACAGTGAAGCAAGGAACAAAACTTTTCCCCCAAATTGGAAACAAGTAAATAGCAGAAATAAGTTGTTTAAAAAAGATGACGGTTCAGTTAAGTCGGCTCAGTGAGACAAGTTGTTGGATCTTAGTGGATGAAGCCTGTAATCCTTCCACTGCCAAGAGAGGAAGGTCTTCGCTGCTCTGTGAAACCAGTCTCACGCAGTACCCTTCACTCTAAGAGCCACGACACACTCAGTTTTCACTGAGATACCATTGCTTAACTCCTGGCTTGGATCGGGCAGGCCATTGTAAAGCCACATGAAATCCGACTCAAGGAACCAGACCCATGTACCATCATCTTAATGCCCCCTCTCGGGTCACAAACTTCCGTTACAAAGCTCAGCAATTTATTTTATGGGTAGCAACAATTATAAATAACTAATAACTGCTCTTGCTTACCCATGTGGGATTCTTTCTTCCAAGGTGTTTTTTCTAATGTTCATGTCTTCTGGAATAAGCTGAATTTGTTCTATTTTAACCATACATTCTATGCTACTACTTGTAAACTAATTACCAGCAAAGAAAGCTAATGAGAGCTTAATGAGTATGAAAGAGGAAGAGAAGATATGATTGTGAGGGAACTTGACAGGGAAAATAAATGGGGTAGGTGCCCCGAGTGCAAATACTACTTCGTCGAAAGAACAGAAGGCTGCTCACATATGACTTGCAGGTCAGTTGATATTATTATTAGGACTAGTAATACAAGGGTATACCTTTCTGCATGCCCTAGTTATTGTTTTCTTCTTTGAGTTCATTGATGAGAGAAACGTCGTATGATTGTGGTTGCAGCCTTGCAGGTGTAACTTCCAATTTTGCTATGGTTGCGGGAAAGAGTGGACTTCCACTCACGGTGGCTGCCAGAGGATTAGAGGAAGTAAGAGACAAGAATCACAACACAATTATATTATAGGGTAAAATACACAAATAGTCCCCGACTATAGGAAGTTGATTTGTTAAGTTATTCGATTATTAAAAGTTACAAAATATCCTTTTGACAATAGGGCGTTGTTTTGTTGAGTCTCTGACTATTAAAAGTTACATAATGGTCACCTGACTATTCATCTGTTCCAAAATCATCTTTTTCCATTACAAAATTGGCTGCCTTTTGAGCTAGACGTTAATATGTTGACTGAGATATGATAAAATATAATCCTAGAATCATTTAAGTTGTATTTTGGGAACGATTCTATGTTTACATTATGTCATCGAGCTAGTGTCCGAAACATTATGCCGTCGAGTCAGTACTTGAAATCAATGATGGTGTCAGTAGATATCATTAAAATATGATTTATCATATCCTAATCAACTGGTTAACGTTCAACACATACTATTGTCAATTTTTTAACGAAAAAAGACGAGTTTGAAATATATAAATAGTCAAATGACTATTTTGTAACTTTTAATAATCGAATGACTCAACAAATCAACTCTCTATAGTCGGGATCATTTTGTAACTTTTAATAGTTGGATAATCAACAAAGTAACCTGTAATAAGGGACATTTGTATACTTTACCCTATACTATATATTTTTAATATGGTTTTAGTGTATCAAGGGAATGCGATCTAGTTTGTGGAGGTGAAGAATGAATGTATTGAGGTTTTAAATCACTAGTTGTTCAACTTAAGACTGAAAATTGAATAATGATGCTAGCAATTCATTTTGTGGATTTTGGTTGTGTGTGTTTCTTTTTAATAATTTTGAAGTGTTTTTATTTGAAGTTTGGTGGGTCTGATATGTCACAAACAATGGAAGAGTCTGTCAATACAAGAACAGAGTCTAATTATATTAACTGACCCAATATTTAAATTAAGAGACCGACCTAAATTAAATGTCTACACCAAAGAAAAAACCAAGAGGTCAAGTGTGTGCGCATTACCGAAGCTATATAAGAAAAAGCTCTTGAAACAGAGGAGCAATGTCGGTATTTTACTAAAGCGTGTGAAAGTAGTACTCTTTAAAACAATGCTCAATGGAGAATCTTTATAAAAGTAAATTAAATTTAAAGGATTTTATAGCAAACAGTCCCTTCTAATTGTACCCTAAAATTGTCAACCTTTGATTTTAACCATGAATAAAATAATTTCTTTTAAAAAAAAGTATCGATTAAATGAGTCAATATTTAAAAAATTATGAAATTATGTTGTCAAAGTTTAAGGTAATTTCAAGAATTATTTGATTATAATTTTTAAAATAAAGACTCATTTGATCCATGATTTAAATCAGAGATATATTTTATTTTTTTGATACAATTAGAGGAGTTTATTTTATATATGAGCCAAATTTAAATAATAAAGAAATTATTATTTTTAATTAAAAATTATAAAACTAATTTTCATAGATAACTCGGGAAATAATACGGAAAGGGAAAAAAGAATAATTTAATTAAAAATGATAAGATTATTATTGGCTTAATTCACAATTTGACCCTCCAAGTATATATGAAAAGGATATACAATTTCTGTTATCTGGAATTATTGAACATACTTTTCAGAGAATCCGTAGAAATGCCAAGTTCTTCTATAATCGCACAGATGGAAGCACGATATTTATATGAATAGCTTCGACAATCAAAACGAAGAAAATGGACTTCCAGATGCAATAAAGGAATATTTACTAGTATCTAAAAACCCTAAATTGAAAATATAATAAATAACGTGCTAGTAAACAAGACAATCTGCACTTAAATGCTTGGCTAATTTGGATTTGGAGCCAGTTGGAGGAGGCCTAATCGGTTGCGAAAACCGGATTGCCGTCTTTAAACTGTACAATACATGCCCCAGGAAAAAGCCTGTGATGTATTATTCAATCACTAAGGAGTAGCCTTCACGGGTCAAGTTGTTCACTACAGTAACTGGAAGGAACAGCTGAAATCTCCTGCCTTCCTTTCCACTCTTCACCTGGTTTCAAGGTTATAGGCTCCTCCACACAAGCAGCCTCTACACAAAGCATTTTTGTGTACTCGTCGTCTCCGAAATCGGCCATTGCCTTAGCTTTCTTATCCCATGGATTCCACACGACTGCAAAGTATCGGAACCGAACTCTAAGTCACACATCTAACCATGATTTGCATGCTTATCTGATTGTGTTAAATGAATCATTAAGTTGCATAATTTACTTCAAAGCCATAAGCAAACAGTGAACTTGTGTTTTACAACTAAAACAAATGTAGGCTATGTTCTGTAACAAGTATAATATTTAGTTCAGGTTGAGCTACAAATGGAAATGATGGTCAGTTTCAAGCATACATTCGTACGCATACTGAAATGGCAGATACATTAGCATAGCCTATCCATAGGGTTCTAAATTAATCTGGGAGTGTATGGAAAAGTATAAACTCACCAGCATCTGGAAGTCCATCCTTCCGCAATTCGAATGTTCGGTTCCTATCATGGTCAAGGATGGCAATTTTTGTTGGTGTACTGAGATATACTTTATCCACCTTTCTCATCAACAAGACAGTGAACACAACTAAAACTATTAGAATCAAAAAGAAAGCGAAGATATAAGCCTGCTTCTAAAAAATTTGACACTAACTTCTGATTCAAATGTTATTGCATCCTCTTGTTCTGTGAACCGCTCTCTGTTCATCAAGTTATCCAAATAATCCAATGTCTCTAGTCCTTCTACTCGTACTTCACTAAATAAAAGTAAAATGAAAAGAATAATAAAACACATAATGAGTATGTTCTAGCTCTATAATATGCATAACAATAGCAACATTTAGAAAAGAGTTTCTATTTTTCCACTAAAAAAAGGTTTTTCTTTTTTCATTCCATCTCTAATATGAATGTCTTATTAAAAGGTGAAACAAAGAGAATTTGTTACCTGATATCGGTGACGAAAAGATAGGTCTGATAGGCAAATCTAAATGTAAATGGTTTTCCATCAGTGTTTGTGTTTCTGATGCGAGATGTCAACATTAAATCACCTGTAGGTCCCAAAGCTACCTGTAACCGACACTCATACCTGCACATAATTGCATGTTCCTTAATCCAAATGATAAAACTAGGCACCCTAAATGTACACAATGCATACACAGATGGGTGACAGCAAATGTTATCAGTTAATCCAAAAATCTATTGGCCAAAAAATTACATAAATCCTCATATAACACAATAATACTGTACATTTAAAATTGATTTCATATATAGTTCCATGTTAGCTCCAAAACAGCACAATCCTAATACAATAAATTTGAGAATTCTTTTTATAGGGAAAAATATAAATTTATAGGAGAAAAAGAAGCACTAGAATCTGGTTCAGACAACGTTTTAACAGTTGTATCATGCTAGTTTCACTACTTTGTTTCAAAGAAGAGCATTGAAATTGAAATGCCAATTTCAATTAGATAGCTGTGATAAATAATCAAATTCTTAATAACTCACCTGTGAGGCCAGATCTTCATATCTTCTTCAGAACTCCTCAGGATTAAGTCGACAAAGGCCTTTTGAGAAATATTTGATGAACATGGTGGGGGATCAGGATCAACACTCCAAATTCGATTCCTTGCAAATCCATGTCGCTCAAGAGAACCAATATTTCCCACCTGTTTACAGAAAACAATTGAATTCGGAAACAAATATATAAAAATTGCAAAGACAAACAGATAAAAGTATTGAATCACATACTTGAGGGAAACAGATTGGTATACCTCCACGAATAGTCCTAGGAGGCCTAAAAGTAGCCTGCAGAAAGCACACATTAAATGGAAGGTCAGTCATAAAACTAAGTAGACCCACAAAAGTATTTCTAAAAAGAAAGTAGACCCATAAAAATGCTAATTTTCTTCTTGAAGTAAACTTAATGTACATTGATTGTTTCATTTAGATATATTTCAGGTGCTTTAGGTAATTTTTGAAGTTTCATTGGTATCAAAAGGTAAGTAAAAGTGACTATCATTTCAATGCTCCCCTCCTGACAGCATATGAGAACTCATTTATTTCAAAAGTGCTTTCTGAGAACTAACTTCATCACCTAAAAGTAGCAATAAGTTCTGATCAAACACCTAAGATAATACTATAACTTCCTACTATTTCCTCACCAGACTGCACGATCAATGAGTCCATTACTAGTATATAAGTATTGCCTAAGTGGGAGAAAATGATAACAGCATCCTGAGACCATCTTTAACGATGAAAAGTAGATCACTGATAGCAGGAGAAGAGATGGCTTAAATTCATTTAAATTCTTAAACCGAACAGCTTCTTACAAGAATAATTCTAATACAGATACCTTACTACTAAGGAAAAGCAGCTCTTCCCCAAGAGCATTCTTCCAAGAAGTGACTTGACCTCCATACAAATATACCTGCTTAAGGGAAAAGAAAGTAGAATGAAACCGAGAAATATTGTTGTTTCCTATGTCTATATTAAGTTTTTCAAGTTAAAAAGAAAAGAGGAGGAGGAGAGAAAGAACCTAACGGCATTACATTAAGCAGCATTCATGGCTTCCTAAGTTCATGAAATCGGACTTCAAGAACTCTAATTCCACTTTTAGGCATGTTTAATATAAGAAAAAAAAAATGAAATCAACAAAACTGAAGGCATTCAGACAACCAATTCATGTTCTAATACCAATTGTTTGTAAAAAAAAAGGTGAAATGTTCCGATCATTTGATGGAAGTAAAATGGATATAATCTATACTACTGTAGAAGCTTGAAAAATGCGCAAGTATTTCATTGACCATCAAGTGTACATTTAACTAAATATAGTAATTTTATAATGAAACATTAACTTCATTATTTTTATGCAGTAAGAGCATTGTAAGCAAATTAACTAGCTTCTGGACATTTAAGCTCTCTCATCAGGGTATAGAACAGAGAAATCTTACTAACAAAACTGCACATGCAGAAGCCGGTATACACTAACAAGGGAAAGAAAAGATGTATAAAGCATCTTATACATACTATTTCCTCCAATTGATTCATATATTTTAGCTTCAATGCTCTTGCTATCCAGACAAGTAAAGTAAGACAGGCTCTATATCTAAGACAACGACAAAATGATGAATTCTGCTTAATCTAAATTCAATGCAAACTTAACAAATCATCATAGGATTTATTAAGCAAAACCATAACACGATTCAATCATCATTCATTACTACAGACAAGTAAGACAATAGCATTATCCAGATAAATCCAAAATAAACAGAAAAAATGGCGTAAAAGTCCTCCAAGAAACGGAAACTTTTAAAATGCAGTTAAAGTTTTCAACACAGAATTTGAGATTCCGAATAAAAATAACAAGAATCATTTCGTTCCAAAATTAAAAAGGAAAGAAAAATGGGATAAAAGAAGGCAAATGAGAGTTGAGATAAAGAGAATGAAAGCGGAAACCTCAGCAGAGCAATGGCGACTCTCCCTTAAGATGACCTTATCGAGGCCATTGACGCCTTTACAGTGCTCGACATGCACCTTGTCGGAAGACATCGACGGAATTCTTCAATCTCTTCCTTGAGATCAATCGTTGTTTTCAAAAGATAAATAAATAAGAGCGATTATTTTGGATAGTTTTCGGAGGAGGCTACTAATTAAAGAAATAGTATCATATGATTATGAAAGAGCTTTTGATATTTCTATACTACTACTAAATACTATACATTTTATTCTATTTCTTTCAATATAAGTATTTTCTTTGGTATAATTTTATTTTAATTCAAAATTCTTATCCTTCTATTCATTTTTACCGTTTAAGGCAACAATCTGTCAATTAGCTTGTATAATTGATTTCGAATTGATCAATATTTGGAAATTGAACTCAACTGAATTTAGAGTACGTTTAGTTCATAAATTATAGTATATAAGGTTGGTTATAAGCATAACATATTTACAAAGTAATATCCATTAGTAGGTTAACATCCAATTTGGACGACTATCAATTTTTTAATGGAATAGGACAAGTTATAAAACATATAAATAGCCGAATGATCATTTTGTAACTATTAATAGTTGAAGGACTCAACAAAGTAGCGCTCTATAGTCGGAGAATTATTTTGTAACTTTTAATAGTCGAGAGACTCAACAAAATAACACTATATAGATGGGGACCATTTATGCACTTTACCCTAAATTTTATCAAATTATCCATATGAGATTTAAAAAAAGTTAAACTTTAATATTAAATTAAAAATATTTACATAAAAATTTATAGAAGTATATTTGTATCATCGTCTAAATTTTACAAATATATATATATATATATTTGACATATTATGAATATAATTAGTACGTTAAACAAAGTTTGAAAAAATAAATTTACGTAAGTAAATATGTTGTATTTCTTTTCAATACATAAGTAAACAATTAGTAAAAAATAATTTTGTAAATTATACAAATACTCCTAGTGCTTTGCATATTTTATGAATTCGTCCCTAAATATCTAATTGACATTTTACTTGAAATATGAATGAACTTGTATATATTTTTGACTCATTCGCAGTTAGTCCATGTACTATTTATTAACTTGAAGATCTTCTATAAAATAATACATCTTTGACTACAAACTGATCTAAGATCTGAATGTAGTATTGCTTGCTTGATCAAATTTATAGTACATACATTGGGTTTACAAGCATCTTTTCTTTATCAAATTTTATCTTCTAACCTTAATACCTTAAACTAGCAAATTTTGGTGATGAATGACCAACATAAGATTTTACTAGAGACTAGAGGTGGGTATACGGGCTACCCGCCCGTTTAGCCCGCGGGTTTTGACGGTGCGGGCTTAAACGGTGCGGGCTAAAAAGCCCGTATTCATAAACGGTTTTGAATTTTAAGGTCCGCGGCCCGTCCATTTAACCCGCGGGCTAAACGGGCTTACCCGCGGCCCGTTTAATAAAAATAATTTTAAATGCTTTAAATACAATAAAAAATAATGTTTTAACTTACTACACCTTTAAAAATGATCGAGCAACTTGAAAATGAAGGTAGCACTGTCAAAATAATAAATAATATTTAAATTTTATTTTAAATAGCCGGAAATGATTATAAAATAATATTTTTTTTAAATTTTTTAATCATTAATATATATATATAATGATATAATTACTTAAACTCAAATTAAAAAAACAATATTCACTTATATCACCAAAATGAAAAAAAAATAAAACAATAACTACATTATACTTTTATAAAACACAATTATTCAAGGCTATAATATGAATACACAGAAGTGTCTGAAAGTAGAAATTCAAACTTAAAAATTTAACAAAGTCAAACATTATACAAATCTAACAAGAAAGTTGTCAAGTGTTTCTAATAATTGTATTTTATGGATACTTTAGAGAAATACTAAAACATAATATGAAAATATAAAATAAAATACTTATAATATAAGAGCAAATTTGAAAGATACAATTATACTAAAATTGATAAAATATAAGTATTAATTTGTTAAAATATATTTATTTTGTAAAAGTCTTTAAAAGTTGAAAAGTCTATTTTTAATTTTTTATTTTACTTTTCTTTCTTATTTTTAATCCAAATATTACGTGTCATATGATATATTATTAGAATATCACGTGACTTTTTATAATTAAAGAACAAAATGGATAACATACTTCATGAAAAAAATAAAGGTCATAATTAAATAAAAAAAACTTTAAATACCAAAATGATAATGATGTATATTTAAATGAAAAAAATATCAAGCAACGGTAAAATTATGACAAACACCCTAATAAATTTAAGAACTACAATAGTTATAAGTAACATCATATTTATAAGTAATTTATTTTCTTTTTCTATAAAATTCTTTAAGTTTATTTTTTCTAAAATTTTATAAATTTTAAATTAAGCGGGCTTTAGCGGGTTTAACGGGTAGCGCGCGGTTATACCCATTAAACCCGCGGGTTTAACGGCCCACAATTTAAACGGTCTTCAATTTTTGAGGCCCGAAGCCCGCACGGGTCGCGGGTTAAACGGGTAGCCCGCGGGCCTTAGCCCATATACCCAGCTCTACTAGAGACCGAATTTATAAAATTTTAGAATAGAATAAAAATATATAATCAATATTTCCCAAATAAATATTCTATTTTTAACCTAATATTTAATGTTTTATCTTTTATTAAAAAAAATTCTTACTCATTTATACACAAACAACTTAAAATGTTTTTCATATTTACATTATAGTATTAAATATTGTTATAAATTTGATTTTTATATAATACAAATTATATAATATAAAATAATACTTAGATTATCAACTTTAAAATGGATTGAACTAATACGAATTCGCACCTTGAATGTTGAAATTGAAATCATAATCCGACCCATATTTTAAGTATATATATATATATATTGTCAAACCTATGTTCTTAGACTTGTAAATGAACCGAACGAGCACAAAAGAGAGTATGCTCATGTTCGTTCATTTATCTTTAGTCAAATAAACGAATAAATTTTTTTGTTTGTATTCGTTCATCAAGAAATCTAGCTTGTTCGTATTCATTTATGTTCGTTCGTTAAAATGATAAACGAACACAAACGAACGATGTAAATGAAGACAAATGAACGAACATAAAATTAATTGAGTTTGTATTTGAGAAAAGTTTTTTCTTTCCAAATATTAATGATTTTAAAATTAACTTGTTTTATAATATTAATGAGTTTAAAGTTAAAATTTATTAGGTATTAATATTTTAAATGGGTTACATGATGAGTAGTTGCACTGTCTATTAAGTGTAAGTCTTCATCATTTATTGTAGATTGTATTTGAGAAGAAATCATATTTTTGAGAGAGAGAAATAAATAAAAAAAATCACATAGTTATGAATATGAATATTCAATATAACAATAAACTGATATGAAAATTTATTCCTAAAAATAAATAATAATAATAATAATAATAATAATATAAATTAAAAAGTTCAATTCCTCTCTTCTTAGGTTGTGAAGAAAGCATCTACCTTTAATTAAGTTGGATAAAAAATGCCTTAATCATCCTCTCCATTCTTGCAAAGAAAATTTATCTTAATTTGTTTTTCTTTATCATTTAATGATTGTTGATAAATGTTCACAAGATACTTTGACGTACGACAATACAAGACTAATGTTATGTTCCTCCACATCGATAATGTAAAGATTCTATTTTCTTGATTAAATTTTTATCGCTCGTCATTTTTATAATCTTGCTTATAGTTGGTGTAAGTATTCTTAAAATGATCATGTTTTTCATGTCTTAGACCGTGACCGTGAATATGGACACGCTCATTATCATGACCACGATTGTTAGTCTTATCTTCTTTTTTTATTATAAGATGTCACATTCACTTCATAGAGTCAGTAGAATAAGACTTCGTCATTTTCTCAATCATAAGAAGACACAATATTAATTTAGAATACTTATTAAAATCTTTTTCATAATAATATGTTTGTAAGATATAATATTATTAACATGAGATGTAAAACATGTTTTTTCTAACCTATCATCATTTATAATATCATGACTATATAGCTTTAAATGAAAAATAATTTGAAATATCATTGAATTATATTAACGGGTGTGGGAACAAACATGCATTTGGTTCCGATTAAAAGTACCCACACATTTACTGTATTGCTCTCTTTGTTTCTCTGACCAAAACTGAAATTCCACTTATTTGGTCGAAATAAACTCAAACTTACCAATATTAGGCTTGAATTGGTATCACCATGTTTTGTATATAAACCCGTTCTTGCACCCTTGTCTGAAACACCAACAACTTCATCTTCCTCAAATTACAATCAAACAAAAAAAAGTTCCCCATGTCTTCTCCATCTGTTGCATTTTTCTTTCTCTTATTAGCTTCTGCCGCAGCTAAGTTAGACATCGGCAAGTCCCTGAGCAGCTACTCGGAGTTCTCCGACTTCGTCAACATGTTGAACGAAACGGGCGTCGCCGACGAAATCAACAGCAAGCAAACCGTCACTCTTCTTGTTGTTTCGAATGGTAATTTGGGTTCACTTTATGGCCGACCCATGGAAACAAAGAAGATGGTCTTGAGCGTGCATGTTGTGCTCGATTATTACGATGAAGCCAAGCTCAACAAATCGCATTCCAAAACAGCAAAGATTCTCACCACGCTCTACCAACAAACCGGGAAAGCACGCAATCAGGTAGGGTTCTTGAACATGATGAACACGGGAAAGAGTGCCGTGGTTTTTGCATCATCGTCTCCAAACTCTCACCTTGAAGCTCAACTCGTTAAACAAGTTACTTCAAAACCTTATGACCTTTCAGTGCTGCAAATCAGCAATCTCATCGATATAGCCTCGGTTTCATCTTCTCCAACAAACGCTCCCGCATATGCTCCTCCTCCGAGGAAGGTACTAGCACCAGCTCCAGCACCTACACCTAGTCTTGACGAAGAGGACAACAGAAAGTCTCCGGCTCCGTCGAAGACTAAAGCAACCGATGCATCGCCGCCAGATGCTGATGCTCCTGGTCCTGGTAGTGATGAACATAAGTCTGATGTATCTGTACCTTGTGGGGATTATCTGGCATCTACCATTCTTTTGATTTTCACTTGCGCTTGGTTATTGTTTACGATGGTTTGAGTAGATGAAACAAGAGGGGAAACTTTAGGTTCATTAAATCTTTGAATTTTTGGTTTGTTTTCACCCGGAGCTGTAATTCCAATTTTTTGAAATGCTAATAAATTCAGGCTTCTTGTTTCTATCTATGTTTTTAGCTACAATCAGAAGAAATGAATACCACGTAACCATCATCATTCTACTTCACAAATGAATTAATTGGAAGTTTCACTTCAGCCCTATTGGAACTAAAGAAATGTAAATTCGTGAGCATGACCATAAACACAAATTATCTAATAAATCAGCTATCAACAGAGTTGATCTAGTGGTATAAGGTATTAAATCCTTAAATAAGATCAGATGTTTAAATTTCGACGTTGTGAACAAAATAAATTGGGTGACTAAAATAGAAATACACTAATAATTTGGTGACTAAAATAGAAATACAATCAAAATTTAAAACTGCATTTTTCAAAAATATTTTTAAAAAGTAGTTTTTTCACATCACTTTTTAAAATCATTTTTTAAAATCAATACCAAACTGATTACACTATTGCTCACTTAACTATTAGTGTTTTTTTTATTTTAGTCACCAAATTATAAAAAAATCAATTTAGTCACCAACGTTTTTCATCTGTTATTTTTTTTTACTCTTTGTTAAATCGTTTATAAAAATGATGGCATGACTTTTTTTAAGTGGTACAAAAATATACTTATCCCTTAGTATTTACGTATTCCATTATTTTGCTCAGAATTTTGAATAAATATACAAATTTAACCTCCACATTTTAGGGTTACATTCTAATATGATTAATTATCTCATGTTTATATGGTATGATTCTTTGGTTTGAATTACTTTCCTTTTATGTAATAATATCTATATATTGGTTCTTTATTACTATTATTAGCATGAGATCTTTTGGTTACGTGGCTACAATGTCTCTTTGTTTAATGCATTAATTTTTCCAAAGTTAGAAGAATTTGTGCAAATGGAATGGAATGATGATAACTAATGAGACATTCACTTGTTAAATTTGCAACTAAAACAATATTAGAAACAGGAAGCTTGATTTTATGATCATTTTGAAAAAGTGGAACATCCCATCATAGTAGGATGAGTACAAACCAAAAATCCAAATATAAAAGAATCCAAACTTTCTCCTCTTATTTTATCCTCGTCAAATCATAGTAAGAAGAAACCAAGCCCAAGTGAAACCGTAAGAATGGTGGATGCAACATAATCCTCATAACCAACAGATGCATCAGAAGGAGCAGGAGCAGAAGCAGGAGCACCTGGCAACTCGGTTGGAGTAATTGGGGACAGAGCCGGAGTCTCGACAAGACTAGGAACTGCTGCTGCTGGTGCTAGTGGTAGTGTTAGTGCCTTCCTGGGAGAAGAAGCTTTAGGAAGGGAAGCTGGTGAAGCTGAATTTGAAGAAGCACGGGTACCATTTATAATATCGCTGACTTGTAGTTCCGAAACACGATCAGGTACAGTAACAATTTGTTTAACAAACGTGGTATCAAGGTAAGAACCAGGAGCAGCTGATCCAAACGCCACTTGACCACTGCCCTCAGTTTTCATTTTCAAGAAACCTTGGTGGTGTTGAGCTTTCCCACTCTGCTGGTAAAGCGTGGTGAGAAGCAGTGGTCTCTTGAAATTCATGTTCCTCAGCTTCGTTTCATCGTAATACTCAAGCACAACCTGGAGGCTCAAGGTGTTCTTCTCTGCATCCGGCGATAGGCCTGAAAGCTCGGACATATGAGCATTGTCGACGACAAGAACAGTGCAACTCGGCTGCTGGTTGATCTCATAAGCAACGCCGGTTTGAGTCAGCAACTTGTTGAAGTCTGAGAAACCAGGGTAGGCGCCGAGAATCTTGTTGATGTCAATATTATTAGCAGCATCAGCAGCTGATAAGAGAAGTAAAAAGCTAAAGGAAAGTTCAGCAGCTGGAGAAGCCATGGGAGACATTTGATGTAATAATTGAAGGAATACGAAGCTGCTATTTACTCGTTTTATTTATTTATTTTTATTTTATTTTTTTGTCAGAAGATGTTAGTACTTAGAACGAAGGTAATAACAAAGGATTTATATGAAAACATGAAGTCTATATTTGCAGGTTTGAGTGTATTTCTACTAAATTAGAGGAAACAAATGGTGCAAATAATAAACATGTGGATTGTTTTCAACTGTTAAAGCCAGATGCCAGTTTCCACGCCACTCTTGTAACTTGACTTTCTAATTATATAAGTTCTAAAACTATTAGTTGATGCTTAATATCAATAAAAATGAATACAAAACTTTTCTCTATTTTATTTTTATTATATGTATTTGCACATGAATTATTTAAAATATATATTAATACTACAATATATCTTAATTAATTTGATATATTTTGGGATAAGGTCATATTGAATGTTGAATGTGACACTTGTACTTTTAAGCTGTCTAATGTGATACGTTTACTTTGATAAAATATCTAATGTGATAACATATATTTTAAAATATTTGATACGGTATATAAACTTTGACAAAATATGTAATATGATATTCAAACTATCATTTTGTGAATTACTATAGTGCCTACATGATAATACACGAAGAAACTAGTTTATGTGCGTTCATTTATTTTCCGTGTTAATTCAAGTACCATAATAATACATAAAATGATAGTTCAAATACCGCAGTAGATATTTTGAGAAAGTATAAATATCATATTAAATATTTTAAAAATACATGTACTAAAATGGACATTTTATCAAGTAAAAGTATCATATAGGACACTTTTTCAAAGGACAAGTATTACATTAAATATCTTTAAAATACAAATATCAAATATGATATTATCATTATATTTTCTATTAGGTTTTAACTTATTCTAAATATTTATAAATAAATACTCAAAATATGTCATATAATCACATGGCATATATATTAGAAGGATTAAAAGCGTAATTATTCAATTTTCAAAATAAGTGTTGATATCTGGACATGAGACTTGATATCGATGTCAAAATTAAATATTAAATATAAATATTAAGTGAATCATATTTATAAGATATCGATATTAAACATAGTATCAATATTACTAATGGTTACTGAGTGAATAGTATTGAATTGGACACACTAATTAGACGTACGTATTAAGGTAATAATTATTTAGAAATTTTATACACATCCTATAAACATAATTTTTTGAACTTGGAATCTCTAAATAATATCACTGAGATCACTTGATAAATTTACTTTTAAGTCCGTAATAAAATTTTACTTGAGGAGCTATCAATTAATGGAATAACAAAATCAATTTTGAACTTGGATTATCATCCAAGTGAAAAACATGCAATCAATTTTACCAAAAGATGCCAACAATGGGTAAACAAATCAAGGAGTAGAAAAACATCCCTCAAGCTACATTTACTATTTTCAACTTATATGAATAAAATGTATAACAGAAATGTACAAGTCGAAGGCTTCAAAGTAAATTTTCATTTCAGCCAATGCAAAGTGAAGCAAACTATATTTGTTTATATCATTTTATTTTGCTGGCTGTTGTTACTTGGAATCATATGGTTTAAGAAACAGCTGCTTCATTACACCTGGAATTTGAAGGTTAATCGGCTGTTATAGTTGAAGTATGAAGAGTGGAAACAGATGAGCAAAGTGTTTCAAAAACTAACCTCTGCATTCTCTGTTTTGTATTTCTGCAGTTCTTCTTGGGCATAAATAAGCCTACACATATAGAAAACCAAGGTTTAAGCCAAGTTTTTTTTTTCATTTCGAATGGTGAAATTTGGACGAAAGAAAAAACAAAAACAAATGGCATCGAAATACCTCCACTGTAACTCGGCTATTTCATGACGTAACTCCTTCTCTCGATCATGAGCTTCTTCCAACTGCAATTCAAAAAACATGTTTCCTCCTTTTATTGTGTGAAGTGTCAAGTATGGTTCCTCCAAGTGTCTTAGTTTCAAGAGAAGGTTGGAAATGTCATATATGGTTGAGTATGTTATAGCCTACTTATGATTCCAGCCAAAGAAAGTTAAAATTAGAGACGGGAATTCTCCGGTATATATTCAACCTGTAGGAAACACATGCAAACTACTACCTTTCCAGTTCTCAACCATGCATTTAACTCGACTTTAATATCGGTCTTCACTTTCCACAATTACCAAAATATTTTTCTGCTACTCTTTTATTATATATCCCCCCAAGCTGCATACCACTCAACTAAACGTATATCTAACTGTTATGCCAACGAAAGATCCAACCCGAGTGCCAAAATCACTTGTTTCAAATTCATTAACATTCAGAAACTTACTTGGTATGAGACACTTTTCGGAGATTATCTTGGCTTACTTTTAATGATGGAGAGCCCTGGACAACTTACCAAAGATTTCTCTGTGACAGCCGCTTTAGCTGCTGGCATGCATACTCCCTCAAATGCACGGTTGGCTAAGTAATGAAGAAAATATATATATATATATATATGAGATCATCTGATTTCAATTTATAAAGATAAGAATAGAAGGTGCACTTTTAGAAGCATTAGTTTTAGCACCTATAGAGTCACCAGCACAAATGTGCTTCATCACATTGAGAATGTTCTCCTGTTGACAAAAAAGATGCCAAGTAAAGAGACATTAGCTGACAGATATGTATATAATGTAAATTATATGGGATTAACCATTTAACCTACCCTTTGAAGAATGTTTGCCTGCAAAACAGACTGGCACAGTGGAAAAAGACTACTGGCAGGAGTTGGTGATGTGGCAGCAGAAGTTGATGATGCAGCAGCAGGAGTAGATGGTACAGCAGCAGGAGTTGATGGTGCGGAAGGAGTTGATACTGCAGCAGGAGTTGATGGTACACCAGCAGGAGTTGATAGTGTGGCAGGAGTTGATGGTACACCGGCAGGAGTTGATGATACGGCAGCAGGAGTTAACGGCGAGACACCAGATGAAGGCCCTAGTGAAAACATAGGATTTGGGATGAGAACCTGCATAACCAATGACTTCTATATTAAATAATTTATAAGCAATAAAATAAGAGTATGGATATGTTCTTTTTTGGATGATATAAAAGGTTTATACCCACATTTTGTTTTTTTCTCAGATGGCCTGTATTGACTTTGAGATTACTTTGGTAAGAAAAAGACAATAGTGGTCTCGGTTAAACAGGGATAACTAACTATATTTCTACTTTAAAGATTCAAAAATTTCCAAGCGTTATATGCCAAAATCTTATGAAACCCTATCAGGGGAAGTAATAGTAAGTTATTCTACTCTGGAGAAAGAATTCATCATCTACTTGTTGATGCTGAATAAGGCACAAGCCAGTTACATGATGATTCATAATGGACTGCAAGTTTTCTGCATGTGACAATATGACTTCTTTTACTTGTTACAGTGACACAAAAGCTTGTGAGGAACGCAAGTCAATCTCTTATACATCTAGTCAAATACCTAGTCATGCATTTACTAGAGAACTATAAGGTGGGGTGCTACGGTTGGGGTCTAATAGGCAATTAGGCAAACATGTGCCGACCTCCGAATTACGAACCTTCATGCTGTGACTCTTTGGAAGTGCAGGAGGTGCGACAACCTGAAAAGAGAAGTTGAGTCCATATCTTCTATGAACAAGAGAACCAACCACCAAACCAAAAAGATCTAAATCACCTTTTCCAAATGAACATTCTCGGATGTAACTTTAAAACGTCCTCTTTGCTGAACAACCGGTGGCTTTACTTTCTCATTTACTTTCTCATCAAAATCATAACTGTTCACTGCTGCAATGACACTTTATTATTGGGGAAGTGCGTCAAATTGAAATGGCAGGAGCGCAAATTAAACATCAACAAAACCAAGGAACTTGGAGACTTTTTTTGCACAAAAGAAGAGAATGAATAATTAACAACTAGCCTGGTGATTTAGATGCCTTAGAAGAAAGCTCTGAAATAGTATCCTCTCCAGCAGGAATCGACACACCATCACCACTGGAACTATTGATGGGCTGGCTTTGCTTATTACTGAAAACGTCATAAAATGAGTGCTATGAAAACTCTATACATGGATGACAATATAATATAATAAAATACTATTACAAGTCATATGTGAAAATAAAGTGGATGGGATGATAATTTAGTACTTTCCTAGATATATGTTAGTTTAAAACATGTTTGGATATATGTTTCCCAGATATCGGAATATTGCACCAAGTCCAAACATTCTATAGCTTTAGGACTCACAAAGCTCAAAAATCACACTGGTGTACAACTGGAAAAAACTGAGTTCGTAGACCAAATCCTTGGTAGAAGAAATTTACAAAATGACAAATAAAATAAGTTGCTCCAATATTGATGCAACATAGAAGCATCACAAACAAGTAAACTGAAAGAAACTGACCTTTCTTTAATTAGAAGAACATTGGTTTCTGGTATATTTATGCTCCCTGAAAATGTTCCTGTCCTTTGATGAGAAAGTTTGGTCGTGTTATCAGAAGGTTTTCCATTGAACTCCAAAACAGGCTTTTCAACCAAATTACGTTCAGAGCGGACATCATGATAAGGGGAAATCAAATTTGGTTCCAGAGAAGTAGCTGCACTTGATTCATCATTAGATCTTTCAGATCTAACTCTGGATGATCAAACACAAACATAATTATTAGCATTACCTCCATTAAATGAAACCTTATTCAAATTATGAGACCTAATGTGGCACATATGAGAATCTACTGAAAATTTTCTATGGTAGAAGCATGATTATAGAATACTATCGTAGTTTCCTTTGGCCAAACGTGATTGAAAAGAGATAAGAGGTAAAAATACAACATGCATGAAAGTCAAATATCTAAAATAACATACCTGGTAAAATTTACTGTTGCCTCAACTGCTGCAAAAGAAGCTGGCTGATTCTGGACCAGATCATTATCTTCCTGTGGAAGCCAGACAGTCATGAACTACCCAAAAGAGATCTTGGAGAAAAAAAAAGAAAGGACCAACAAACCATATAACAACAGAACTTATAAAGACCACTTTCCCACAACAACCCTGCCAAAAGAATAATATAATGAGATACCTTATCTGTAGCTTGAGAAGACGTCCGAAATTCCAATTGTTTATCTTGTACATCAAGTGTACACAAAGAACTTGAGCTCCCACCTTGGCTAGTTTCAGTTATAAGGCCCTCATCCTGAATCTGATGAAGATAGAAAGCATAGGATGAATTGTAGAAATACTAAAGAAAAGAATATATAAATGTACTTGGATTGCGTTTGGAAATTTGGAATTCAAAATATGGATTTGGATTTCAAACAGTGTTGGTTACGTCATAAGACACATATAAAACATTCATGATTATTTTTTAAAATTTTGGATTTGTCGGATGCTTATTTAGTAGTGAATTTGAAATTCCTATATGTTCCGTTCGGGGAACTTGGATTTCAAGGTATGTATTTGGATTTCATTTGCTATGTAAATGATAAGAATAAAATGTATACACTAGAGATAAATAGTTAAGATTCAATAGAGTATAAACTTGAAAAGTAAAAGGATATGGATTTATCAAATCCAAATTTATAGTAGGGATTTCAAAATCACTACTAAATAGGCATCTAACAAATCCATGGATTCGAGAAATACTAGTAAATGTTGCATTTTTAAGCATTTTATTACTCAATTTACGCTATCTTGGAAAACGAAATCCAAATTGTGAAATCCAAGCTTCCAACGTTACCATAAGTAGTTTGTGAATTTCAAATTCATGTTTTTATGACTTTCAAATACATATTCATATTTCATTTTAACAAATTTATGCATAACGCATGCATTTCACTCGTAATTTACATAGCAAATGAAATCCAAATTCTGATTTTCAAATCCTTGTTTCCAAACATAACATAAAGGGTTTATCAAAAGGAAAAGGAACGTGACCATACTATACCAGAGAAGCCTGAGTTTTCATATCTTCAAGATTGAAATTCCATCCACTTATCCCACGTTTATATTCATTCTGCTCATGATTACAAAATCACAGGCAAATCATGAACTTAGATCTTGAAAATCCCAGACACTAGACATGGTTGTACAAGAAATTACACCGGCAAGTAAGAAACTAGAACATCCAATCTAGGACAAATAGTGTGAAATACATGTAGGAGACATATAATTCCCATATTAGATATGCACTTTCTCATTGCCAAGCATAGATCACTAGTATAATATTGAAGTCCAAAACCCTCACTCCAGTATTTAATCCATGTAATCGTAAGCCAACCAAAAGTTTGAATTCAAAAATCATGACTTAGTGATAACCACAATATAAAGGTGAATTTTGAAAGTTCTAACCTGAGATAATTCTTCCTTTTGACCATCAGGCATTTTCTTTTGTGCAAGCATATCTTCTTCCTTTCTCTATTTTCCAAAATGATAGTAGCTGTAAGTCTAAGAAACTGAAACATAATGTAAGGCTTACTGATACAAATTAAGAGTGATAAGCTCGAAAGTAGCAGGCTAACCTTCAATTCCTGGATACGGACACCGAGAGGGGGCAATGCATCTAGAAGCGTCCGTGCAACATAATCATTTGACCTTGCTTGCTTAAAAAAAGAATGTTTTAGTAAATTCTTTGAAGTAGGCCTTTTTGAAGGATCTTTCACCAAGCAGCTAGCTATCATTTGCTTGAAAGACTGAAGGAGAAGAGAAACACAAGATGAACACATCATGTTAATCTAAAATTAGACCCAACAACTAAGAATATTGGATTGGTTAAGCCTACCTTAGAAAATTTACCATCTCTTTCATAATCCAGGCCTGGTGGTGCATTTTGCAAGGTCATAAGCAGTACCTAAGAACAAGAGATGTTCTTTAAATCAGAATAACTTTTGGTGTCCAGTATATGATTGTGTTTGTATGAAGGTGGGGTCACAAAAGCAATCCACCTTCATTGGGGGATATTTCGAGAAAGGAGCATGGCCATGAGCGAGCTCAAGTGCAGTTATTCCAAATGACCAGATATCCGCCCTGCAGAGATTTTGCCAAATAACCATCAAAATGATACCATCTAAGGAGCCTGAATCAGAAATACATTCTTGAGAAAACAATAAACTGACTTGAAATCATAACCACGCACTTGCTCCATAACCTCAGGTGCCATCCTGAAATGATGGAGGGAAAATTAGTTCATAAAAGATATGAAGCATTAAACCTTTGACACTCTTACAAGTTACAGGACATTACATACTATCCTTTATGTCAATGAGAAATCTCTTCAAAACTAAGATGCTTTATGAATAGAATTAAGCTGATTGTTCTGTAATCTAGATTTTTTATGATTAATAAAGAGATGTTAGCTTGAGTGAATCACGTAATTATTTGGCACTCAGGATTCCTATCTAAGAACTACCAACTCAATGGAATGCAGACATACCAGCAAGGTGTCCCCACAAATGTATTCCGCATGCGTTGCCTATCACCTGAATCAAACATGCAAGCCGAAACACCAAAGTCTCCCAGCTTGATTGCACCACGTGAGTCGATTAGAATATTCCCAGCCTAATGGAGAGATCATTGAGGAACTAAGAACCAAAGTATTTCACTTTTACATGAGAAACAACTATGGAAGCTTTTATGAAAAGTATTGGAGTTCATCACCCAGTAATCAAGATCACTTGTTCTAGCTCCAATACTAAATAACCAACTCAAATATAATATATACATGTATATTGCAGAAATCTTACCTCGCTAAATTAAACTTATCAATTATATAGAATTCAGATGAAATAAACCTAATCGTTGAGAACTCAGTTTAAAAACACAAGGATTACAATTGTTGAGTACAAATTACGCAACAAACGGCAACAAGTACTAGAAGTAATAAGGGCACTCACAGCAGCTCTAGACCATGATGAAGACCAAGTACTTACTTTAACATCCCGATGTATATGCCCATGATGATGAAGATACTCTAAACCTTTCAACACTTCACGAAGTATTGTTGCTATAACTACCTCCTCAAAACCATCAGGATATGCAACCTTCAGTATATTGAGACAAGATCCCCCAGCCATGTATGGCATGACAACCCATAGATTATGATCACTGACGAAGGAGCAATGTGATTTAAGAACATTTGGATGTTCAACCGAGACCATTGTTTGTGCCTCATGAAAAACATTGTTCTGCAAACCCCATCAGGAGAATAATATCAAAAGAACTAGTTATTATCATTGGCAGAATGCAAACATGAAAAGAAAAACAAAAGACCTTTAAAGAAAAGGCAGAACTAGTATGAAGATTTTGGAACAATCATATTTGATGCAAAAGCACTTGATCAAACTCAAATTATGCCAGCTACATTTAAATTAATATGTGTATGTATATATATGCGTGTGTGTGTATACATATTTGTTCTAGCACTAATCCTACAAATACTATGGACCTATATCTTTTAACCAACAATATAAAAAGTTCAACAAATCTATTGAATTTGAAATGACCAATTGCACCATCATTTGCACCTTCTATTGAAGGAGAGGTCTTATCGCTACATGAACCTCGATCTGTGTCCGTTAAAAATCTACCTATATATGCTGTTCACCAGATATTAACAAGCAGTAACTACCTAATCAAGAAGAAAATTCCGAGCCTTCAATCAAGCTCAAGTAAGCAATGGAGATCATTTGAATACACCATTGAGAAGAAAATGTTAACGAACGATGTGTTGTATGGACCATGAGAAAACAATAGTTGACGTTCGAGTTAAAAGGAAAAAGGGCCATTAAAATATCAATGCTTCTTTTTCAGAAAATAAAATCTCAAACTGTTGATAGATATCCATACTTTTTTTGCAAAAAAATTAATCCCAATTAGATAACAAACCATCAAAATGCATATAGCTGAAGATGAACCAAAATTGAATTAAACTCTTGAGAGATAAAAACAATGGCAGAATTAGAATGAAGGATTTACCAGATCACAGTTATCACGTTCAAAGTCAAGAATTTTGATTGCAACAACCTCGTCGAAGGGTAAACAGACAGCACGGTGCACAGAAGCACTAACGCCCTGTCCAATCGCCTCATGCAGTGTATAAAACTCTGGCCCAATTGGATACTTCTTCTTCACCATTATAATTTAGATCTCTCCTTCACTGTCATAGAACCCCACAAAAAAAACACAGCTTTCAATCTTAAAAAAACTTGGCAGGTGATCTCAAAAGGGCATAAGATAAAATTCAAAACAAAGCCATATTAATTTTTTTTTTAAACGAATTGCAGCATATTAAAACTAGCATGTATGTTTATTAATAGCTAACCTCAATTTCTCTTAAAGAGCAAGCAAAGGTGGTTCAGGTATCTGGAAAGAGATCCCAAAAGGAATACCATTTTTTTAACAATATACAACAAAAGTATTTAATAAAAAAATACCATTTGAATACAATAAATGCATGTGCATTTGATTATATGCCATATAAATAATCCAAGCCAGGGACTTAAATAGTAGTTGTTATCGAAATAACGGCGAGATACCGACCATGACCGCAATAGCACCCACTGATCGCATGCAAAGCAATCGAAAAGGCGACTGTAACCGAAATTTAAATACATGATCCAAGTTGCCCGGCCCCGTAAAAACAAGTAAACCAATAAACCAACCTGAAGTCTATTGAAACACTGAAAAATGTAGCAGATGATTAGAACCCACATCCTGTAATCAAAAATAAAATTCATCCGCATAAAAGAAACAAGGAAACATGAAGCATAATATTGTTAGAAAAAAAATGATGTGGGTTAGAAAAGACTTTTACACGGAGCATGATTTGAATACCCATGGAAGCAAAAGGTTGAAGGGGGGAAATAATGATTAATGAGCAATGTATAGACATTCACATGAGAGAAGTGAAAAGAAAGCAATGGGTGTAAGTAAAGGAGGCATTGAATAGAGGGAGAGCATGTTATTGTTGTTGTTTGCGTTATTGTGAAAGGAAGATACAGAGAGACAGCGAGGCTATCGGATCACCGCTCAAACTGAGAAATAAATAAAATAACGTTTGCATGCGGAAATGAGAGAAATCCCGTTTAGAACTATGGTTTCTCTGTCTTTTCATCGATCCATCTCTCTTCCATTCCTATTATTTTCTTTTCTATTTTCCCCTTCTTTTCTTATTTATTATTCTTTTTCCATTGTGCGGTTCTTCCAGGCTGAATTATTTGGACTTATTTACGAATATAATAAGAAAAATAGGAATGTTTCAAAAAATATTTAAAAAATTAGACAAAAAAGGGGAAAATTTCAAAGCCATTCCCAACTATTAATGAAGTTGCTAAAATGTCCTTTGCTCAATTTTTTCTAAAAAACTAAGGGATAAATCAATCACAACTGTTGACAATTTTTGTAAACGACGGATGAGTAGCTGTTTAATGATGGAGTTGATAGTTGGAAATAGTCAACAATAATGGAATGAGTTTGAAATTAGAGATTTTAGGATTTTTGATTTAAAAAAATTTAGAATTTTTTAAAAATTAATAATCATCTTAATTTTTAAAAATAAATTTTTTAAAAATATATAAATTGTCAAATAACGTTTTTTGTAACTACCGTTACGATATAAACACTAACAAAAATAATAATAAAAATATTAGACACTTACATTAAACCAAAAAAAAAATAAACATCTAAAATAAACAAAAGATAAAATTTGAGCACTTAAATTTTCATTAAGCTTTAAGACTTAAATTATCAAAAAGAAAATTTAAAATCACAATTAAAAAAATACAAACTTTTAAGACTCTTTTTCCATTATCCTTTATATTAAATTAAAGGTAAACTACATGTTTAGTATCTAAATTATTAATTTTAATTTGTCTTAGTATCCAAATTTTATTTTTTTAAATCATACCTAGTATTTAGATTAGATTTTATTTTGGTATCTCAGTGTTAAAAACTAAACAGTAATGTAATATTGACGTGTCACCATAATATAATGTCACATCATCAATGAAAAAATTAAAAAATATCACCTCAACAATTCTATTAATTTTTTAACATCAGGATACTAAAAGGAAGCTTAAACTAAATATTAGGTATAAGTTTGAAATAAAAAAAAATTAAGTATCGAAATAGAATAAAAGTAATAGTTTAAGTACTAAAACTCATGAAGAATATCCTTGCAGGAGAGGGATCGCTATGGGTTGCTTGGATCAAAACATATGTGCTAAAGGAGAACAACTTCTGGCACATTGAAGGGGGTCCTAATTACTGTTGGAGTTTCAACAGAATCTTTAAACTTCGATCAGAAGCTTTACCAGCAATCACGAACAGAACCATCACCATAAGAGATATTTGGCAGGAAATGATGATGAATGCGAATAAAGTTTCATGGCACACCTTGATCTGGTTCCCACTCCATATTTCTAAACTTAGTATAATTGAGTGGATGGCAATTCTTGATCGACTCCTAACTCGTGATTGACTCCAACGAATAGAAATTATCACTTTTGGGGATTGTGTCCTTTGTAATGCTGCACTGGAAACTCAGTCTCATTTGTTCTTTGAATGTCCCACGGCTTCTAATTTATGGGAGGTCATTTTACAACATAATGGGTTAAAGAAATCTATTTCTTCTTGGGAGGACATGATTGTTTGGACATGCAATTCTTGAAAAGGCAAGTCCCTTATTTCTATTATTTTAAAATTTGCTTGGTGGGTTAGAATATATATTTTGTGATAGGAGCGTAATCGAAGAATCTTTCAAGGAAGATCAAGATCTACCGATGAACTTTTTATTTGCATCAAAGAATTAGTAGGTATTAAATTGAGAGAAAAAACATTAACATGTATGATAATATTAATACTTTCCTATGTAATTCTTGGAATATAGCTTAACCGATCTCTTGTTTTGTTTTATTTTGTTTTGTAAGTATGATGCACATAAACTTTTGGTATCATTAATTGTTTTCAAAACAGAAATTGAATTATCAATATATATATATATATATATATATATATATCAGTCTGCAACAAAAGCTCCCTCCGTTTCATTTAAAAAAAATAAATAAATAATTACTAAAAGAAAAGAAACTTCTCTCTGCATCCCCGTAAAACCCTCTTTCCATGATGCTCTCTCTTTCGTCCTGAACTGTGATCCACTCCCCAACCTGAAACGCCTCCGTTTCATTTTGTCGGAATGAAGCTCACCGTTAAAACCCTTAAGGGTAGCCACTTTGAAATCAGGGTTCACCCCAACGACACGGTACTTCCCAGTCTTATCTTCTCAATTAGCATTTTCTTTTCTTTTTGTTGGGTTAAAGATTGTGACCAAAGTTTCAATCTTTTTCTCTTAAAATTTGATGTTTTATTAGGCTATGGCTGTGAAGAAAAACATTGAAGATATACAAGGGAAAGACAATTATCCTTGCGGCCAACAGCTTTTGATTCACGATGGGAAAGTTTTGAAAGATGAAACTACCATAGCTGATAATAAAGTCTCCGAGGATGGTTTTCTTGTTGTCATGCTTAGCAAGGTATAATTTTTCTTCTTAAACTGTTACTTTTTCCCCACCAAGTTTCGAGTATTGTAATGTTCAGATAACAAGTTTGTTTTTTTGGTTAAGTTGGCCTTCTTGCATTACCTTGTATCAAGCTGTTTTGGTTGTTTTGAGTATAATATACCTATGTGGGTTATATAGCAATGTTGAGAGGCGTTTGTTAAAAGTCTTGGGCTTCATCTAAAGCTTGATGTTTTTCAAAGGAAAAGTAAATTTTTGACTAGCAGTATGGAGTGTTTCATGGTTTCCATTTTAGCTACCTTCTTGTACGTTCTAGATTAGTTCGATATTTCTGAATGGATTTAGAAATTTATGGTTTAGCATGATACATGCATTTGTAGTATTCTTATGTTTCATGGTTTCCATTTTAGCTACCTTCTTGTACGTTCTAGATTAGTTCGATATTTCTGAATGGATTTAGAAATTTATGGTTTAGCATGATACATGCATTTGTAGTATTCTTACTTACTTTCAGTTGTTTGGATGTTCTTAAAGAGCAAGTCTTCGGGTTCAGCTGGGGCCTCATCTGCCCAGGTAATCATATTCTTTTGATTTGTTTCTATTAGGTTGAGCATCATGATGCAGTTACACTTCTTATTTCAATTTCAAATCAGAATATAAACAACTTTATCCTTGTCTTACCTGACAGCCTGCTTCATCAATTCCATCTACAACTGCGCCTGTTTCTAATCCTACCACTACCCCAGAAGCTTCTGCACAAGCACCGTAAATTCATTCTACTAATTTTCTCCCTCCCACAAAACATGGCCTGTTTTAAGTCCAGCTACATTTATCTTATGCGTGTTGTGAATTCTTTTACTGTAGGGCTTCGAAGGGCACCACATCTACTTCCGATGCTGCAACAACTAAGTATGTGATGTCTATCTTCTAAATACTTGTTTATTAGGCTAATAGATGTATGAAATTATGTGCATGAATCTCACAACATTAATTTTCATGATAGGCATGTGTTTAGAACCACTTAAGATTGACTTTTACCGAGGAAAGAAGAGAATAAAATAGATGTTTGATAGTACTTTGATTTCCTTTTGGTTGGTATTTCCAATAAAAAATAAAAATTTCAGCTTTGCTGGTGAGGAAGCAGAATATCACTTAATATTTGCATTTTGCAGTGCCCTTCATATCCCTTTTTGTTTGTGTTGAACATACCTAACTTTTACCTAAGAAGTTTCAGTCACGTATTACTTCCCTGTGCATATGTTTGGCTGTGAAGGTCACATTACTTCAACCAGGCTGGCTCTATAAGAGAAGTTTTGATAAACTGAATTCTACATTTCAATTTCTTTTATAGAACTCAGCAGTACAACTGTCAACAGAAAGATAATCACTTCATTTTCTGTTTGCTTTATCGATTGGAATTGTTTGAATCAGTTGCTTTCTTGCTGTGTAAGCAGCTCTATGTTTCATCTGAGATTGTATCCATTGACAATGCTAGGAATATTTTCCTCTCACTCTAGACATAGAGAGAAACTGCCAGGTGTTATCTGATTAATTTTTCCTTCTTTTGTAATTTGTCTCTTCAAAAGAATGCATATTGCTGCGTTTTCTTCCCTATACCACACCTCTTATATTGTCTTAATGTTGTGAAAGTAATGAGGAAAGGTTTTTCTTGATACAGTCCAAGTACCGATAATTATAGTCAAGCTGCTTCCATTTTAGTTCCTGGAACTAATCTTGAACAAACTGTCCAACAACTGATAAATATGGGTGGTGGCAACTGGGACAAAGAAACAGTAACTCGTGCACTTAGAGCTGCTTATAACAATCCGGAAAGAGCAGTGGATTATCTGTATTCCGTATGAAACTTTATGATTGTATCTGACACTAAACTACTTAATTGTTGGGATGTAGTTCTGATGCGATTTTATCTTCAGGGGATTCCTGAATCAGCAGAAGTGGCTGTGCCAATGGCTCGTTTTCCTACAAGTCAGACTACTGAAACTGGTGCAGCTCCTGGTGTAGGGGCTCCTAATTCATCGCCTTTTAATATGTTTCCTACGGTAAAACCTTAAGAGGCTTGGACTTTTGAAGTACTTAAGTCATGAACACAGATTATTGTTCATTATAGTGTGCGCTGGTTTATGTTTTTCCTTCTTAACATGCTGAAATGATACTAGGAAACACTTTCTGGTGCTGGTGCTGATGCTGGTGGGCTTGAATCCTTGGATTTTCTCAGAAACAACCAACATGTTTAGTCCTGTTAAATCATTTGCTTTCTCTTTAACTATGAAGCTTTTTTGTTCTCTGACACATGAAATGCCAAGTGCATCTTTGTTTGCATTTTAGTTCCAAGCATTGCGTTCAATGATACAATCAAATCCACAAATTCTACAGGTCTGTATTTCTACGTTTTTCACCATCTAAATAACAGCATTGTATTGTTCTGGAATTGATTTATTTTTGTTACAGCCCATGCTACAGGAGCTGGGGAAGCAAAACCCTCAGCTTTTAAGACAAATTCAGGAGCACAATACCGAATTTCTTCAGCTAATAAACGGGCCTCTAGAAGGTTCTGAAGGGTGAGTGTGTATAGAATATCTCACCAGGCTATATGGATGACTTGGCATTGGCAATAATATCGACTTAAATTTGTGTTCCAGGGATATATTTGATCAAGCTGAACAAGATATGCCTCATGCTATCAATGTTACCCCAGCTGAACAGGAGGCTATCCAACGGGTAGGCAAATCTACTGCTGTTATGTATTCTTATTTGGATCCTCTGTGTCCTCAATTTCTTTTTTGGCTTGAAGCTTGAAGCAATGGGATTTGAGAGAGCCCTCGTCATTGAAGCTTTTTTGGCTTG